>NW_019154181.1:31809-311789 GCF_002288905.1 Enhydra lutris kenyoni | reverse complement strand
CCCCTCCCACCATCAACCCTCAGTTTGTTTTGTGAGATTGAGAGTCACTTATGGTTTGTCTCCCTCCCAATCCCATCTTGTTTCATTTACTCTTCTCCTACCCCCTTAATCCCCCATGTTGTATCTCCTCTCCCTCATATCAGGGAGATCATATTTTTTAAAGATTTTATCCATTTATTTGACAGACAGAGATCACAAGTAGCCAGAGAGGCAGGCAGAGAGAGAGGGGGAAGCAGGCTCCCCACTGAGCAGAGAGTCTGATGCGGGGCTCGATCCCAGGACCCTGGGATCATGACCTGAGCCGAAGGCAGAGGCTTAACCCACTGAGTCACCCAGGCGCCCCTCCCTTTCTCTTTCTTTTTCTTCATCTGGGATCCCTATAATGCAAATGTTTTTAAGCTTGATGATGTTGTTGAATTCTCTAAGTCTGTTGTTATTTTGCCTAATTCTTTTTTCTTTCTTTTGCTCAGCTTGATTACTTGCCACTACTCTGTATTCTGGGTCATTAATTCATTCTTCTGCTTACTCTAGCCTGACATTTATTCCATTGAGTGCATTTCTAATTTCATTTATTGTGTTCTTCATCTCTGATTGGTTCTTTTTTTAAAAAATCTCTTTGTTAAGGCTCTCACTGATGTCCTCCACTCTTTTCTAAAGTCCAGTGAGTATGTTTATGATCATTACTTTAAATTCTTTATCCAGCATATTACTTATATGCATTCCAGTTAGGTCTCTTGCTGTGGTTTTGTCCTGTTCTTTCATTTGGAACATATTCTTCTGTCTAATTCTCTGTGTCTGTTTCTCAGTGTTAGAAAAGTCAGTTACATCTCCTCCTCTCGAAGGTAATGATGTTATGAAGAAGAGGTCTTGTAGGGCCCTGCAGTGCAGTGTCCCCTCTGCCCCAGGACCTGTGTAGGAGACACACATAGAGAGTGTCTCCTGTGTGTGTACATGTGCCCTGCTGTTGAGTCCTGGCTGCTTTTTCTTATAATCCAGTTTTCTGAAGAGGTCCTCTTTGCTATTTTAGGCAGTGTTTACTCCCTGCCCGGGTGGGGTGTCTTTTAACAGGTGAACTGGTCTGCTTTCAAAATAAGACCTGGCGCTGTCACTGCCAGAGGGAGGCACCACAAAAGGCATGGGTCAAGAGACAAGGTGTTGATGGGGTTTGCAGGTCTTCTTGGGGTGGGGGCCTGCAACTTTATGCCTTAGACAAACTTGAGTAGAAAGGGCAGATCTGCCCATCCCATGGGGTTGGTTTATATAAATGAGTTAGTTAGTGAGTCCTGGCACTGCTGGTTTCTGCAGGTAGCTGGCTGTTTATGCTGAGTGGTTGGGGAGGGAAATGGTGCCTGCCAGCTCCTTTGTTCCTGGAGGGTTCTCTCCATGATTCCTGCCTCTCTAGGCCACACTCTGAGATGAGTAAATCATTATCCCTCCCATGGGCCACAGGCATTTTTCAAACTACTGCTTCCATGCTTTATCTCCACAGGCTGTTTGTTGTGCTGTCGCTTTAAGGGCAGGGACTCAGCTTCCTAATGCCCTCCCAGCTCTCCCACAGCCAACGCCGCTGATTTTTTAAATTCCAGGCTTTAAGCCCCCTCAGAAGATTTGGCCCCTCTTGCTTTCAAATCCAGATATTACGGGGATTCATTTTTCCTGTGCGGGCTCCCCAGTGTGATAGTCTGTTTCTTGCCTTTCTCCATGACACTTGCTCTCTCCTGATCATGCACAGTCAAGGTCCTTTCAACTCCCAAACCGCATCGTTCCCCCTCCTACTTTCTTCAATGTGGTCTCTTTTCTATCTTCGGTTATAGAATTTGTTCTTTAGTTCATTTTCTGGGCTATTTTTGCAGTGAGTGTTATCTGCTTGTATTCATGGGATGAGGCAAACTTAGGGTCCTCCTACTACTCTGCCATCTTCCCAGCCTTTCTACTTGAAGTTTGATTCAACAAACAAAAATAGTGCCTTCCTGTGTGCAGAGCCCTGCTAAGACACCAGGGATCGCCAGGTGATGCCAGTACTAATGGCATCATCAGGCTGTCTCCCACACTGGGAAATAGGCTGTAAGCTTGGGGAAGTGGTCAGTTTGGAAGCCAACAAAAGGATGTGGAGATGAAGGAAACCCGATATGTGTCAGGGCCTGATGTGTGCCAGATACTGGACAGGGTATTTATAGATATCATCTCACTTAACTTTATTTAATGAAATTATAGGTATTATTTGTCTCCCTTTCAAAGAAAGAGCTCAGAACGCAAGGTAATAAGAAAAGGGCAAGAATTCTCACCAGTTCCTGGAACTCCAAAGTGCACCAGAAAGATGAGGTGAATAATAACCCCCAAAGATATTCATATTTCAATCTGCAGGGCCTTGAGATGGAAGAGGATTCTGGATTATCCAGGTGAGTCCAAGGACTCACCAGAGTCCTTTAAGGGGGAAGCAGGAGGGTCAGTTAATAGTAGGAGATAGTATGATGGAAGAAATGGTGATGATGAGAACGGGTCATGAGCCAAGGGATGCAATCGGTTACTAGAAGCTGAAAAGCAAGGACACAAATTCCCACCTAGAGCCTCTAGAAAGAGCCTGCCCTGCCAACACCCTGGCTTTAGCCCGGTGAAACCCACTTCAGACTTCTGGCCTCCAGAAATATTCTCCGGGGGATTAACTTGTGTTTGAAGTCACCAAATTTTAGTACTTTGTTACAGCCCACAGAAAACTAATATACTCTCCTTCCAGACCAGCTAACTGATGGAGATGTCAGGTGGCATTTTCCCCAGAAATAAGCTGCCAGAGAGTCCTGGGGAATACTTACTGGAGAAAAAAGAGAAAAAAGGAGACTTTATAGCTACTAATAAGCTCTTCATCTCTGTATTCTCTCACCAATGTGGAACAGCAAGTGGCCAGGTGAAACAAACAGGATCGGTTTGTGAGGCTATGAGGGGACCATACCCTGGAATAGGTCCTAAGGGTACAAACAGCCCCTAGCCTGGTCCCAAACTAAGACAGGAGCTGGCAAGTCAGCTGTGTGGGGGCACAAGGTAACAGAAAATGTCCAGGGATGCAGATGATATGGTCACTAGCTGATCAGGGTCAGGAGACAATGCTCAGGGCTGAGATGGGGAGGGGTCCCTGGAGAGAGTTGTAAGGAGGACCTCAGGACACAAATCTATTCTCAATTGTGGTGAGCCTTAACTCACGGGTGGGGAAGATCTCCTCCCCTGTCTAGGCCTCCTGTAAGGTGAGGGGACTGGCCAGCAAGCTCCTTAAGGCTCCAGTTTGCAGCAAAAGGTAATATAAGCCTTTCAATTCCAAACGCAAGTTTACAGTTTTCATTACATATATTTTATATTCTCAATCTCTAGGAGGAAAATGCTTATTCCTTACCAGTTTAAGGTCCAACTGATAGACATAACAATTAACGACCACTTTGACTAATGACAATAATGAGGAGGAAGTGGAAGATAAGCCTACCATTTGCCAAGTACCATGATAGATGCTTTACAGATGTTCTCTCATTTAATCCTCACAGTAATTAATACTACGAAGCAGGTACTCTGATTATCCTAGAACACAGATGAGGAAATTGAGGCCCAGAGCATCCAAATATCCAACAACCAAAAAGTGCAGAGCTGAGATTTGAACAGGGGGGCACATATTCTTACTAATATAAATGCACTGACTCTTTCCTTTTTTTTTTTAAATAAAGATTTTATTTATTTATTTGACGGAGAGATAGAGAGCACAAATAGGCTGAGCGGCAGGCAGAGGGAGAGGGAGAAGCAGTCAGTCTCCCTGCTGAGCAGGGGGCCTGGTGCGGGACTAAATCCCAGGACCCTGGGATCATGACCTGAGCTGAAGGCAGACAGTTAACCGACTGAGCCACCCAGGCGCCCCTGCACTGATTCTTTCATAAGGGCTACACGACTTTTGGGGAAGTCAGGGATTTGGTTTCATTGAATACCAGATCTACAGTAAGGAACATGTTTTCTTAGCAACACAATACACACATACATGGATATAATAACCAAAATAACCATTTCACAAAACAGCATTTCATCCTACTCTTTGGTATAATTTCCTCCATTTAATTAAGATTTGTCTGTAAATCTCTTTTTTTTTTAAGATTTTATTTATTTACTTGACAGAGATCACAAGTAGGCAGAGAGACAGGCAGAGAGAGAGAGGAGGAAGCAGGCTCCCCGCTGAGCAGAGAGCCCGATGTGGGGCTCAATCCCAGGACCCTGAGATCATGACCTGAGCTGAAGGCAGAGGCTTTAACCCACTGAGCCACCCAGGCGCCCCTGTAAATCTATTTTCTATCTATTGTTTGGTCCTGCAGTGTTTTTTGTTTTTTGTTTTTGTTTTTTAAGATTTGTCAGAGAGAGAGAGCACAAGCAGGAGGAGCAGCAGGCAGAGGGAGAAGCAGGCAGAGGAAGAAGCAGGGAGCCTGATGCAGGACTCAATCCCAGGACTCTGGCATCATGACCTGAGCTGAAGGCAGACACTTAGCCCACTGAGCCACCCAGGCATCCCATGACTTGCAGTTCGAAAACACAAGACCACATGACCTGTGAATTTCTAGGGCATAACATGTGGCTGCTGGAAAGACGTCCAAGTCTGCTAAACTCCAGCCTGGCTTTCCTTATTTAATGCATTTCACACACTTTAGCCTGCTACTTATATTTTTAGGTCGATAGCTAAGACCTGCCAGCTTTCCCAGCTCCTGCAAATATCCTTCCCTATGACTGCAGTCACGTGCTCCAATTCCTCCCCTACCTGCTTCCACCTTCAGGCTGAGCCACCCCCATATTCCCCACCCCTGCCACTGCTATCTGGCCTTGATTTCATTCCCCAATTCTAGGTCCATGTTAGATATATTATATAGATTATATATGTTAGAATTGTAATTTTGGCTCATGGAACAGAAACAACTGAAGCTTGAACAAAAGTTGATTTCAAAATGATCTGGGTATAAGAACTGTAAGGTAGGTATGACTGCTCCAATGGCCAGAAATTCAAGTTTCTCCCATTCTGTTGTTCAGCCATCCCTTGGCCATTCCCAGATCTGCACAGTACAAGATGGCAGACTGCCGTCTCCACTACAGCCGCTGGGAAAAAGAAAGGGGAAAAGGGGAGGAAAAAGCCTAGCCCTGCCCCTTAAAGGACACTAATACATGTTGTATCTACTCTCACCAATTCAGTCACATAGCAACATCTACTCATAAGATAGACTAGGATATAATCTGTTTTCTGAGTGCTCATGTGCCAGGCTAAAGATTGAGAGTTCTACTGCTACAGAAGTGCGGGTGAATGACTATTGGAGGCAAGTCATAATCTCCCCATTTCCACAATCCATTTTCATCCTTGGATGCAGTTAGCCCAGTGGGTAATGCTTCTGGTGCCCCAGGACCAAGGCTCTTTAGGACTAAGAATTTTGTCTTGCTCTTAGGAGTTCTAAATCTAGGGGGTTTTATGGGCTTGTTGGTGGGCTGTCACATGCTTAATCTGACCTGCAGGTTGTCCAGCTACACCCTTGGCATTCTCTCCAGAGCAGGCCTTAGCATCTTTTGTGATATGGATACTCTGAGAATCTCAGTAGTCATCAAGTTCTGGTTCCTTTCCGCTTAATGATTCATTCCTCCATTTATCTCTTTCCTCTCCCGTTTTACTATAAGCAGGAAAGAGAAACCAGGCTGCACCTTCCACACTTTGTTTGGAAATCTCTTCACCTAAATACCCAAGGTCCACCCAACAGCAGAACACAACTCAATCAACTTCCTAACACTTCTGCCAAGGCTCATCTTTCCTCCCATGTCCAATAACATGCTCATCCTTTCCTTTTAAGGCTTTACCACATGTGCCTTTGACATTCACACACCAGGCTGTTGTACCAACGGTCTGTTCAGAATGATACATATATTCTCTAGGATGGTGGAAGCTTTCTCTACAGCTCTCCTTACTTTCTTCTGAGCTCTCACTAGAATCTCTAACATGCATATTTCTTTCTTTTTTTTTTTTAAAGATTTTATTTATTTATTTGTCAGAGAGAGAGAGCGCGAGAGTGAGCACAAGCAGATAGAGTGGCAGCAGAGGCAGAGGGAGAAGCAGGCTCCCTGCTGAGCAAGGAGCCCGATGTGGGACTCGATCCCAGGATGCTGGGATCATGACCTGAGCCGAAGGCAGCGGCTCAACCCACTGAGCCACCCAGGCGTCCTTAACATGCATATTTCTATCACCAATCTCTCCCAGGCAATCTAGCCTTTTTCTACCAACAACCTCAAAATTACAACAACATAAACATATTTTCTCACAGTTCCGCAGCTAGAAGTCTGAAATAAAGGTGTCAGCAATGTTAATTCCTACCGGAAGCTCTGAAGGAGCCTCTTCTGTGGTCCTTCCTAGCCTCTGGTGATTTCCATGATCCTTGGTGTCCCTCAGCTTATAAATGCATCACTCCAATCTCTGCCTCCATCTTCAGATAGCCTTCTCCCTCTGTGCACTTGTGTCTTTGTTTTCTTTTCTTATAAGGACACTAGTCGCTGGATTAGGACCCACTCTAATCCAGTATATCTTCATTTTAACTTTATTACATCTGCAAAGACCCTCTTTCCAAATAAGTTCACACTCATAGATATCAGGGATTAAGACTTATACATATCATTTTTGGGGATACAACCAACGGAAGAGTCTGCAGCTGGCCTGTGAAATAGTGGCTCCCTAACCAGCCTGTGAGAGCCAGACTATGGAGAGAAGTTGCCTTTTTTGATTCTAACTCAAGTCTCCCCCCACCCTTTTGTGAGTACAGCCAAAGAAGTTTATTAAATGTAGATCCAGGGAAAGCTCCTGAGAGTGAGAGGGGTCCTCAGAGGGTTGCCCCTGATTCAAGTCTTCTAAATGCCCTTCAGTGAGGTTGCTGAGCTCAGTTTTTCTCTTAGAAATGAACAGCTGGGGACTGCATCCCAGACTTGGTCATCAAATTAGCCTCTCGACTTCATCCCCACTCAAATGATTGCTGCTATGAATAATCATGGAAATGTGCACCAGCCATCTAAACTGCCAAGTTTGGAAAAAACCCAAATGAGGGGAGAGAGGAAGCCATGAAAATAGGTGGGAGAGGAACATTTCTGGCAGAGAAACAGCAAGGACAGAGGCCCTCCAGCTGAAATAGGTGTGGCATGTTTGAGAAATAACACGGCAGAGAGCAAGCAGGCAGAGTTGTAAGACTAACTCCAAGAGGGCTGAATGCGCACAACTTTGTTCCTCAAACTCACCAATCAGACAAGCTGGTCTACCTTCCTGAAGGTGATGAAGGACAGTTAGAAGGCAGACAGGCAAGGACAAGGGGCCCCCCCCCCCCCCGAAGAGGAAACCACTCTTAAAAGGATTTTACACCACCCCAAAGGAGCCCTCCACCTTTTCCCATGCGATAGATAGGTGACAAAAACCTGATTGGATGACAGGTGCAAGGAGGGTTTTTCAGATTAAAACAGCCCACCAACAAGCCCATAAAACCCCCTAGATTTAGAAAGTTCGGTGGCAACCCTCTAGGGTCCCCTCCCTCCTTGGGAGCATTGTACTATCACTTTGCTGTCACTCAATAAACCTTGCTTTGCTGCCCACCACTCTGTCCAGTCCACCTCTTCATTCTCCAAAGCGGTGTGACCAAGAACCATGGGCACCTACTGAGAAAAAAATCCTGTAACAAAGGGTATCTCCCTTCTTAGAAGCACAGCTGAAATTCCCTCTCTTTCCAGAAAACCTTGAGTGTCAAGGAATATGTGTGGGCAAAATAAAATGTTAACTTGGCAGACTTGAGTTACTCAGATTCTACACATTCCAAAAGAAGGACTGAACCATAAGAGCTCCTGGGAGACAGCTCCAGGAGCTCCTTGAGTCCTTGAAATATCCTGCTTGATTAGAGCGCCCTGTGTAACTAAAATCTTGGTCATGCCCATAGTTTCTGTTGGCAATGTGATTTATAGTAAATGCCTGTTTTCATTTGCTGGAAGCCCTGTGCCACACTGTATCAGTTTGACCTCTGAATGTGTTGGGGCTGGAGTACGGGGAGCTAAGTTTATTGTGTGGACCCTCCACGCCTATGTGACTGACAGCCAATAAAAACCCAGGGTTCAGGTGAGCTCTCCTGGTTGGCAACACTTTGTGTGGTTGTCACACATTGTGGTGGGAGAATTAAGCACTATCCATACAATTCTACTGGGAGAGGACAACTAGAAGCTCACCCCTGGTTTCTCCCTGACTCTGCCCTATTGTATCTTTTTCCTTTGTTAGTTTTAAACCATATCTTCTAATTATGATAAACTGTAACCATGAGTATTACAGCTTTTCGGAGTTCTGGGAGTGCCTCTAATGAATCACCAAACCTGAAAGCAGCATGGGAGACCCTGACACAAAGTTGACTTTACCCCATCTATTTCCCCATTATCCAGGGGTCTGGGGGTGTGTGTATGTGTTTCAAAAGCCCTGCAGAAAGATTCTGATTGTCTTAACTTGACTCACCTGACCCCCCCCACAGCTAGGGGAGTGCATAATTATATGGCATATTATATTGTCATATAGTCCCAGTAAGACTGCACTGAGGGAGAAGTAAGATTCCCAAAATTGTTGGTACTGAAAAAAAAGGGAGTCAGGATGCTGTTTGGGACAAATGGCTATTTGGCACCAGATGGAGATGGGAGCCCAGGCTAGCAGGAAAAGCCTGGAGTCCTGAAGAGAATTTCCAATAGGCAGTGTGATATCCAGGTTTGTGTCCATCCAGCTGTCAGCATCAGGAAATCACACCACCAGAAATGAAGGTCTCAGCTGCAGGAGAAAGACAAAGCCTGTCAAAGATTTAGAGAGTTTTACTGTGTGTTGAACCATGTCCCCCCTACCCCACCCCAAAGATGTTTTAGAGTCCTAACCTCTAGGACCTGTGCATGTGGCCTTATTTGGAAATAAGGTCTTTACAGATGTGATCCATTAAGATGAGGTCATATTAAATTAAGATGAGCCCTAAATCTAATGGCCCGTCTCCCTATAAGGACAGAGGGAGGTTGGAGACACACAGGCACTCAGGAAGAACACCATACAAAAACAGAAGCGAAGGTTGGAGTGGTGTAGCTATAAGCCAAGGAATGCCAATGGTGGTTGACAACCACCAGAAAGTACAAGGAAAGCTCCTCCCCCCCTCCCAGAACCTTCAGAGAGAGAGAGAGAGAGAGAGAGAGAGATGGAGCACAGCCCTGCCAATACCTTGATTTCAGACTTCTGGCCTCCAGAATTGTGGGAGAATACATTTCTGTTGTTAAGTGATCATTTGTTATGGCAGCCCTAAGAAACTAATACAGACTTTGGTCACTGTAAGGGGGGGTTCTGCTGTAACAAATATGCAATAACGTACAAGGGGTTTTGGAATTGGGTTATGGGTAGAAGCTAAAAGAATTTTGAGACCCTTGATAGAAAAAGGCTAAATTGCCTTGAAGAGACTGCTGATAGAAATATCCATGTGAAAGGTAATTCTGCTGAAAGATCCTGAAAGGAGCAAGAGAGCTGGAGAGAAGGCTTCCGTTGTTTTTAGAGAATACACATGTCATCATGAGCAGAATATTGGCATGGCAGCCTGAGAGATGAGGTTAAATTTTCCTGGTAAGTTTTCAAAGGAAATGAGCAGGTCATTGATCCTGGAGAAAAAGTGATGTCTGTTATAAAGTGGCAGAAACTTGGCTGAATTGCCTTCTACTGTCAAGTGGAAAGTAGAACTTGCAAGGGATGACCTTGGATATTTGGGTGAGGAAATGGCCAAGCAAAATATGGAAAGTGCAGCCTGGCTTCTCCTTCCTGTCAATAGGAAAATGCAGGAGCAAAATAGTAAATGGGAGAAGGAATTATTAAACACAAAAAAGGAACCAGAACTCAAAGGTTTGGAGAAGTCTCATCATATCTAAAAGATGAGAAAGTGTGAGAGTGTGCCTGGACAATCCTTTGCTGGAGAGATTAGGTGTGTAAATTGTGGATCTAATAAAATATCTTCACAGGAGTACTGCCAGCTGGGACTGGCAGAAAAACAAAAATAATGAGACACACAGACACGGGAGAGAAGCATGAAACAGTTTTTCCCTCAGTCTCCAGTAAGAAGCAACCCTGTTAACACCTTGATTTCAGACTTCTAGCTCTAGAAGGGTGAGAGAAAGGATTTTTGTTGTTTGAAACCTCCCAGCTTGTGTTAATTTGTTATGGAAACTAATGTACACATTTTCAAAAGTAATTACATAGCACAAACCTTTGGGGAGGCAGGCATCCTAGGAAGGTAAACAGGAATAAATTTATTTATTTTTTTTTTTTAAAGATTTTTTATTTATTTATTTGACAGACAGAGATCACAAGTAGGCAGAGAGGCAGGCAGAGAGAGAGGAGGAAGCAGGCTCCCTGCTGAGCAGAGAGCCCGATGCGGGGCTCGATCCCAGGATCCTGGGATCATGACCTGAGCCGAAGGCAGCGGCTTTAACCCACTGAGCCACCCAGGCGCCCCTAAACAGGAATAAATTTAGAGGGCAATATCGATAAAAATATAAATACATGTGCCGTCCGACTAAGCAAAACTACATCATATATGGTTACGTATTTGCACAAAGGAGGATGTTCCAGGACAACAAATTGCCACATTGTTTGAAACAACCATCAGGAGTCTGGATGGATACATTATGGAAAATCCTGTCCATGCAGTACTTCACAAAAAGAATACACCAGTGCCAGGAACATTTTACTTCTTCAAAAACAGTACAAGGGGGGCACCTGGGTGGCTCAGTGGATTAAGCCGCTGCCTTCGGCTCAGGTCATGATCTTGGGGTCCTGGGATCGAGTCCCGCATCGGGCTCTCTGCTCGGCAGGGTGCCTGCTTCCCTCTCTCTCTCTCTCTGCTTGCCTCTCCGTCTACTTGTGATCTCGGTCAAATAAATAAATAAAATCTTTAAAAACAAACAAACAAAAACAGTAGAAGGGACCTGAAGAAATAAGGTGACGTTTTCTTTTTAGAATAAAATTACAGGACAGTGATGCAATACAAAAATATACAATGGGGAGATCATTCATAGGACAAACTATTCCATTTATGAAGCAAATTACAAGGAAGGAAAAACAGAAATGAGACCTATAACTTAAAAGGGATTTTAAGGGTTTCTGTCTCTGGTGTGGCAGAACAAAGCTCCTAATGGAACTGACCTGTCTGCAGAGAACTAGAAACTCTGAACAGCAAAGAAACAAAGAAAGCCCAATGCGGGGTTCGATCCCAGGACCCTGGGATCATGACCAGAGTCGAAGGCAGAGGCTTTAACCCACTGAGCCACCAGGTGCCCCCACTGTCTATATTAAAAGAAAAAGTTACTCCACTGTGAAAAACCAGGAAGGAGTGACGAATTCTCAAGAAAGGAGACTATCCTTAAAGATTAATCCTAGAATGACTCAGATACTGTCTAGGAGAGAAAAATTTTAAAGCAGTTGTAACTATGCTCAATGATGTAAAGCAGAAGTCACCCACCCACCTTTTTCTGTAAAAGCTCAGTTAGCAAGTATCTTTTGTTATGTGGCCCACACAGAATCTCTGTTCTAACTGTTCAGCTCTGCAGTTGTACTGCAAAAGCAGTTACAAACAATATGTAACAAAGGGAGAGGCTGGTTTGCAGTAAAATTTTGTTTACAAGAATAGCAAATTAGTCCCACAGACTGTCACTTGCTGACCCCTGACATAAAGGAAAATATTGTCACAATGAATGAGAAGATAAGAAACCTCAGCAGAGAAATAGAAATGGCAGAAAGAACCAAAAGGAATCTCTACTGTTGGAAACCATGATGCCGATCACAAAAAATTGACTGGATTGGGCTTAACAGCAGAATGTAGATGACAATAAAATGGTAAGTGAATTTGAGGCTGGAGCAATAGAAAGATTTAATTTAATTTAATTTAATTTAATTTGAAGGATAGAGAAAATGAAAACCAAATAATAACCCAGGGACCAATGGGATAATATCAAAAAGCCTAACATAAGTGCAATTCAAGTTCCAGAAGGACAAGAGAGAGAGAATGAATTGAAGAATTAATAGCTGAGAACTCAGCAATGAAAAACCAAACAGCTCTGATTTTAAAATGGAGAACACACACACACACACACACACACACACACACAGCACTTACCTGGAAAAAGAGACACCATGGTTTAAAAGGTGGTTTTCTTAGAGCAAGGCTCATTCATTGCTAACCCCTGCAATTTCTCACATGCTAGTAGGGGACTGTGTTAACACTTCCCCTGAGGAAAAAAAAATGGACAAAAGACCTAAATAGACACTTCACCAAAGAAGGCATACAGATGGCCAATGAGCCAAGTAATTCATGAATCAAATAACTAATCACAAGAAAAATTAGAAAAGATTTGGAATTGAATAATAAAAAAATCAAAATTTCTGGGCTACAGCTAAGCTTGGAGAGAAGTTTAGATTTTCAAATGCTTCTATCAGAAAAGTAATTTCTAATCAATTACCTAAGGGTCTACCATAAGAAGCTAGAAAATGTAGAGCAAAGTAACTTCAGAGTAAGTAGAAGAAAAGAAATTATAAAATTAAGTCCAGAAATCAACAAAATGAAAAATAATTTTTAAACTAGTAAGGCCAAACAGTGCTTCTTTGACAACATTAACAAAATCGATATGCCCTATTTAGAAAAAATTTTAAAAATACAGAAATAAGGGGCACCTGGGTGGCTCAGTGGGTTAATCCACTGCCTTCGGCTCAGGTCATGATCCCAGGGTCCTGGAATCGAGTCCCGCATCGGGCTCTCTGCTTCAGTGGGGAGCCTGCTTCCCCCCCCCCCGCCTGCCTCTCTGCCTACTAGTGCTCTCTGTCTGTCAAATAAATAAACAAATTTTTAAAAAATACAGAAATAAAAACAAGTTGGTGACATTAGGGATGAAAAAGGGGCTTTGCAACAGAACCCAATAATACTAAAAGAATAAGAGAATATTATGAACAATGTCATGCCTACAAATTCGTGAACTTAGAAGAAATGAATACATTCCTTGAAAAATACAATTTACCAAAACTGACACAAAATGATAAAATAGGAAATAGAAATAGAATTTTGTCTATTAAAGAAATGGAGTTGGGACGCCTGGTTGGCTCAGTTGGTTGGACGACTGCCTTCGGCTCAGGTCATGATCCTGGAGTCCTGGGATCAAGTCCCACATCGGGCTCCCAGCTCCATGGGGAGTCTGCTTCTCCCTCTGACCTTCTCCTCGCTCATGCTCTCTCTCACTGTCTCTCTCTCAAATAAATAAATAAAAATCTTAAAAAAAAAAAAAGAAATGGAGTTTATTTGAAAAAAAAAATCTTCCACAAAGAAACTAGGACCAGAGGATTTTACTAATAAATTCTGCCAAATATTTAAGAGATAAATAATACCAACCTTACATAAATTCTTTCAAAACACAAGAGGATGAAATACTTTCCAAATCATTTTATGAAGTCAGTAGAACTGTAATGCCAAATGCATTTTTTTTTAGATTTTATTTATTTATTTGAGAGAGAGAGATCACAAATAGGCAAATAGGCAGGCAGAGAGAAAGAGGGGGAAGCAGGCTCCCCGCCGAAGCAGAGAGCCCGATGTGGGACTCGATCCCAGGACCCTGAGATCATGACCTGAGCCGAAGGCAGAGGCCTAACCCACTGAGCCACCCAGGTGCCCCCAAATGCATTTTTGTAGTGAAAAATACATTCTAAAAGTTATAGGCCAATAAGTTCTGTTAATATGGATGGAAAATTTCATAAGAAAATACTAGAAAATATAACCTAACAGTAGATAAATTGCATAATACATCATGACCAAGTAGCATTTCTCCCAGTAAGGCAAAATGGCTTTAGCATTAGAAAATCAAATGTCATTCACTATATTAAGATTATTAAGGTAATAAAGGACAACCATATTTCAATAAGTTAAGAAAAAGCATTTGACAAAATGCTCAATACTCATTCATCATAAACACTCCCAGTAAACTAGGAATACTAAGGAATTCTGTCAATCTGACAAAAGACATCTATAAAAAAGAAACCCTACCCTTAATATACTGTTTAATGGTGTTCCATAAGATCATGAGCAAAGTAATACCAGCTCTATTCAACATTGTACTAAGAGGTCCTAGCCACTACAATAAAGCAAGAAAAGAAGGAATAAAGCCTCAAAAATCTGAAAGGAAAAATTAAAACTGGCACTTCGATGATAAGTTCATTTAACTAGAAAATGCTATGGAATTTACAACTACTAGAACCTGAAGGTGACTTTAGCAATTCTATAAGACAGAAAATTACTATACAACATTTAATTGTGTTTTATATTCTAAGAGCAAAGAATTGGAAATAAAATTGTAAATCATTTCCATTTATAATGGTGTTCCTCAAACAATGAAATTACTAGGAATAAACTTAACCAACGACATGCAAGACTTGTATATTGAAAACCACAAAACATTGCCGAGAGAAATTAGGGGATATTTAAATAAACAGCAAAATATCATACTCAAGAACAGGAAGACTCGTTATCCTTAGAATATCAATTTCCTCTCATACTGATCAATAGCAGAGATTGGCATATTTTTTCTCAACGGGCTAGATATTTTAGGATTGTGTGCCATATGGTCTCTGTTGTAACTGCTTATAACTCTGCATTGTAGAGTGAAAGCAGCCATAGACAATAAATAAATGAAGAATCAGGGCTGTGCTCCAGTAAAACTTTATTTTTTTATGATTTTATTTATTTATTTGACAGAGAGAGAGATCACAGGGGGGCTCCGAGCCTGCTCCAGTTTTAGATTCTTGCTTGTATCACCTGGTAAGTGATTAAAATGTAACTCTTTCATTCTGGGCTTGTTGCTCTCCTCCAACACCTGGCAACTCAGTGAGTGCTTAAAAAATCTTAAAAAAAAAAAAAGAAAATAAATAGGCAAGTCACACTAGGAGAAAATATTTGCAAAACATATATCTGAAAAAGGACTAGCACCTAGTTTGGATATATTATTACAAATCCTATAATCAATAATGTAAAGACCGACAACTAAATTTTAAAATAGGCACAAGAATGGAACAGGTACACCACCAAAGGAGATGTATGAATTGCCAATAAGCATGTGAAAAACAATGAACACTGTTAGTCATCAGGGAAATGTACATTAAAGCCATTACATACCATTATGCATTTGTCAGAATGGCTAAAGTCAAAGTGAGTAACAACGTTAAATATTTGTGATGATGTGGAGCAGCTGGAACTCTCACATTATTGAAGGGAATTTGAAATGTGACAAGCATCTATGGCCATACTACCCTGAACGGTCCGATCTCATCTGAAATGTGATGACCACTTTGGGAAAAGGTCTGGAAGTTTCTTGTAAAATTAAACACATACCCACCCCATGATGCAGAGTTCCACTCTCTGATATGTACCAAGAGAAATAAATATACATATCCATATATCCATATACATATATATCCGTATATACATATATGGATATATATATATATTTATTTTAAGATTTTATTTGTTTATTTGACAGAGAGAGACATGGTGAGAGAGGGAACACAAGCAGGGGGAGTGGGAGAGGGAGAATCAGGCTTCCTGCTGAGCAGAGAGCCTGATGTGGGGCTCAGTCCTGGGACCCTGGGATCATGAACTGAGCTGAAGGCAGACACTTAATGACTGAGCCACCCAGGCTCCCTGAAAATATATTTTCATGAAAAAAACTTGCAAAACAATGTAGCCACTTTCTTCATAATAGCCCCAGATTGAAAACAGCCCTAGTAGCCATCAATAGGAGAATGGTTAAATATGGTGAATTCATTCACTGGAATACTACTCACAAATAAAAAGGAATGAATCACATCTCCCCACAACAAAGATGAATCTCAAAAGCAGTTTCCTGAATGAAGGAAGCCTTACACAAAAGGAAGCATAGTATATGATTCCATTTATATGAAGTTCTAGAATAAGCAAAATAAATCTTTGTTAAAAAAACTCAGAATAGTGACTGCCTCTGGGTGATTGTAGACGGACATGAAACAGAAAAGGGCATGAGGACACTATGGGTTTACGATAAATTTCGATGTGTTTTGAGTTATTTACACATTTTTGTCAAAGCACAGAAGACGTAACCTAATATTTGTGCATTTCATTTTTATAATTTTTCTTTTTTATTATAGTAATGTATATGTAACAAATTTTGCCATTTTAACCATTTTTAAGTGTATAATTCAATGTCATTAGTTGGACTCATAAGGAGCAGCCACACTGCTGACTGTACCCCAAATGTTTCATCATCCCACATGGAAATTCTATGGCCATTAACCTGAAACTCCCCACCTTGTTATTCCTCCCCACCCCCGGCACCTTCTGGTCTACTCTATGTCTGTATGAATTTGCCTGTTCTAGATGTTAGGAGCTCAGCCCAGCTGGGGGTAAGAGAGAAAGCACTCACTGAGTTGCCAGGTGTTGGGGGAAAGCAACAAGCCCAGAATGAAAGAGTTAACATTTTAATCACTTACCAGGTGATACAAGCAAGAATCTAAAACTGGAGCAGTCTCGGACTCCCCCGGTGCCATCTTCCCCCGTGAAACGATGCACCTGCTGAGGGTCAGGTGGATAGCACAGATGTAAGGTCATCTTTCTGTGGAGGGAATCCCAACAGAAGGCAGGTTTATAAACCCTGGTCAGAGGATAGATGAGGGAGAGGGCTCAGAGTGGAAAAGGGCTGAGTACTGAGTCCCACTGGAGAAAGAGCCCTGAGATTCCCCCAATCCTCCCATAAAGAAGCATCTGGAGATCTCTGCCCCAGGCAACAGAGAAGGCACCTGGGCCAGGAATGCACCTGGGCAAGGAGAGCGGCCAGCCGGGGGCCAGAGTCCCTGACCGCCACTCTCCTTGGAGACCGAGGTGCACCTGCCAAGCCTGAGCCTGAGCCCCATGGCAGGGGAAAGCTTTGACCCACCATCCCACTTCCACTCATGCCCATGAGGCCTGATGGGGAAAGCCTTTGTGATACCCTGTGGTCAGGCCTGAAAAGTCACACAAAGGTTTCCAACCAGTAACCAGACTCCTCACTAGATATTTCAAATAAGTGCAATCTTACAACATTTGTCCTTTTGTGCCTGGCTTTTTTCACTCAGCCTAATGTTTTCATGGTTCATTCACATGGTAGCATGGATCAAAACTTCATTCCTTTTTGTGGCTGAATATTATTCCATAGTGTGTGGACACATTTGGTTATCCATTCTTCTGCGGATGGACACTTGATTGTTTCTGCGGATTGGTTATTGTGAATAATGCTGCTGTGAATACTGGTGTGGAGTTATCTGTTTGAATCGTTTTCAGTTCTTTGGGGTATATACTGAGGAGTGGAACTACCGGGTCATGTGCAAATTCTATGTTTAACTTTGCGAGGAACCGGCTAGCTTTTTCACAGCAGCCGTGCGTGAGCATTACAGTTTCCCTACATCCTTACCAATGTGTAATTTTCCTTTTTAAAAAACTTACAGCCATCTGAATGGATGTAAGATGGTATCGTATTGTGGTTTTCACGTGCATTTCCCTGATGACTACCAATGTTGCCCACTATCTTCTGTGCCGGTTGGTTATTTGCACGTGTACTCAAGTCCTTTGCCTGTTTTCAAATTGATTTGTCTCTTTGATGTCAAGCTGATGTCTCTTTGATGTCAAGTCTGGGCATTAAACTCTGATGAGACACATGATTTGCAAATATTTTCTCCCACTGCGAGTTGTCTTTTCATTTAATGGATAGTGTCCTTTGATGCACAAAAGCTTCACATTTTGAAGAGTCCAATTTATGTTTCTTATTTTGTTGCCTCGGCTTTTGCTGTGATATTGAGGAACCCGCTGCCAAAGGCAAGTTCATAAAGATTTCCCCTTATGTTTTCTTCAAGGCATTTTAGCCCTTAAATGTTAGTCTTTGATCCATTTTGAGTAAATTTTTGCTCATGGAGTAAAGTAAAAGTCCAGTTTCGTTCTGCACGTGGGTATCTAGCTTCCCCAGCACCATGTTAGAGAGAGTATTATTTCTCCATTGACTGGTCTTGGCACCCTCGTTGAAAATCTACTGACTACAGATATGAGATTTAATTCCTTGGCTGTCTATTTTATCCTATTGGTCTGTTACTTATCCTTATAAGTATGCCACACTGTTTGATTATTGTAGCTTAGTAGTCAGTTTTGAAATGAAGAAATGTGAGTCCTCTAATCGTTTTTTGTTTTTCAGGATTGTTTTGGGGGTGCCATGGTGACTCAGTCAGTTAAGCTTCTGACTTGATTTCGGCTCAGGTCATGATCTCGGGGTCACAGGATTGAGCACCATGTTGGGCTCCTTGCTCTGTCTGGGGTCTGCTTGTCCCTCTCCCTCTGTTCCTCCTCCCCCTTCCTCCCTCTTTCAAATAGGTAAATAAGTAAGTAAATAAAATCCTTACCAAAAAAAAAAAAAGAGAGAGAGAGAGAGAGAGATTGTTTTGACTATCTGGGGTCCCTTGAGATTCCAGATGAATTTTAGGTTGGGTTTTCTATTCTTGCAAGAAGGGCTATTGAGACTTTTTTTTTTTTAATTTAAGTCATTTATTTCATCATTTGTTCCCTTTATTGTAGTGTATCTTCTTTCCTTGTCTAGGATATATTATTATGTTACCTATTTTATTTTATTTTATTTTATTTTAATTTTATTTTTCATAAACATATAATATCTTTTTATCCCCAGGGGTACAGGTCTGTGAATCGCCAAGTTTACACACTTCACAGCACTCACCATAGCACATACCCTCCCCAATGTCCATAATCCCACCCCCCCAACCCCCCTCCCCCCATTAACCCTCAGTTTGTTTTGTGAGATTAAGAGTCACTTCTATTGAGACTTTAATAGGGATTTCATTGATTTTGTAGATTGCTTTGGGTAGAATTGACAATACTAAAATTATTGAGTGTTCTATTTCATGAACACAGGATGTCTTTCCATTTATTTTGTTTTCTTTCATTTCTTTTCAGCAGTGTTTTGTGGTTTTCAGGAGAAGGATTTTCCTCTGCTAATTATCTGCTTGTTTTCTGCATGTCAGAATGGCTAAAATTAACATGTCAGGAAACAACAGATGTTGGCGAGGATGCGGAGAAAGGGGAGCCCTCCTACATTGTTGGTGGGAATGCAAGCTGGTGCATCCATCCTGGAAAACAGCATGGATGTTCCTCAAAAAGTTGAAAATAGAGCTATCCTACAATCCAGCAATTTCATTACTGGGTATTTACCCAAAGATACAGATGCAGTGATCCAAAGGGGCACGTGCACCCCAGTGTTTATAGCAACAATGTGCACAATAGCCAAACTATGGAAAGAGCCCAGACGTCCAATGACAGATGAATAGATAAAGAAGCTGTGATATATATATTATATATGTAATACATGTATGTATATATCTATATACCTACATACTCAGCCATCAAAAAAATGAAATCTTGCCATTAACAATGACAAGGATGGAACTAGAGGGTATTATGCTAAGGGAAATAAATCAATCAGGGAAAGACAATTATCATATGATTTCACTGATATGTGGAATTTAGAAAGAAAACAGAGGAGCATAGGGGAAGGGAGGGAAAAATAAAACAAGATGAAATCAGGGAGGGAGACAAGCCATAAGAGACTCTTAATCATAGGAAACAAACTGAGGGTTGCTGGAGGGGAAGGGGTGGAGGGGATGGGGTAACTGGGTGATGGACATGAAGGAGGGCATGTAATGTAATGAGCACTTGGTATTATATAAGACTGATGAATCACTGAACTCTACCCTTGAAACTGATAATACATTATATGTTAATTAATTGAATTTAAATAGAAATATAAATAATAAAAAATAAAATAGAAATCCTCTGAATGCAAAAAAAATGATTCTAATTAATGATATACATGATAAAGTATTTAGAAGAAAGTATATGCTGGCTGAAATTTATTTTTAAAAACATAAAATATACTGGGTTAATGAATGGATAGAGAGATGATACATATGTGATAAAGCAAGTATATCATTCAGGGTTCAACTAGAGAAGCATAACACATAAACAACATATACTACGAGATTTATTGCAAATAATTGGCTTATACAATGGGGGGGGGGCTGTCTGGGCAACCTTGAAGTCCAGGGGGCAGGCCTTTGGGAAGAGCAGGCCAGAACTCATGTGTGGGGCGAAAGCTTCTTCTCTCAGGGAACCCTCAGTCCTGGTTTTAAGGCCTTTCAATTAACTGAATCAGGTCCACCAAGATTATTCTAATTTATTACCAGATTATTTTGTGTTTAATTACACGTACAAAATGCCTTCATGGCAACATCAAGACTAATGTTTGATTGAGTATCTAAGAATTGAGTCTAACCAAGGAGACTCATGAAAAAGATCATTACAAGAAACTATTTTTTAGGGGTGCCTGGGTGGCTCAGTCGTTGAGCATCTGCCTGCTGCTCAGGTCATGATCCCACTGTCTAGGGACTGAGCCCTGTGTCTAGCTCCCTGCTCATTCGGCAGCCTGCGTCTACCTCTCCAGCTGCCCCCACTTGTGTTCCCTCTCTCGTTGTCTCTCTCTGTCAAATAAATAAATAAGATGTTTTTAAAAAAAAGAAAATATTTTTATTGAACTCATATTCCTGATTTCTTTACCTGCTATTGAATTTTTGAACATATTAAAAAATATATTTTAAAGAAAAAGACCATCACGTCCACCCCAATACCTCTAAAATACACATAACTTGTATATATTGTAGATATTTCTAGAGCAAAATATAAGTAACAGGTAACCATCATTTCCTCTGAGGAAGAAGAGGGATAGGACAGAGGCTTATTATGTGCCTATTTTACAGTGTTTGAATTTTTACCATGGGCCCACATTGCTCTCTTCAAAAATAATTTTTAAATATATAAATACAGCCAGCTATTGTCTGGGGGCACTTGGCCCCACACCTGCTGCACTGTTTCTTTGTGCCTTCAGAAATGGAAGCCCCAAAACTACATTTCCCAGGCTCCTTTGCCAGATGCTGCCCAATTAGCTTCCACCACTAAAGAGCCAATGGGTGAGATTTGCAGATATGAGGGAAGGTGAAGCATTTTCTGCTGCCAGCAACTGCTTTATCAACAGCTGTGTTAAGTGCAGCTTAGTGAACTCTGTTACAGAGGCTAGAATAGCTTATCTATCAGTAACACCATCTTTCCACGTTCACCCCTCCAGGCTTTTCAGCTGCTTTAACTGATTCCTTGCAATGACTAGGAAGGAATTGGGGAGGATATTTGGGTGAATTTGGATATATCTTAGACCCTTGAACTCATATGTAACCCAAGCCTTCCTTGCTTGAAGACCATGTAATGACCTCATTGGAGGCAGTTGCTTTATAAGGAATTATAATGGGACTCCCTCCGCCCATGTCTCCGCATTGCCTTCAGACCCTAACTGGAGTCAGATCCCAGCGTGCCCCAAGAAGACAAGTACTGTGTTGTCTACACACCGAAAGAAATACAAGATGATGAATGAATTATAAGATTTTACTGACTTATCTGCCCAAATCTGGGGAAATGAATGGAAACGGATTTTAAAGGCACTAGATCAAGGGAAAGAGAATATTTTGTTTGATTAGACAAAATTAGGGATATGGATTCACTTACCAGGACTTCAGGATTTGAGTAGCTTGAGTAGCGGAAGTGGCCTTAATGGATTGTTTGATAGGCTGAGTAAAACCTGAAATCATCTCAGCCTACATTCAATGCAGCTGAGAGGCAGAACATTCCCAGTTTAACACTTATACTTGTGTGTGCCTATTAGGACACAAGTTGGTGGGCTTCACTCCAGAAAATTCTAACACAGTAGGTTTGTGGCAGGAGCCAACAATTTCCATTTCTAACCAGTCTCTCGACGGTCTGGGCCTGTGCTTGGAGAATCACTGATATAAAGGACAGAATCCAGCCTGAATGAGCTAGACATGGTGGAGGAAATTTCTCCCATGAGACTCTCCCGAACTCCCCGTACCCTGAAAATGTGCAGAGAATGCCCCTTGGGAATTGAGAAATGCCTTGGTGCGGGAGCCTTAGCATCTTTGGAAAGCTATGGGGCTTTTAGAATGTGGGCGTGGCCTATAGAAGACTTACTTTGTGTGCCTCCTGGGAGATAATGCCTGCAAGTTTGGGAGACTGTCCTGAAAGACACAGTACATACTTAGAGCCAGCAATAAACATGTAGGGCTGTTTTTCTCCTGTAGCCAGAACCCTGGGGCTGGAAATCAGAGGTGGAATTGGAAGAGGCTCCTTTCATTCTCTCTTCCTTTATTATGGTAAAATACACATAACGGAAATTTACCATCTGAACTATTTTTAAGTGTATAGTCCAGTGGCATGAAGTATATTGACATTGTTGTGCAACTGTCACACCATCCACCTCCAGAATTCTTTTCATCTTGTAAAACTGAAACTCTGTCCCTGTTAAACAATAACTTCCACCCCCCACCCCATCCCTGGCAGCCACCCTTCTACTATCCATCTTTGTGATTTTAACTATGATAGGTCCCCCCTATAAGGAGAACCACACAGTATTTTTCCTTTCGTGATTGGCTTATAAACTTAGCATAATGTCCTCAGTTCAACCATGGTGTAGCAGGTGTCAGAATTTCCTCCTTTTAAAGGCTGCATAATACTTCACTGTGAGGATTTGCCACCTTTTGTGTATTCATTCATTCAGTCGTTTGTGGACATTTGGGTTACTTCTATGTTTTAGCTATTTTGAATAACGCTGCTGAGAACATGGGTCTACAAATACCTCTTTCAGACCTTGCTTTTGATTCTTCTGAGTATATGTCCGGAAGTGGAATTGCTGGATCATATGATAATTCTATTTTTCACTTTTTGAGGAACCATCACACAATTTTCCATAGTAGCTGTACCATTTCACATTTCCACCAACAGTACACAAGTGTTCCAATTTCTCCACATCTTTGCAAACATTATTATTATTATTATTTGGTAGCTATCCTAATGGATGTGAGGTGACCTTTTATTCTTACACATAGATTAATGTGCAAAAATTTTTGCTTTTCATTGTCATTATGTTGGGCTCAACCTGGATTCAGGTTCTTAGTTTCTTTTTTTTTAATTTTTAAAAAAATTTTTTATTTGACAGAGATCACAAGTAGGCGGAGAGGCAGACAGAGAGAGAGAGAGAGAGAGAGAGAGAGAGGAGGAGGAAGCAGGCTCCCCACTGAGCAGAGAGCCCGATGTGGGGCTCGATCTCAGGACCCTGGGATCATGACCTGAGCCCAAGGCAGAGCCTTTATCCCACTGAGGCACCGAGGCACCCCCAGGTTCTTAGTTTCTAATGGAGGAGAGTTTCCACAGGGGATACAACAATTACTCCATGTAACTGGATGTTGAGATGTCTCCTAGGTATTTTTAGCTCTTCTGTTGAACCAACAGGCAATTAAGAGAATTATTAGGCTGGCTTGGATGATTGATCCTGAATACCAGATAGGATTGCAGATGCAAAATGTGGGCAGGGAAGGCCATATCTGAGTCCTAGGGGATTTCAGAGGGGACCCGGGGCTTCCAGATCCAGTAACAAAAGTCAATGGAAGATTATATCAACATACTCTAAATGACAACACTGGGGCTCAGATCCTTCTGGAGGTACAGAACCCTGACTAGCTGAGATGCCAGTGAAGGGTAGAGGTCACATGAAATATGTTGTGAAGGAAGGAGTTATAAACACCAACATGGCATCTGCCCAGTTAGAGTAAACACTCTAGGAAATATGAATACTTCTGTTTTTGCTTGTATTTGTGTATATTAAGGACTTTCTGTTTCTCTGTTGTGATTTCCCCCAGCTATTTTAGATAAGGGAAGTGGTGGTGATTAACCTCACAGCGCTTAGGTACAGACAGTCCAGGATTGTGGCTGAAAGAGAAGAGAAATTAACATCATATGGAATGCTACACAACGATTGCTGGGGTTCTGTGTCTCCTCTCTCAGGGAAAAGGATGAGAACATGAAGGAGACTCATATAGGTTAAGCAGAAGCATGATGCTGTTATTGATCTTTGGAAAGTGAAATAAAGACGCCCACTAAAAGCCGCTAAGCAATTTTCTATCTTTTTTTTTTTTTTTAGCAATTTTCTTGATGACTCAGTGTTCATGATTCTCACTGAGACATCTCATACTTCTTTTTTTTTTTTTTAAAGATTTTATTTATGTATTTGACAGACAGAGATCACAAGTAGGCAGAGACAGAGAGAGGGAAGCAGGCTCTCCGCTGAGCAGAGAGCCCGATGTGGGGCTCGATCCCAGGACCCTAAGATCATGACCTGAGCTGAAGGCAGAGGCTTAACCCACTGAGCCACCCAGGCGCCCCTGAGACATCTCATACTTCTTATCTTCTTCCCCTCATACTTCTTCTTTTCTCTCTCCTCTCTCTCTCTCGAAAAAGTCCACAGAGGGATCCACCGAGTCCTTCCAATCGGGGAAAGTCCTGTTTAAATTTAGAAAATCCTGAAATGTGAAAATTTCACCAAACCCTGTTACAACTTTCCCACCAGAATTAAATGTTAACAAAGTAATCCCAGATAAAATATTTTATATCATTTTGAAGTTAGTAATGCCCACCATATTCAGGGGTAAACATGTGACATCTTTAAGAAGTTTTCTAGATCAAACAAGAGTCAAGTTCGGCCCAGAGCAGACTGAATGATCACAATTTCTTAGCAGAATTCGAACTCTGAAACTCTCAGATTCATTGTTAAATAATAAATCCAGAAGAGTTGGACATTGTCCTTCCCGCATGTGGAAAAAGAGAAAGGGGCCAATGATCCCCTTCAGATTTAACAGATTTAACAGATAAAAGTGTCTATTAGGAATATAGACACATCAATCCTAATGCTATCCCCCTCAGCAACAAACTATCAACTAAAGTAACTAGTAGGAATGATGTCCTTGTTGCAGGTTTCATTTGTTTGTTTTTGCAGTACATGGCAACAATTTCTAAAGCTTCTTTGTTCAAATAACACTTGTAACAAAAAATTTATTCTAATCCCAAACACAAGCTGGTAGCTGTTCTCCGGGTTCACATTAACTCTAGGTTTTGTAGCAGAGGGTGTACCTTGTGACCACTCACAATTTACTCTCTTATCAAATCAGATTATTTTAAATTGTTTATGATTACAATAGATGCTTTGTGTAATAAAATTTTAATAGGTTATTTAAAATAGATTATTTTAAATGGTTTAAACTATTATTTTTAATAGTTTGAGATGCAGAACATTTTCTCTAACCATTACGTCTTTGGTTCTTTCTGAGATTTGCTCTGTTAATTTGTAAGACTTGCAGTTTTTAAGGCCTGGCTCTGAAATGATGCTACTCATCATGATACACAAAGAACAGACTGCAAAGAGCCTTGTTGCTGCCAGAAATGGGGAAAAGATTGATAACAGCTTTTACTTTATAACAGTGAAATGAAAATGAGGAGTGTATAGAATGTTTCTTCTCTCAAATGAGTTAGCTTTCTATGAGAAAATACTCAGGATATTAATAATCTACACTTCTTGAAAAAGCCACTTTCCCATCTATACTTTTGTGTAATTGTCACGATGGCCCTGTGAAGTTGGCATTAATTTCCGTTTTGCCCATGAGAGACCTGAGGCCCAGTGGTGCAAACTCACACAGCTTTAGTGGCAAAGAGGACTGGAAGCTTGGCTTTGCCAGGCTTTGATGATGGTGGTGACATCAGTGGTAACAACAACTGATATTTATCGAATACTTGTTATGTACAAGCTCTGTTCTGCAATATACTGTATAATTTGTCCTCATAAAAGTCCAGTTAAGGAGTTACTGAGACTAATTCTATCCCACCCAGATGCATCCAACTCTTCAGCCCAGAAAATGTTTATCCTTCAAAAAGTGAAAAGGTTTACATTTCTAAAAACCTTGCATTCTGAGATAGGTCATGGATATAGAAGCTTCCAGAAAGCCTTGAAGTACAAATACCCATAGCTTGTCATCTTTAGGTAAACTGTGTCTTGTTTTTTGTTAATAAAAGACAGGAATTTCCAGTTTTTGTCGACAAGAATACATTATCCAATCAGGACTGACAATTTGGACATAATAACCTTTACTATTAGCACCATTTCTTTTCATCTGCTAGCCAGTTGTTCTGAAAGCTAGACTCCTTTGAATGTTTTACAAGAAAAGAAAAAACTTATTCAGTACTCAATACTAAGCTGTGATACTCTTTCTTCAGTATCTTCTTCAGCATTATCATATTACAGAAAGTGGGACACAGAAGTCCCTGGGTGGCTCAGTGGGTTAAGCCTCTGCCTTTGGCTCAGGTCATGATCTCAGTGTCCTGGGATGGAGCCCTGCATCGGGCTCTCTGCTCGGCGGGGAGCCTGCTTCCTCCCTGTCTCTCTCTGCTTACTTGTGATCTCTGTCTGTTCAATAAATAAATCTTTTTTTAAAAAAATAAAAAAAAAAAAGAAACTGGAACACAGAAACGTTTGGTACTTGCCCATGGTTACCCAGCTAGGATAGGGAACCCGACAATCTGGTCCCTAAACCCGCTTTGACTCTCCCTGCCACATTCTGGCCATCCCTTGACTCCTAAGTCCCTGCTTTGCTGAAAAAGTTGTTGGGGTTCTCATGGTTTACTACTCCTACTTTTTTTTCTACCTCTGCCCTAGCCATGGGAATACAGAGGGTGAAAAACACAGTCACTGCTCATGTGAGTTTAACATTTTAAATGGGGGCATTGGACAATTGAATAATGATTATAGAGCTTGGGGTGGGGGATGCCCAGAGGTCTGTGGGGCTCCAGGGGCCAGGCACGTCACTCAGACTTAGAGGTCAGAGAACGCTTCCCAGAGGGGGAATACTGGAGCCAAGTGTTGAGAACAAGAAGGGTTATTCAGATGGGAATAGAGAGGGAGGGAAGGAGTGTTCCATTATCCAGTTATCTATTGCTATGTAACAAATCACTTCAAAACTTCGTGGCTTAAAACAACAAGAATCATTCCATTCTCTCATGGTTATGGGGGTTGATTGCTATTGTTCTGTGTCAGAATCTCAGATAATTGCAGAGAGATGGCTGGCGCTAGGATCATCTTGAGGGCTTCCTCAATGAGATGTCTAACAGTTGACGCTGATTGTTGGCTAGAGCTTTGGCTGTGGCTGTCGAAACCCTCTAAGTTGCCTTCATATGGCCTGGGCTTCCTCAGGAGGATTCCAAGAGCTTGCATCCCAAAATAGCCAGAAGGAACTGATTTCACCTTGACTTGGAAAGGGCATGGGCTCATTTCTCCATGGTTATAAACCCTCCCAGATTCAAGGAGACAGGTTCTACCTCTCCAAAGGAGGATCATCAAAGTCACCTCTCGTCCCACCACACAGATGCAATTCAAATGCAAACAACCCTAGACCATAAACAGGTACAGTGCGGCTCAGTAAACTACAGACTTTCCCATAATAACTCCTTCCATGCATTTTGGAATTTTTTTTTGGAGGGTTCTTTTTTATGTGTGTGAGGGGGTTCCCTGTTTTGCTGGTGCTCTATGTTTGTGCTTTATGTGTTAGGTGCTCCATACTGGGGGAAGGGTGTTTCAGGCAGAAGGAGCAGCATATGAAAAGAGAAGAAGTGAAAACACCTGGTTAAGTATATCTAAGTGAGTAGATACTGGAAAGTGAATGGGGAGACATCCACTGGAAGGTTGATAGGGGACAAAGGATGAATGGTTTTGAGCACCAGGAACAATAGCATGCATTCTTTCCTTCTTAGTATTCTATGCACTTTTCATGTATTAACTCATTTAATTATTCAACAATCCTGTGAAGTAGGTAATATAACTACTTCACTTTACAAATGAGGAAAACTGGTTACACACTTTCTTCAGGTTCACGTGGCTAGTGGGAGGCAGTGATATGATTTAAGGCCCAGAAAGTCTGGGAACTGCCCCAGAACCTGTTCCTTTAACCACAATTATTATGTCATTAATCAAAGGAGTTTTTAGTTCAGCCGAAAGATGATAGGGAGTGATTTATTACAAAATGAAATTTGGGGAGGGGGAAAAAAAAGAAAATGAAATTTGATTAAAATGAAAGTAGAGAATTCCTATCAAAACCTTCTGAGCTCATTTTGGATCCTATGGGAATACTGACGCAAGAATGAAGTGGTGTATCTGTCAAGAAGAAAACCATTGACCCCAAATGGCCTTGCTGAGGTTAAAGCCCCAAGTCAGTAAACCAAGACTTAATACCTAACCCAAACGCAGTTGCAATCCCCCAGGAGGGTAACCTTTAACAACTCAACATGGGAGTTTCCTGGTCAGCACTAGAAAGTTTGCTGATAGACCCCTTCCATTCCCTTCAGGAGGGCGGCCTTGCCTAAAACAATGAATTCTCTGCTCATGATTTCCTGTTTTCTGCTCCCTCTTGACCTATTAAAACCCTTTCTATTCTATAGTCCTTTGGCGTTTCCCTCTACTTGCTAGATGGGATGGTGCCTGAGTCATGAATCAATAATAAAGACAATTAGATCTCTTAAGTTTACTTGGTTGAGGGGCGCCTGGGTGGCTCAATCATTAAGCGTCCGTCTTTGGCTCAGGTGATGATCCCAGGGTCCTGGGATCAAGCCTTGCATCCGGCTCCCTGCTCAGCGGAAAGCCTGCTTCTCCTTCTCCCACTCCCCCTGCTTGTGTTTCTTCTCTCTAGCTATCATTCTCTCTGTTAAATAAATAAATAAAAATCTTAAAAAAATTTTTTTACTCAGTTGAATTTTTGTTATTTAGGATATCCTTTACTTTTTTTGCGGTGGAATATACACACAGTTGTTATATAGATAATAAAGCACACTGATCTTAAGTGTACAACCTGGAGAATTTTTACGTATGTAAACACCTATAGAATTATTCCCAGATCAGCATGTAGACTAATTCCTGTACCACAAGGCTTTCTCGTCCCTTTTTCCCCATCACAGTCCCAAGCCCCAGGAAGTCACTCTTTTGGCCTCTGCCACCGCCATCCCCTGTTCCTAGACTTCACGAAATGGTACTCAATTTTGTGTCTTTGTGAAAGATCATCAATCACAATGTCTGTGATATTCATCTGTATTGCCCCTAGCGCAGTTAATTCTTTCCCATTGATTTGTTACAATACATTTTATGATTACATCACAATTTGTGTGTTGATGAACATTTGGGGTCGTTTCTGCATTTTGGTGATTACAAATAAAGCAGCTGTGCACATTCTGGTACATTCCTCTTGGCAATACACCTACCAGGGAATCACCGGGTGACAGGATGGGCTACCCCTTCACTTGCTCAATTCGGCTGCCTTTCCCGCAAGCCACCCCGGGCCCAACACCTCCCCCCGCCCCCCCCGGGTTACTGTCTGAACGCGAGGACCCCTCAGCATTAACTCCTTGGAAAGCCGCGAGGTGGACACAGCGCTCAGCGCCCCCTCCTAGGACGCTGGGGACTGGTGGCCTCTCGGTTACTGACGTCTCTTTGGCTCTCTAGTCTGCAATGCATGCTGGGAAATGTAGTCTTTTGTTGAAGACAGAGGGAACGGCTAAAAATCAGGAGACTTTTATGCCCATATCCATCGAGAGGATCGATATTTATTCCTGTTACAATGACAAAAAGGGATTTTATAGGGAAAGAGCAGGGATTCAGGGAACAGAAAGTAACAGGCAGCTTCACAGGACAGGGTACCAGGAAGTATCAGCCAATCTCTGCCCACCCCTATTTTTTTTTTTTACTTTTCAGACTTGAAGTCGCTTCTCAGTAAAGCCCTAGAGACAGAGCCTGATTGGTCCAGACGTAACTCAAGCCCAATCCTTGGTGAAGAAGTCTTAGCTGAAAGTCCTACCAATCTCTAGATTCACTCATCTGGACAACTCACAGATGGTTCGACTGACTCACACATGAGCCCACGATCAGAAATGGGAAGGAGACAGCAATTCCTTGCAAGTGGATCCAGGAGGAAATCTCTACCCAAATCAAAACCACCCCTTTGTCTCCTGCAATGTGCTTCCTAAAGCTCCCGGGGGCAATTTTAGCATCACTGATAACTCCACCAGCTCCAAGGCTGGCTGGTAGGAGGAGCTGCCTCCCATGATGGGGTCAGAATTTGCATCTTGCCTCTTTTAATTTAAGGTGAAAAGGAGAAAAGCAAGTATCTTGTTGGAATCAAAATGTGAAATGTGATTCCCCAACAATTACCAGGAGGATGGTACTCATTTCACACAGAACTAGAAACTTAGAGAAGAGAAAGAATTTAAATGAATTCCAGGCAGCAAGGATTTTCCTATCCCTCAGTTAAGACGCTTGTTACCATCTATCTATCTGTCCGTGTTCAATAATACACTAGGTGACATTTGGACCCCATAGCACTTTACAACCTCAAAATAACTAAGTATTATTCACATTCACTTTATAGATAAGTACCCCTATGACTTTAAACATCAGTACCTAAATTACAACGGGGTGGATTAAGTAGTCATAAGCACAAATTAAAGTAAGATGCTTTATACTTTCTTAAATTTAAATTCAATTAAAGATAAGATGCTTTAAAGTCTCATTATCTTAAACTTCCCTCAACAAAAGATTGATAGGGGTGGCAGAAGGGATAAATGAGCAGAACACAGAGAATTTTTAGGACAGTGAAAGTACTTTGTATGATATTATAATGGTAGGTACATGTCATTAGGGTTTTGTCCAAACCCAGAAAATATACAACACCATGAGTGAACCTTATTGTAAAATGTGGATTTGGGTGGTTATTTTGTGTTGATAGAGATTCATTCTTGGTTTAAAAAAAAAGAAAGTATTGTGCCCGTGACTCATATTGATAATAGGGGAGCATGTGTATGTGTGGGGACAGGTGGTTTGTGGTAAATCTCTGTGCCTTCCTCTCAATGTTGTTATAAACCTAAACGGATCTTTGAAAAGTGGTCTTTTAAGAAGGTTATTAATGCTTAATATATACCAAAAAGGGTGATATAGAAAAATACAATTCCTTTCTTTGAGAATCTATCAGTGGAGGTGGAGGGAAGACCAAGGGTAGTTTGGATAATTAACACAACTATATGGGGAATTTGTTCCCCAAGCCTCCATGTGATTGGAGCTATGAGAATATCGAAAGGTTCTGTGAATGGGAAAAAATTTTCAACCTGGGGAAGGAGGCAGAGTTGGGGGAGGCTTCATGGGGGTAGTGGCAAATAAGAAAATATCATGACATCGTCAACATTTATATAACACATTCATTCAATGTCTGAGAAGAACATGGTTATGGGGAAAGAAAAAAGATACAGATCTTGCCCTCTGGGAATTCACAATCAAGATCTATGGCACAATGTAGATTTTTTTTTTTCTGAGTTACTTACATTTTATTCACATGGTTCAGAAACGTGAACTTCATACACGAATAGGGCTCAACAAATAGAATGTATAAAAAGTCATTCATCGGGGTTCTGTCATCCTTGTCGCTGCCTGCCCCAGTGTCTGTGCTCCCCTCCTTGGGTTCCCTCGGAGCTTGTACGCATGTGCATCTGTGCTTTGATTGGGCTTTTGCTCAGTTAATAGTCACTCTTCTTACCTCCCTCCACTGTGGTAGAACTTACTTCCCTCTTGCTGCCGTGGGACTTGACGTTCCTCTAGTTAACAGAAGGGGGGCGGAAGTAAAAGTGCACCATTCCCAAGCTGAGGCGTTAGGAGATGTGGCAAGTTATGTCCAGAACTCTCGCATTCCCGCCATCTGCCAGGACAAGAGCTTGCTTGCATGTTCAGACTGGGCCCCGGAGTGAGAGACATGTGCAGCACACCTGAACCTGCCTGGCAGCCCACAGCAGTCAGACCCCCAGATCTGTGAGCAAAAAAAATGTTGTTGTTGTAAACCAGTTAGAGTTTGGGAGGTGGGGTCATGCTTATTAGATGGTATAATTGCAGGAAAATCTAGTTTCATTTTGCCTTTTTAACTTTATATATAAGTCACTAAGATATATAGTGACTTCCCCTATTGGAGCACAGATTTTCTTCTTTGAGTTTCATGATATTCCAGCGGAGAATGTTTAAATATGTTTAACCAACTTTCACTAATGAGTGCTTGGCTTGGTCCACCTGAGATAGGGAAACTTAAATCACTTTGCTTCAGAAAGGCTCTCCTTGTGACTGAATAAACCGAGGAAGCTATGTTCCCACTCCAAGGGGGGAATCAAGAAAGTTAACCATTCTCTGAGTTTCATCCTCAGCCCCCATACACCCAATGACATCTAAGAAAAACCAGATCCCAAAAATGTTCCAGTACAAACGCTTAGCTCTGAACAAACCCTGGCCAATACTGGCATCAATACCCCTGCCTTCAGTGATTTCTGAACTAAGATCTGTTGTTCACCTGTCACTCACCTGTGATTGGACCCTACCCGGGAGTCCTGAAGGAACACATACCTTGGACCCCTTTCTCATATAAACCCCTAACTCCGAGCAATGATGAGACTCACTTTCCTTTCTTTCCAAGTCTCCTAGACACTCAGTCTGTCATAATCTAATACTTAATGCTATTCAATGAACTCTGCTTTCACTTCCTCCTGGCTTGCGTTTGGTTTCTATCCTGGGCAAAGCCAAGGACCCTCCTGGCTGGTCCTCAGACCCAGTGAGCCTACAGTGCAACCTTTTGTTATCACAAATAAAGATGCACCGAATAGTCTTGCGCATACGTCATTTCACACATGTGCAACAGCATCTTTAGAATCTTGGAATTTCTGGGACACCTGGGTAGTTTGGTAGTTTGTCTCAGGTCATAATCACAGGACCCTGGAACTGAGCCCCGCATTGGGCTCCTTGCTCAGGAGGGAATCTGCTTCTCCCTCTGCCTGATGCTTCCCCTGTTTGTGCGCGCTCGAGTCTCTCTCTCTCTGACAAATAAATAAAAATCTTCAAAAGAAAAGAAAAAAACACAGGTTCATTCTTAAAAGATGCGGAAAATATGCAGCACCTGGAGCCACACAGTGAGGTTGGGGCAGGGGCTGAGGAGGGTAGAGAGAGAAGGGCAAACATGGGCCACGAGTTCTACTTTTTGGGGGGTCAAGGGGTGGGGGCCTAGGGTTTCACAGGCTCACTCATTATTGGTGAGTTGAAAACACAAGAGGGGGAATTTAAAGTGCAGGGAAGAGAAAAAGGCAAGTGGCTCAAATAGTTATTGAAATCAGCCAAGATTTCTAAATCAAAGGACCCCGAATGGGAAGGAAGTAGCCTGGCTCTGTGTGTGTAGTCTGTAGCTGGCAGTGCGTTTCTTCAACTTTGAGGTGGATACCTTGATGATCAAAACTTAAGTCAGGCACTTGTATTGAGAGAGAGAGAGAGAGAGAGAGAAAGAGAGAGAAAAGACCAGCCATTGTGAAGGCTTATACTCTACAATCTAAGGTCTCTCCTCTCACTTTGTTCATTCCAGGACCCAGACTATTGGAGAAGCCTCTGTATGGGACATCGCTGATCTTAAGGCAGGAAACAGGCATGATAAACTGCACACTGATTTCTACAGTTTTTGCTCAGAATTGACATGTCACTTCTGCCCACATTTCACTGGTTATGGAAATCTAATGGCCATGCCTGAGTTCTACGGAGCAGAAATGTTTAATCCTTCTGCAGGAGTGAGCAATAATTCAATCTACCACAGCCCTGTTCTCTTTTAACCTCACAGTGTGGACCCGGGGCTCAGGCCCTTTCCCTTTTCCTGAGGTGATCCCCTGGACCCCCATGGTCTCTGCTCTGTCTCCAGGCCTGAAAAACTGACACGCCTAATGCTTGCTGGGCTGCTCTGGAGGGCTCCCTTGCCAGAACCTCAACCCCAACACACCTGAAGTGAAACAGCCAAACCTGTTTCTTCTCTTATACCTACATCACCCCGAATCCTTCTTGAGTTATGTTTGCCTCTCCTGCTCCCTCCACATCCATCCAGCCCATTGCCAAGTCACACTGAATCTACACTTGCCTCGTCTCTGGATTCCAGCCTCTCTCCATTGCATTTCTGGCCTCAGGACCCTAGTTTTGAAATCTGTTCCCTTCATTATTCCTACAGCATCTGGCACATGGTAGGTAGGCAAGAAATATTTATTAAGTGATTAATTAACTTTTCAAATTCCTTAATGTGTTTTCTGTGAACTTGCATTAAGTTATGTGCTTACCTAGGAACAGCGTTACTCCTGTTTCCTAACTGGGCTATCTGCCTCAACTCTCAACCCTCTTCTGTCATTTTTCAGAGAGAAGCTGTGGGGATCTTCCCGGCGAAGTATACAAAACCGCTCCCCACTCCCAGCAGAACGCAGGCCAGTCTGACCCTGTCTGCTGTCCAAAATCTCTTCACCTGTCCTGCGCAGTAGCCAAATCAAACAGCTAACCATCCTCTGTGCCCTTGCTAATGTCACGAAGGGTGAAATGGACATCTCCAGATTCTCTGTATCTTGCAAAGACCACACAAACATCTACTCTTCCAGGAAGCCCTCCCGGATGCCCATCCCTACTCATCTCCTTCTAAATTTCCACAGCAGTGTAACTGTAACTCTCTACTCCATGCCATTTTCTCTTGTTACGGCTAAGTGTGTTCATGTCTTCTCTCTCCCTCAGATCGTGAGTTTCTTGGGGGCTAGAGCCATGCCTGCTGTCTCCTTGTACCCAACAGTACCCTACATGTAGTAAGCACTATATAAGGATTTGTTGAACACATAGGAAATAGGAAGTAAGAAAATGAGGTGTGTTTCTCCACAAAAGATACCTTCATCCAGGAGGATGCCCTGTCGTCCTCTTCTGAGCACTTACAGTATACTAAGCCCAGGCGTGAAGTCCTGGGCTCCAGTAGCCAAACCCACAGACTTGGAGGCTCTCATTGCATGATTTTTCCACCTGCCTCTGGGGAGGCAATGGCAGGAGCTCTCACTTCACATTTCACCTTCCAGATCAGACGGTTTAAGCTAACCCAGAAATGTCACAGACCGTGTGTCGCCATGGCTAATGGGGTTGCATGTGGGAAGTAAGCATACAAATAGTGTCTCATAGGTCCTCAGACAGAATTTTTAATGATCACATGTGCTTTTTTTTAAAAACCAAAAATACCTTCATGATGGCAGAAAGTCTGAAAGTTGCTAAACGGCAGGTGCCGCAGCTTTGAGTCCCAAGGATTCAGTCCCTTCCTGGGAGAAACCTTGAGATCAAAGCTTCCTTGTCTGCCTCAAAGAGGGATGTGACCACCTCAAACATACAGACACGCTCAGATATCCATGGCCCAATGTTTCGGCTAAATCCCAGTGCTAGAGGAATAGAAGAATATCGAACCGGGCAGCTAAGCTACCTCGTTCTTCACTCCCTTACATGTCCCTGGTGAATGGTGAAGGGCGAGAGGAACTGCTTTGGCAAGTCCTGTCCTTAAGAGGAAACAAGAAATGGAAGATACCCCCTCCCTACACCAGAGTCATTTATCTACAAAGAGGAGCTCAAAAGGTAGGAGAGCTGGCAAGAAGGCAAGCAAGGCACAGACAAGGCACTCCTGCCGAGATTATCCACCCAGACGCCTCCCGGTCAGGGGAGAAAATGGAAGCTGGAAGAGCCGCCATCGCGAGATGGCTCCTCGGGCGCCCGCGAGCCGGTCGCGGGCGCCACCTGCTGGAAGAGCTCGGAACACACCCTTCTGCGAGCACGGCTTTCCCCGCCCCCGCGTGCGAGCCTGGGAACCCCGGGGCTGCGAGTTGTCCCCGGCTTCGTAGTCAACCAGGTCCTCGGTTTTAGACTTCTGACTTTATTGCCCTGTGAGGCCGCGGAGTCACGGAGAGACGCTGACGGGAGAGAGAAAAATGTCGCTCATCACACGATCTTAAACTCTTGTCCCCGCCCCACCCCTGAGCCAGCTGTCTGCAGATCTCCCCACGAATTCTGGAATTGTAAGCACAAAGACATCACACTTTATTTGCGTGTTGAAATCATTGATTTGTGAAATGGGAACCTCAGAGGTATTCCATAAGTGTTGTCATCGCATTTTGGGATCGTGTGTGTGTGTGTGTGTGTGTGTGTGTGTGTGTGTGTGTGTGTTAAACACACCAGGAGACCTTAGCTGGTGGGAGTCCTGGATTTGAATATAGAAGAGAAAAGCAAGTAAGACGGAGCAACCATTAAATTGACATGTTTTGATTCAAACCAAACCCAAAGCGTTCCAGTGTGTGCATGTGTGCTTGTGTGTGCACGCGTGTGTGGCAGGGTGGGGTGGGGGCAGAGTCCAGAGAACTTTCTCCCTGGACTACAAAAGAAGACGTCCACAACCAGCTGTCCATCTGTGGTCTCTCCCCGGAAAAACTGGGCTGTTTAGCTATGTCCAGGGGTGTGCTCTGGAGTTAGACTCCTCAGGTTCAAATCCCAGTGTCTGCAGGTTATTTTTTTTTCCATTTGACATTAGCGCATTGTTCGACACGCAGATGTCTTTGACAGGAGTAGAAGAATCTAGTAGGAACAACGGTGCAGAAGGAATGTTTTTCAGAGTTAATGTACCTTTGCTGTGACTCCTCTAGTGCTGTTCCATAGAACTTTCTGAGATGGCAGACATGTTTTCTATCTGTTAATGAACACTTGAAATAGAGCTGGTGTGACTGAAGAACTGAATGTTTTATTTTATTTTAATTAATTCACATTGAAATAGCCACGTTCGCTAGTGGTTACTGTATTGAATAGCACAATTTTAGCCCCGAATGTCACCAGCTTCCTGTGGAAAAATCAATTTTGTGAAAATGTCTATTCCCTCTGACACTCCTAGACTTTTATGGGTGTTCCTCTTGAATATTATGTCTGATTAAAACTATGAAGAAATACAGTGTACACATTATTAGTTGGATGAGGCAACAGGATCCTATAGGACATTTTTACTTAAAAATTTTTAGAAATCTGGGTGTCTGGGTGGCTCAGTGGGTTAAAGCCTCTGCCTTCAGCTCAGGTCATGATCCCAGGGAAGCCTGCTTCCCCCCTCTCTCTGCCTACTTGTGGTCTCTGTCAGATAAATAAAATCTTTAAAAAATTAATAATTTAAAAAATCAAAAATTAAAAAAACTTTTTTAGAAATCCTTCTTCTCAGGGAAGAATACAGGCTGCCTGAGAGAGAATCTCTGTGCAGCAGTCACCAGCATTTGCTTTTCTCACAAGTTTCAGTGAATAGCCATAAAACTCCCCTTCCCGCCAGGAAGCTGAACATTTCCCAGGAACCACAAATAATAGAACATATGAGACAGACGAAGCTGTGTGTCTCAGCTTTGTGCTTTTTTTAAAAAAATGGTTTATTTTTAAGTAATCTCTACACGCCTACCCCCACTGTGGGGCTCAAACCCATAACCCTGAGATCAAGAGCCACAAGCTCCACCAACTGGGCCAGCCAGGCGTCCCTCAGCTTTGCGCTTTCTGCTCTCAGATGGGCAATGTTCTAAAAACTGCATTGCCTTTCTTCGGTTATCACTTCCCAGTTGTCCTTCTGACCATCTACTATCTTTGGCATAACCTTTATACTTGCAAATACACCCCTGAGATGAAGAGGTGATAATGACAAGTGCCAAGACAAGTACTACAAACTACTGATGCAATTCCAAGAGCTTCGGGAAGGTGGTGGTCTTTCCTGGTAGCTCAGTGCGGTGGAGGAGGCAAGGAGGGGTCCTTCGAATCATCACACAGCCTCCAAGTAGCATCATACGAAGCACATGTCAAAGGGAAACCAATTTTATTAAAAAGATCCATGCGGTGGGAGGATGGGGTCATGTTAGAGTTCGTTTGCTGAGAGAAAATCTTTCCTTAGAACTCTACAAAATCTGGGGCTCCTGGGTGGCTCAGTGGGTTAAAGCCTCTGCTTTCGGCTCAGGTCATGATCCTAGGGTCCTGGGATCAAGCCCCACATCAGGCTCTCCGCTCAGCTGGGAGCCTGCTTCCCCCTTCTCTCTCTGCCTGCCCCTCTGCCTACTTGTGATCTCTGTCTGTCAAATAAATAAATAAAATATTAAAACAAAGAACTCTACAAAATCTGTGTTGTTACCAATGAAACATTTTTTTCATTTTTCTGCTCTCATCGGAGGCAACTATGGTTATGGATCCTTGTATTCTTGTGACAACGGTTCCGCCACCACCAGCAATCAGAACAAGAGCTACGATTTATTGAGCACTGACTTATGTGGCCCTTTACAGGTGTTACTGTCTTTGGTCTCACGCTTTATTATCTTCATTTTAAGGATGAGAAGGCTGACGTGTTAAGAAACTCAACCCTTGTCGTGTGTGTGTTTTTAACTCTAAACTTTATTTTGAATGAATTATAGAACTTCACAGGAAGTTGCAAAGGGAGTACAGAGCATGATTGTAGTTCAGCATCAAAGGCAGGGATCTGACAATGTATGTGTGTTTGTGTGCGAGTGTGCAATTCCATGTCGTATGTGTAGATCTGTGTAACTACCAGTACACTCAAGACACAGAATTACTCTATCGCCACAAAGATCTCCCTCCTATTAACCACTTTATAGTCAAAATCATTCCGCTTTCTCCCATGGCAACCCATGGCAACCCCTAATCTGTCATTTTAAGAATCTTACATAAATGGAATCCTAAGTAGGTAACCTTTTGAGGTTGGTTTTTTTCACTCAGGATAATGCTCCTAAGATTCATTCAAATTATTGCAAGAATCAACAAGTCATTCCTTTTCTTTGTTCAGTAGTATCCTGTTGTATGGTTGTGCCATGATTTGTTTAACCACAAGAGATATTTCGGTCGGTTCCTGTTTTGTCCACCACAAGTAAAGTGTCTATGAACAACCATGTTTGGGTTTTCATCTTTTTGTAAGTTTCTGTTTCTTTGGGATAAATGCAATTACTAGGTTTTATGTTTAGTTTTATGTTTTGTTTTGAGAAACTCTCACACTGTTTTCAGGAGTGGCTGTACCATTTTACATTCCCACCAGTAACGTATGAGAAATCCACTTGAATTTATTATTTTCCAATCTGTATGCCCTTTATTTCCTTGCCTTGACTTTTTGCACAGGCTAGAACTTCTAGTACTAGGTTGAATCGCATCAGTGAAAGTGAATATCCTTGCCCTGTCCAGTTTTAGAGGGAAAGTGTTTGGTCTTTCACTATTAGCTATATGGACAGCTGTGGGTTTTTCATAGTTACTGTTTTTCAGGTTGAGAAAGTTCCTTTTTATTCCTAGTCTGTTGAATGTTTTTTTCATTAATAGGTGTTTGATTTTGTCAAAAGCTTTTTCTGCACCAAGTGATATGATCATATGTTTTATTTTCTTCATTAATCTCTTAATATCATGGATTGCTTTGATTGATTTTTCAAATACTGAAACAGCCTTGCATTCCTGGAAAAAACTTCACTTTGTTATGGTGTATAATTCTTTTCACATATTGCTGAGTTCTGATTGCTAGTATTTTACCAAGAAGTTTGCCTCTATATTAATGAGGAATGCTGGTCTATAGGAGTCTTCGTTTTTTTCCTCTCTTTCCTTTTTTCTTTTGGTATTGTCTCTGTCTGGTTTTGGTATCAGGGTAATACAGACTGACCTCATAGAACGAGTTAGGAAGTGTTCCCTCCTCTTCTAATTTCTGGAAGAGATTTGTAGAACTGGTATTACTTCTTCTTTAATTGTTTGGTATGATTCTCCAACTATCGGGGCCTGGATATTTCATTTTTGGCAGGCTTTCAATGATTTCTTTAGTAGTTCAAATTCTATTGTACTTTTCCCTTTCCTACAGGCAAGTTGTGATAGTTTGTACTTTTAAGGGAATTGGCCCATTTTATCTAAGTTGTCAAATTTATGTGTTTAAGTTGTTTTAGTACTCCCTTATTATTTTTCTGATGTGTGTGGGTCTGTAGTGATAACACCATTTCATTACTCATATTAGTCATTTGTGTCTTCCCTCTTTTTTGTCAGTCTTCCTAGAGGTTTATCAGTTTTATCTTTTGAAAGACCCAGCTTTTTGTTTCATTAATTTTGTTTTAAAATTCCATTGATTTCTGCTGCCCTTATTATTTTCTTCTGTTTGTTTTGGTCTTTTTTCCCTAATTTATTTTTAGCTTGTTTGAGACTGTTCTCTTTTCTATGTAACCAAATTTCCCTCTCAGAGCCACCTTAGCTGTGTCTGCAGGTTTTGATATATTGTATTCTCATTTTCATTTGGTTAAAAGTATTTTTTTCAGAGATTTTATTTATTTGTCAGAGAGAGAGAGAGAGAGAGTACAAGCAGGGCGAGCAGCAGACAGAACAGGCAGAGGGAGAAGCAGGCTCCCCGCTGAGTAAGGAGCCCCATGCTGAACTTGATCCCAGGACCTCAGGATCACGACCTGAGCTGAAGGCAGACACTTAACTGAGTCACCCAGGCGTCCCAGGTTCAATGTATTTTTAAAAAATTTCTCGAGGGGCCCCTGAGTGGCTCAGTGGGTTGGGCCTCTGCCTTTGGCTCTGGTTGTGATCCCGGGGTCCTGGGATCCAGCCCCACATGGGGCTCTCTGCTCAGCGGGGAGCCTGCTTCCCTCTCTCTCTGCCTGCCTCTCTCTGCCTACTTGTGGTCTCTGTCTGTCAAATGGGTAGATAAAATCTTTAAAAATAAAAATAAAAATAAAAAAATAAAAAATTTCTTTAGATTACCTTTTTGACCTATGGTTTATTTAAAAGTGTTTAGCTTCCAAGTTTGGGGAGGTTTCCCTGTCATTTTTCTCTTGATATTTAGCTTCATCCCGTTGCAGTTGGTACACACTCCATATAAATTCCACTTCTTTTAAACTTGTTGAGGTTAGTTCTTTATGGCCCAGAATATGGTCTATTTTGACATACGTTCTGTGAGTGCTTAAAAATAATGTGTTTTCTGTGTTGCTTCTGTTCTATTGTTGCTGGGGGGTGTCCCACAAATGTTAATTTCTGTTGTTGATGGAATTGTTGAGCTATTCCATGAATGTGGGGTGGAAGGTGGCCCTGTTGCTGCCGAGTGGTGGTAAAGGTCCTGACTCTTCATTTAGTTCCTCTAACACCACCTTTTTACCATTAAGTAGGGGTGGAAGTCCAGGTTCCCCACACAGTTTCCACTAACACCATATTGGGTGAGAGCCTTCTGTCCAATGGGAATGAAAGTCCATGCTCTCTACTTGGCCTTCTCTGACATTATATCAGGAGAGGAAAGAAGGGGGTAGCTGGATCCCTCTATAGCTTGGCTTGAGGGGAAGTCTAAGCTTTCTGCTTAGCTTTTGCTGGAGGGGCTTGGGGGGTATGGGGCTAGAGTATGTTTTGGGAGTTTTGGCTGGAGTAGAGCCATTGTTTAAGTTTTCTGTCTTCCAAGGCTGCCCCTTTCCTTGTCTTTCTAGTTAGAGAGAGCAGCCAGCGTTTTTGGGGGGGGGGGGAGGTTGCGCATGTGGGCATTTCTAGGTTGCCTGCCCTTCTAGTATCCAGTTTGGAATAATGAGGCAAAGAACCAAAACCAAAACCAAAACCACCACCATGTTGTTCCTTCAGTTCCAAGGTCCCTAGCCAGTGTGCCCTCCCTCTACTTTTCAGATACTTCTTACGCTTTTTAAATATATATTGTCCAGGATTTTTAGTTGTACTTAGCAAGAGGAATAGCATGTCTATTCTTTTTTTTTTTTAAGATTTTATTTATTTATTTGACAGAGAAAGAGATCACAAGTAAGCAGAGAAAGAGAAAGAGGGGGAAGTAGGCTCCCTGCTGAGCAGAGAGCCTACTTCCCCCTCTTTCTCTGCTTGATCCCAGGACCCTGGGATGAGGACCTGAGTCCAAGGCACAGGCTTAACCCACTGAGCCACCCAGGCGCCCCTATTCTGTCTTCTTAGGAATTCCCCTGTCCCTTTTTCATTGAAAGACATGGTGTCTATTTGTATAATATCTTGGCTGGGAAGTTAGAGTTCTTGTACTTGCATTTGACAGAAGATCCAACTCAAATTGATTATAAAAACATTGGAATTTATTCTTCCTTCCAGAATGACTCCAAATAAGACTGAAGCTTATGTTGGCTAAAGTGATGACAGGCTTAGAAAATTAACCCTAGGAAACTGGCTCAGACTTGCAGTAAGGACTCAGGATCATATTGGGTTTGTTAGTGGGATAGTCCCACTTTGGGAATTAGCAAGCAGGAGTCTAGAGTTTCAAGGTGCCTGGGTGGCTCAGTTGGTTACGTGTCTGTCTTCACCTTGGGTCATGATGTCAGGGTCCTGGGATTGAGCCCCGCATCAGGCTTCCGGCTCAGTGGGGAGTCAGCTTGTCCCATTCTCTCTGCCCCGCTCCTGCTCTCTCTCTCTCTCTCTCTCTCTCTCAAAATAAATGAAATCTTAAAAAAAAAAAAAAGTCTGTAGTTTCCAGAACAGTGGAATGAGGGTATGTATACTATGTTTCACTCCTGTGAAAATGTCTAAGGAAAACATGTTAAACATATTATTTGAAAAGACAACTAACATTTAGTTAGAAATACAATTTCCTGTTTCTAGATTTTGTGAGTACTTGTGAGGATTTCCATGGAATATTAAATGACTAAAGTGAATAAAAGCTACGTACAGAGAAGTGTTACGGTATCCTGTTGGTAAAACAAGGGACAATGGGGAGAATGCTGAATGTACACAGAATTGCTGGATTATGCACAAGATGGCTCTGGAAAGACAAGCATAGCTAATAGCATTGTTATCTACTGGGAAGAGAACTGGGTCCCTGGAGAACAGAAAGGGAGATTTTTCAACTTATTCCCTTTTGGCATCTCTTGAATTTTGAACTATGAGAATTCTCCTCAGTTACTCTTTCAATATCTTCTTCCCACGGTTCCCCTTCAACCACTTCAGATCTTTTTTTTTTTTTTTTTAATTTGACAGAGAGAGAGAGAGATCACAAGTAGGCAGAGGGGCAGGCAGAGAGAGAGGGGGAAGCAGAGAGAGAGGGGGGAAGCAGGCTCCCTGCTGAGCAGAGAGCCCCATGCGGGGCTTGATCCCAGGACCCTGAGATCATGACCTGAGCCAAAGGCAGAGGTTTAACCCACTAAGCCACCCAGGCGCCCCACCACTTCAGATCTTTTAAAAAAATTTACTTGCAAGAGATCTTATATATCCTGAATAAAAATCATTTTCAGATGTATGTATTGCATATATCTATTCGGCTCTATTCCTTGCATGGTACTCTCTTCCGTCTTTCCATGTCTTAAATTTAAGGACGCCCAATTTATCAACATTTGTCTTTAGGGCTAGTACTTTGTGTGTCCTGGTAAAAAGTATTTCCTTAACGCGTGGTCACAATACTGTGGTGTTATTTTCTAGAGCTGTACGTTTCACATTTAACTCTACTTTTGAATTGATTTTTTGTATGAGGTAGGAGTCAAGGCTCATTACCCACCTCCACCCCATATCGGCATTCAATTGATTTAGATCTATTTACTGAAAATAACTTTCCTATTGCTTTATGGTGGCTCCTTTGTGGGGAAAAATATGACTACATGCCTTTGGGTTTGTTTCTAGCCTTTTCTTTTCCACTGATCTTATATATTGCTGTTTTAATGATGTCTTTATGATTTATAGTAAGTCTTAACATTCTCCAGTGTACCGACCACTCCCCCTCACCCCAACAAGCCACCAAGAGTGTGCACGAAACCCAAATGCGCCTCCTTCTGAATTTCCCTCCGAAAGATGGAAGAAAGGCCCTTAGGTAGGAGTTCGCTTTTCAGACCTCGGGGTGCAGCGCCTCCTCCCGGCACCTCGAGGAACGCACGCCAGACACGCACGCGCAGCCTAAAGGCCGGGATTGGATGGAGCCTCGCGGGCGGGGCGAGCGAAGTCTCGCGTCACTTCCGAGGCGGGAGGATGAAGTTGATTGACCATGGTCTCAGAGGCGACCAGGTAGGGGTTGGGGAGGAAGCGACCTCGGTGGCGAGGGGCGGAGGGACCGTCCCGGAACTGAGGCGCGCGGGTGTATCCCGACTCGAGTGCATTCCCGGCCCCGGCGAAGGGAGGCAAGCGGGTGTAGAGGCCGAGCAGAGGCCACGGACCCCGAGCCGGCCTCTGCCGACCGCCGCAACCCCCAGCTCTGAGGAAAGACTCCGCTCTCGCGCGTACACTCGAGTCTTGCCTCTGGCGCTTTCTCTTTGGGCGGCCGGCGCCTTCGCTGAGGTCCCGGTGACGGTGTGTGCGGCTGGGAGGTGCTGAAATGAGGCGGCGGACCCGCACAGGCTAGGGCCTGTCCCTTTCCCCGATTCCGCACCCACCGACGCGGGCGTGACCCACGCTTGAGCGCTAGAGGCTGGTGGCACTGGAGCCTGGCGTTAGAGACCTAGGATTAGCAAAGGACATCCCGTTTGTCACACGGCAGCGGAGAGAGTTGACTGTGGAGCTCCCGCGGGAAGGGCTTGTTTCAGACCTCTTATTCCTCTGGTCCTTGCTCCGCCGCTTCCTGCCTGTGCGACTTTGGGCAAATGTCTTAAATTCTTGGCGCCTGGGTGGGTACTCAGCCGTAATTTGGGGAATAAGACGCCCATATTCGTGAGGTGGTTGTGAAACGTCAGTGAGATTGCCAGTAGAATGCACCCCGCCTAGTGTTTGCCACACAGTAGTTAGGAAATAAGTGGTACCCATAGAACTCTCTTTTAATTTCCCTTGGTATAGTGATTTGCGAGTTGAGAAGTTACTTCTGGGCTTCATACATACCTGTTAAGTGAGCTAATACTTGATTCTTGTAGTGGAATTGCCAGGAAGTGCTTTTCGCGTCTTCCAACCTGTGTGGAGGTGGGGGTTTCTAAGGGACGTGGAGCAAGGGATCCTTAGCTTGGTGATCCAGAGATACAGTAAACATGATCTAATTCTTCAGAAGGATAGGGAGGGGAACTAACTTATGACTCTTGTCTCTTGTAGATACTTCTCTTACTCTTCACCACAAAAGAGTAAAGGGGGTGGTATTATATACTTTCAGTGGAGTTAGCAAAGCTGAGATGGCACACAACAAATATGTGGGGGAGGCAGGGTTTTAGAAGATACAGAGGTCTCTCAACTTTTTCCTAAGGTAATGATGCTTTTTATTTCTCCTGAGGCTTAGGATGGAAAGGAGCCGAGATGGGAGGAAGAAGTAGGGTCATGACTGTGGGCCTTGGTCAGGAGTGACCAGTAAGGCTGAGTGCTGCTTCTCGCTGGGATTTTCTGGGCTGACCTTCTGTTATCCCCAAAGACAGTATGGTGAAGATTCCAGATTAACAGCTGATTGTAGTTTATGTAGTCCCAATAGGGCTCGCTTTAAAAAGGAGGCATTATAAAGATGGACATGCATAAATTATGTTTTGCTGAATTAATCTTTTTCAGGAGACAGGTGACCACCTAATTTGTTCTATTATTTTTCTTTACAACATTTGAAGCTTCTTTAGGATCATTCCTTGTATCCCTGCATGGAGGGTTTCTTTTATTGTAGAAAACACAGACTTTGGAGAAGGCAAAACAAAACAAAAATTTATATCATTGGAAAGGATCTTTGTTGTACATTTTTTCCTGGATTGTAGATTGATTAGGGATCTGGTACAAACACTAAAACAGCAGTTACCATGTTTTAATTTTATGGCATATAGTGAGCCTTTTGCCCAAGACGGAAGTATTATCTTATCTTAATTATTTTTTAAGGACTTATTTATTTGTTTCAGACACCCCTGGGGAGGGGTGGAACAGAGGGAAAGTGAGAAGGAGAATATCCAGCAGACTCCTGCCTGAGTGCGACACAGGGCTCTCTATTCCACAACCCTGAGATCATGATCTGAGCCAAAATCAAGAGTCAGATGCTTAACTGACTGAGCCACCCATGTGCCCGGAGAAGTACTATTTTAGTTCCATTTTTTACAGATGAAGAAATTGAGGCTCAGAGAGGTTGAATGATGTGTCTAAATTTGGAGAATCTAAGAGAGAACAGAAACAATTTTAAAGGGGATTATCTTGGGGAATGTAGAATATACCAGAAGGGAGAGAAAGGTTACCCTCAGATGTTGGAGAACTCTGGAATGAAGGGACATTTTCTCATTAAGTCTTGGAGTTTCCTGCTGGGAGGGAAGGGCACTTAAAGGCAAAAGCCTGTTGTTTTATCTGCATATCCTGGGCCAAGGTCAGCACAGCTGGACTGAGGTTCTCTAGGTTTTGAAGTGCAGGTCTGGAACTCTGCTGCCCTGCACTAATGGGTTGATGATGTACTTTGCTTTTTAAGAACCTGGCACTGTATACAAGAGTGTGCAAGCCACATAAATGCATGATCAGTTGACATCCAGAAAGAGTCTTGGCTTTATAAACATCTTTTTGAGGGTTCTTTTAATTTTTATTTAAAAATTTTTTCTTATTTTTAAAATTTTAATTCCAGTTTAGTTAACACAGTGTTATATTAGCTTCATGTGTACAATATAGTAATTTAGCAATTCTGCATATTACTCAGTGCTCATCAAGATTAAGTGTTCTCGGGGTGCCTGGGTGGCTCAGTGGGTTAAAGCCTCTGCCTTCAGCTCAAGTCATGATCCCAGGGTCCTGGGATTGATCCCTGAATCGGGCTCTCTGCTTAGCAGGGAGCCTGCTTCCCTTCCTCTCTCTCCCTGCCTCTCTGCCTACTTGTGATCTCTGTCTGTCAAATAAATAAATAAAATCTTTAAAAACAAAAAAAGATTAAGTGTTCTCTTCCTAGATGTCCATCAACAGATGAACGGATAAAGAAAATGTGGTATGTATGTACGTGTGTGTATATATGTGTATATACACACACACACACACACACACAATGGAATACTATGGAATACCATATATATATATAGTATTATATATATACATATATGTATGTATATATATGTATAACCACAATGGAATACTATGCAGCCATCAAAATAAATGAAATCTTGCCATTTGCAACGACGTGGATGGAACTAGAGGGTATTATGCTGAGCGAAGTAAGTCAATCAGAGAAAGACAATTATCATATGATTTCCCTGATATGAGGAATTTGAGAGGCAAAGTGGGCGGTTTGGGAGTAGGGAAGGGAAAAAATGAAACAAGATGGGATCAGGAGGGAGACAAACTATAAGAGACTCTTAATCTCACAAAACAAACTGAGGGTTGCTGGGGGGAGTGGGGTAGGGAGATGGTGGTGGGTTATGGACATTGGGGAGGGCATGTGTTATGGTGAGTGCTGGGAAGTGTGTAAGCCTGATGATTCACAGACCTGTACCCCTGGGGCTAATAATACATTATATGTTAATTAAAAAAAAAAAGATTTAAGTGTTCTCTTAATCCCCTTCACCTGTTTCACCCATCCCCCACCCACCTCCCTCTGGTAACCATCAGTTTGTTCTCTATAGTTAAGACTCTGTTTTTTGGTTTGTCTTTTTTTTTTTTCCTTTGTTCATTTGTTTTGTTTCTTAAATTAGGCATGAGTGAAAACATATGGTATTTGTCTTTCTCTGACTTAATTTGTTTGGCGTTATATTCTTTAGCTCCATCCATGTTTTTGCAGATGGCAAGATTTCATTCTTATTTATGGCTGAATTGTATGTATGTATGTATGTATGTACATAGATGTATATATACACATGCATACACAATATATAATAAGCATACTATACAATATACATACATATACTGATATATGTATGCAATATTCCCATTATACAATATACATATATAATATATCTTATATATATATACACAGGGAATATATCATATATGTATGTATATACACACACAGAGCATTGTGTATATATATATATATATATACATATACCACATCTTTATCCATTCATCTGTTGATGGACACGGGCTGCTTTCATAATTTGGCTATTGTAAATAATGCTGCAGTAAACATTGGGGTACATATATCCTTTCGAATTAAAATTTTTAAAAAGATTTTATTTATTTATTTGATATAGAAGGGGAGTGAGAGAGAGAGAGAATGCACAAGCACAGGGAGCAGCAGGCAGAGGGAGAGGCAGACTCCCTGCCCAGCAGGGAGCCCTGTATGGGGCTCGATCCCAGAACTCTGGGATCATGACCCAAGCCGAAGGCAGACACTTAACCGACCGAGCCACTCAGGCACCCCTCAAATTAATATTTTCATATTCTTTGGGTAAATACCCAGTATTGTGATTCCTGGATCATAGGGTAGTTCTGTTTTTAATTTTTTGAGGAAACTCCATACTGTTTTCCACAGTGGCTGCACCAGTTTTCATTTCCACCAACAGTGCAAGAGTGTTCCTTTCTCTTCACATCCTCTCCAGCAGTTGTTTCTTGTGTTTTTGGTTTTAGCTATTATGAAAGGTGTGAGATGATTAGCTCATTGAAGTTTTGATATGCATTTCCCTGATGATGAGTGATGTTGAGCATCTTTTCATGTGTCTTTTGGCCGTCTGGATGCCTTTGGAAAATGTCTGTTCATGTCTTCTGCCTATTTTTTAATTGGGTTATTTTTTAGGGGGTGGTTTGAGTTTTATAAGTTCTTCATATATTTTGGATACTAGCCTTTTATTGGCTGTGTCATTTGCAAATATCTTCTCCCATTCAGCAGGTTGTCTTTTTAGTTTTTTTAAAAAATATTTAATTTATTTATTTGACACAGAGAGATCACAAGTAGGCAGAAAGGCAGGCAGAGAGAGAGAGAGGACGAAGCAGGCTCCCTGCCGAGCAGAGAGCTGGTTGCAGGATTCAATCCCAGGACTCTGAGATCATGACCTGAGCCGAAGGCAGAGCTTAACCCACTGAACCACCCAGGCGCCCAGTTTTGATTGTTTCCTTCACTCTGCAGAAGCTCTTCATTTTGATGTAGTCCCAATAGTTTATTTTTGCTTTTGTTTCCCTTGCTTTAGGACACATATCTTTTTTTTCTTTTTAAGATTTTATTTATTTGAGAGAGAGAGAGAGAGAGAGAGAGCGAGCGAGCATGAGCAGGGGTGAGGGATAGAGGAAGAGGGAGAAGCAGATTCCCTGCTCATCAGGGAGACTGATGCGTGGGACTCAGTCCCAGGACCCTGGGATCATGATCTGGGTCAAAGGCAAATGCTTAACTGACTGAGCCACCCAGGTGCCCCATAGCACACATATCTTGAAAGAGTGATGTAATAGCTGACGTGAAAGAAATTACTGCTTGTGATCTCTTGTTCAGGGTTCTTTTAGATAATACTTTCCTATACTGTACTTAAAATATTTTATTCACATTTGCAACTGTATGTTTGTATAAAGGGAGCCGTGTTTGTGTTCTAGTCAACAGAATGGGATGTGTCTTGCCTAACATACTTTTCTCTTTTTCTCTGTAATTATAATAGTTAACATTCATTGAGTGTTGTGTGCCCGACTTTATGCTAAACATTTTATTGGATTATTCAACTCTCACAATAACTCTGTAAAGTAGGAATAGTTTATTTTTATTTTTAGAGGAAGAAATGGGCTCAGAGATGGGAAGAAATTTATCCAAAGGCAAAGAGCTAGTAAGGGCAGAACCAGTTCTGCATACTCCAAAAGCTGGTGCTTATCTGTGTATTTCATTCATTCCTTCATTTAGCAGAACATACCTAGTCTCTACTAGCAATGTGCTAGGTGTTGGGGATACAGTGATGGCCAAAACAGACACAATTCCTATTGTCAGGTTGCTTCTAAGTCTAACAATGGTGATAGGCAGGTAAAGAATTACAAACTAAATATTAATTATGGTTGTGGTACATGCTATGGAGGACAGTAGAGGGTGCTATGGGAATGTATAATGTGGCCATTTGGCCCTGGGAGGGAGTGAGGAGAGGCAGGGAGGCTCTATTGAGGAAATATTTAGCTGAGACTTTTAAGTATTGAGTTGGAGTTAAATTGGGCAAAGAGAAGGGTGAACCAGGGGGAGGGAAGGGCATGTGTGAAGCCTCGAGAATAGGAGGAGGTTGTCTTATAGTTACTGTGTGGCCAAAGGATGGCAAATGTTGCCCAAGTCTAACACAGAATGTATGTGGGGGTCTTATCCTAAGAGCAGTATCACCGCCAGTCTTGGTTTGTTTGCTTCTCAGAATTTATAATGAATTCCACAAACCGTATCTATTTTCCAGCTCTGATTGGAGCCCAGCCTCCTTTTTCAAATATGTGGTTAGACCTCTGGTTGCCCACAGAATGGGGATTGGGGATGAGAGGAGGGATAAATACCTAAATGGGAGACTTAATTGGCATTGGTAATTTCTACTACAAAGCTAAATAGACACTGAGTGTCAATATTTTGTTTTATCATATTGTCTCTGGTTTGCTAAATGATTTAACAAATGTTTTATAGCTGCACTGTGGTCCATACCCTATGTTAGCCACCTAGGATACAAACGTATAAGGACATTCTTTTCCTTTGCCATGCATAATTTAATGTTTTCTTTGCCTTCCATTTAAGATGCTGCAGGTTTTTTAAGAAAGATTTTATTTATTTATTTGAGAGAGAGAGAACGTGAGCAGGGGGAGGAGCAGAGAGAGAGACAAGCAGACTCTGCTCTGAACGTGAAGCCCAACATGGGGTTAGATCCCATGACCCTGAGACCGTGACCTGAGCCAGAATCAGAGTCGGACACCCAACTGACTGCGCCACCCCGGTGCCCCTAAGGTGCTGCGGTTTTATCCGCATTATTCTTCAACATCTATTTATTTAGCGTTTGTTATGTGCTAGGCACCGGGCTAGGGATACAGCATGAGCAAATAGTCGTGGTCTCAGTCCTCATGGAGCGTAAACTCCCATCTGGGGCTGGAAGGCAGAGAGGGAGGGAGAGAGTCAGGGAGATGAGGTTGAAGAGATAGGCTGGGGTCATACCACACAGGCCTCATAGGTCATGCCAAGGATTTAAGGCTTATTCTAAGAATGGTGGGAAGCTGTTGAAGAATTTCAGTCACAAGAGTATCATCAGCGGGACTGTGTTAGTAAAAGGTCACTTTGGCTCCTCAGAGGAGGCAAAAGCCAATGGATTTGAGGACTGTTTAGGAGGTAGGATCAATAGGGCTTGTTCGTATTTTCACTCTGGGATGAGAAGGGTAAGGGGGGTGTCAGAGCCGATTCTTCATTTTCCAGCTTGTGCTTCTGTGATAGGAACCCCTGGAGGAAGAACATGAGTTCAGTTTTGAAAAAGATGTCTTTGAAATAATCCAAGTGGAGGTGTCACAAAGGCAATGATATGGGAGGATCTGGCTCTGATGACAGTAATGGGCTAAGTCCCTGGAAAAAACTCTTGTTGGGGAGGGTTTTGTTTTGTTTTGTTTTTTCTCCTTGTATTGAGGGAGCCATCAGAGTTGGGAAAGCAGGGAATAAAATTTCTCCACATTTATGTTGGGGAGAAGTTAAGATCTGCCCACCTAAGAAATGGTCTCCACAAATGTGGAATGAAAGAAGCTAGTTCTGTTATTGAATAAGCATTAACCGGGACTGGGGTACATCACAAGTACCCTGCTAATGAGACTACAAAAACAAAAAAGAAACTCTACCATTTATAATTCATTACAAACACAGTCTCAAGGTAATCTTGTAAAAAGACTTGACAGCACCATTTGATATATATGCTTTGGTAGTTCCTCCTTTTTTTTTTTTTTTTTTTAAGATTTTATTTATTTGACAGAGAGAGAGAGAGATCACAAGTAGGCAGAGAGGCAGGCAGAGAGAGAGAGGGAGAAGCAGGCTCCCCGCCAAGCAGAGAGCCTGATGCGGGGCTCGATCTCAGGACCCTGAGATCATGACCTGAGCCGAAGGCAGAGACTTAACCCACTGAGCCACCCAGGCGCCCCTTGGTAGTTCCTCCTAAATTCACCTGGTAATTGGGGTGGCCATCTGTACTAATTAATTGCCTTTATCTAAAGGAGAAGTAAAACCTCTCTAATCTCGGTGTGCAGGGAATAGAGGTGTGTAGGCTAAACTCCTACGGTGACTGGGAGAGGGGGCGCTTTCTTCCTGGGTATTAACATTTAAAAGAGATGGCTTTTAGGACCCTTGGAAAAACATTCCTGAGTTCTGCAGCTAGCTTATTTAACCTTTAAAAAGATTTGCATACATATCAAAGGACAGAGGAAAGTTTTATATAAATACTAGGTTATTCAAAGAAATGCTCTAAGAAAAAAGAGGGAGGAAAAAAGATCTCTTTCCCTTTGGAAACAGAGAAAGTTTTAAAATTTTACTTAAACTTACAGTGCAATAAGATGTTGGACTAGAGCACACACAGAATGGGGATTATTCTGAAGAGGACTTTTAAGTGAGTTCCATGTAGTTTTGCATAGTTAGGATACCCTCAAATGGTCAAATGTAGCCCATAATTTCTTGTACATTGATTCAAAGAAAAATGTATATTGGTCCTCCTGGTAGTTTCCAGCCAAAACTCTTGTCTCTCGTAGTTAACTCTTCCAGGGCTTGTCTTGTCCTCCTTAATGTCAATAATGTCATTTCTTAGTTCGACCCAGTGTTAAAAAACAAAATTCGAATAAGTAAAATTCAAATATTTGATTAGCTTTATTCAGTGATTCATGAATCAGGCAGCATCCCATCTACAGGCAGAACGAGCTCCACAGCTATACAAAATGAAGGACTTTTATAAGCAGAAGAGAGTGGGAACAAGGAAGTCATACTAGCAAAATGTGGATTGGTTTTGGCAAAGTCACTTTCCTTTAGGAGATGGCGGGGGTCTATCAGACAGATTACCTCACTAATGCTGACCAGGTGATTCCTGATCGGCTGGTTTAAGATTCCACTTCTGGAAGAGTCTGAGACTGTAACTAAGTTAAGACTTGGTTTGGTGATGTGGGGCTTACCAAACATGACTGTTTTGGGTCTATTGTCTTGTTTTTAACCCCAGTTATAGACATATGAGACCTTTCTTTGGTAGGTAAAGTTAAGGTTTTAAAGCAGAAATGAACTCTCCATTAATCTCTTCTGGAAAGCTATAAACCAGACGCTGGAAATTGAGGTCGAATGGCAAATAAATTTAGCTTGGAAGCTACTTGCCACCCACAAGATAGGAAATTGAATAAATGCTTTTAGATTCTGCCTGGGCTCTCCCTCCCATGCCCTTATGGTAACCTGAGACTTGTCTACTCATCTACTTTGTGGAGGGAGTGGTCTGCTGATAGCTGCTGATTTAATGGAACGTTGCTTACCAGTAGTTTGAACTTGTTTGCTGTAGCTAGAGCTTTATTTTATCAAGTAAGGTCATGTTTGCTCTGGGAGCACTATGTTTTGAAGGGAGATGTAAGATTTTCTAGGTTTATATGAGTAGTACTTAGCAGTTTTAAATTGGAAAGTGTATTAGGAAACTACTGTTACTTCAAAATTCTCTGTGAGTATGGTATTACAGTCCAGATTGGCTTAAAACATTAGCTAAAGTGGGGGCACCTGGGTGGCTCAGTGGGTTAAAGCCTCTGCCTTCAGCTCAGGTCATGATCCCAGGACCCTGGGATGGAGCTACATCGGGGAGCATCAGCGGGGAGCCTGCTTCCCTTCCTCTCTCTCTGCCTGCCTCTCTGCCTACTTGTGATCTCTGTCTGTTAAATAAAGAAATAAAATCTTAAAAAAAAAAAACAGTAGCTAAACTGAATCAAGGAAATTGTACTGAGTTTCTGTTAAGCGATTAGCTTGTTTACATTCAATTCTTGCATAAAAGCCTTTGTATTTTGTTTGGGTGATTGCAGCTGAATATGGGGATCTTATCATCTCGACAGTATTAAAATTCTTCCTTTTTAAGGCTCCAACTAAAGGATTACTAATATTATTATTATTTACCCCCTATTTATTGCACTTAATGTGGACTTTAGAGTCTGAAAACCTGGTTCAGATCTCTTTTCTGCCACTTGCTAGCTATGTGACTTCAGTCACATAGCTTTTCTCATTTAGCAGATGGAAATTACTATCATACCTACCTCATAGGATTGCTATGAGGAGGAAATGAGATCACCCGTATGGAGTATGTAGCCCAGTAAGTTGCAAACACTAAAAAAAGTAATTGTTATTAGTATTTGTCTTTACACAGTAGCCATATATGGTAACAAGCTGAAAGTTACTTTTTTAAAGTACAGTTTGGACTTTTGTTTACTGTTATTGTTATTGTTTCACTCCATTAAAGTCCTCGTGTGTGTTAAAAACTATCACAGAATAGGTAAAAGATGAATTATATTAGAAATAGAAATGCACTTCTGGTTTCAGGAGTTGGGATATCTAGTAATTTCTGCTACATTTTCAAGAGATTGAAGGATTGTGACATTATATCTTGTAGCATTCTGTAATTTATAAAAACCATCTGAAAGCATCATTGTCCTTCTATACCTATCAGTTGACAGGTCTTTACAAAGGGCAAGCTTTTTTCTCTCTTCTTAACCTGGAGATTTACAAATTGTGACAAATGGTGGTTCTTACATACTGTGCATGCACCTCCCAAGGGTCCAATCCAGTAGGTTGTACAAAAGTGTTAGAGCTCTTGCTCTCCACTCTTTGGGATAGCTATTGGGGCCTGAAGTTCCAGCTCCTGAAAACTAGGAGATAGGAGTACCTCGAGGGAGCCCAAGGCGCTACAGTGTTCAGTTTGCTCATTTCACATATGCTGCCCATTTGTTTGTCATTCCAACAATATTTGTTGAACATACACCTTGTGTCTGGCACAGGAAACAGAATTGAGGGGCTTAAACCTCCAGAGAGAGTCTACATGCGGACAGATCAAGTACAGCCAGGTGTTCCAGGAGCTCTGGCATTGAGGCATCAGACTGTCTGGGCTTTCTTCTTGATCTGATTTTCAGGTTGAGAAACACTCACATGAGTTAAACATGCTTCAGCAGAGGATGTTTCTAGCAGCAGGGGTAAGTAATTCCAGTGGACCTCATTCATCACTTTATAGTACATGAGGAACTATTACCTCGTCATCTCTTATCTCATAACTCTCTTGAGATGTGTGTAGAATGAGGATTATTTCCTTATTTTATAGGTAGAGAAGCTGGGGTCCACAGTGGAAAATAAGGTCTATTGTAGAACAGGAAATAAATGGTGGCAACATTTTTATTCCACCATTGCTCCACCGTGTAGTAATTATAGTGATTTGCATTTCATTTGTGATGCTGGACTGCCTCAATTTAAGGAATCTATACTTATGAAAATATAGGTGTATTAAGGATTTTCTAGCAAAGGTAGGTATTCTAACTTGTGCTATCCAGATGGACTTATGGCCATTTTTTGGATTTTCTCATATCATTTCCACAGTTTATTTGTATAAACTTGTATTTTAGCAGATTCAGCGGTAATAAGGTTTCCAAAGGTATCTATTCTGAGAAAAGGTAGGGAATTTTAAAAATTCAGTATATAAATTTAAAAACTATGGTACTTAATTTTCTCCAATGTTCTCCAATGTTTCTCAGACAGTAGTGCCCCCCCAAAATTGCTTAAAAAATAAAATTTAAATACAACTTTGTAGGAAAATGTCTTATGTTTCTCAATGTGTTGTGTATGGTAGAATATCATTCTGTGAGAACTGTCTCAATTAATGAAAAGGTGGATTAAAAAAAGAGAAGGTCACTTCATTGTTAATTGGTGGATAAGGAGAGATGAAATTTAAATAGTTAATTTGGCCACTCATGAGTGCTAGACATAGCAAGGAAGAGAAATTTATCCATTTTCTTTGTTCTTTTTTTTTTTTTTTTAAGATTTTATTTATTTATTTGTCAGAGAAAAAGAGGGCAGAGCAGGGGGAATGGCAGGCAGAGGGAGAAGCAGGCTCCCTACTGAGCAAGGAGCCTGATGTGGGACTCAATCCCAGGACCCCAGGATCATGACCTGAGCCAAAGGCAGACGCTTAACTGAGCCATGCAGGCAACCCTTCTCTGTTCCTTCTTTTCACCCTTTCTGATATAACCTACCGAATTTCTATGTAGATAACCCAGTAATTGTAGAGATAATTGGTATCATTTTAATCCTTCCTGCAACCATGTGAGGCAGGTATTAGACATATTTTGCAGATAAGGAAACTGGCTGAAATATTAAGTAGCTTGTCTAGAGATACTTACCTGGTTAGTCCGATTATTGGTATTTGAACCTAGGTCTGGCTGGATCCAAAGACAGTTTGCTGTATCATCAATTGAAATGATCATACCTGTCACTTAAATCTCAATAGAAAAATGGTAGCTGGAAAGTTGATCTTAGGTAAAGATCAAGAGAAATTTAAAAGGAAATTATTTATTGGAAAAAAACTACTGAATTGTAAGAAACAAAGTTTGGTTCTGCATTTTATCAGAAGAAAGGTATGGTTAGACACTTGTAGCAACTGACACCAGGCCAGGGATACTGGATAAAGTGAGGAAGTATAAATTCTTACAACAAGAAGCAAATTTCACAGCGATCTAGTATCTTTTTTTTTTTTTTTTTTTTTTTTTTTTGCTTCTCATAAACTTGAAAATAAAATTAAATGTCCCCCCCAACATTTTAAAATTTAACTCGGCCACACATCACATCTGAGAAGCCATCTCTTTTGAAAGTTTCTAGTTGACATGCAGTATTTGATTATGAAGACATTCAGATTGGATGAATTGAGAGACAGAATTTCCATTTGATTAGATTTGCGTTATGATCATCAGTTTCATTTCTAGTAGTAGGAAAAAGTCCATTAAGTCCTTGGGATGAGGTGAGAAGACTTCTGGTATGATAAAGAGGTTGCAAATTTCCCTCCAAAACCAACTATAAAACAGGACATATGTCAGAAACAACCATTTCAGAGGTCCAGAAATCAACCAAAGACACACAACAAATTTGAGAAGCATTTCTTCATGAAAACGCATTGAACGTTAGGTGAGACCAGTGGGAATCTGTGGTGTTCCTGCCAAGGGCTCCTCCCATCCCATCCCATACCCCCAGCTCAGTTAGTGTAGTAGTTCAACCAGATGAATAGCTATTTCACTGTTGGGGCTACCTATTTAGAACAGAGAGAAAACAAAAAACCATGCCCAGAAGCTTTCTTATTCTTATGTTGTGGCCCTGGTTGGGCAAGCAGTGAATCAGTAGACGAGCTGAAAATTTGACAGGACCACGTACTCCGGATGACTGGAAAGCTACATGTATGAGCGTAGTTTGCTAAAAAGGCCCCAGGCTATCCACACATCCCTGGATAGTGTGCAACTATAGAGGAGTTAGTCACAAGAAAGCTTGATGAAAAGTAAAAGCTGGTGAAGACTTGAATATTGCTTGGATTTTGAAATTACTTCCCATACCACACATAGATCCATCTGCAAAGGGTAGAAGCTGTACTTGTCTGAGGTGTTTGGCATAGATACTGACATACAATGGTTGACCATTAAGATATTCAGATAACCACCAGTAGGAATCCAAGCATAAAAATAAAAATAAGAAGAAAAGAAAAACTGACCAGAGACATCACTGGCCACATACTGTGGGTGAAACAAAATCCTTAAGTTTAGTACAGGCAAGTTTTAAATAAATTTTAAAAGTCAGCTACTCTACAGTCTCCAGAGGACAAAATGAGAATCTGAAGTTGCTATAAGGTAATATCTAAAATAAACAGTTTTCAACAAAAAATTTTATAAGACATGTTGAAAAAACAGGAAACTGTGACTTATACCTAGGGGAAAATAGCAAAAAGAACAAAGGTTGAGGACAGAGCTTCAGATATCCTTGGGACAATATCAAGTATACTATCATTTGGGAGTCCTAGAAGAAGAGAGTATGGGGCAGAAAAGTATTTAAAGAAGTAATGTCCCAGGGCACCTGGGTGGCTCAGTTGTTAAGTGACTGTCTTTGGCTTAGGTCATGATCCTAGGGTCCTGGAATGGAGGCCTACATTGGGCTCTCTGCTCAGCAGGGAACCTGCTTCTTCCTTTCCCTTTGCCTCTCAACTCCCTACTCCCCCCAACCTCTGCTCATGCCCCCCCTCTCTGAAATGAATAAATAAATAACAAAAAAAGAAATAATGTCTCCAAATTTGGTGAAGAACATTGTATTTATTTCCTATTGCTGCTATAATAAGTTACCACAGATGTAATAGCTTAAAACTCCATAAATTTACTACCTTGTAGTTCTTGAGGTCAGAAGTCTTATAATCAAGGTGTCAGCAAGGTTGTGTTCCTACTGGAAGCTCTAGAGGGAATCTGTTTACTTGCCTTTTCCAGCTTCTGTAGGCCATCAGCATTTATTAGCTCAGGGCCCTTTCCTTATATTACTCTAATTTCTACTCCTGTTGTCACATCTACTCTGTGACTCATCCCTCTTGCCTCCCTCTTATGAGGACTCTTATGATTGTATTGGGCCTGCCCAGATAATGCAGGATAATCTCCCCATCTTGAAATCCTTAATTAATCGTATCTGTAAAGTTCCTTTAACCATATAAATCAAGTAATATACTCTTACGTTCCAGGGAATAGGATGTGAACATCTTTGGGGAATTTTATTCAGGCTACTATAAACATCGGTATATATATCCAGGAAACTCAGTGAACCTCAGGTAGGGTAAACCCAAAGATTCTCACCTAGATACATCATAGTAAAACTGTTGAAAGCCAAAGATCAAAGTTAAAAGCGATAAGTGAAAAATCACTCCTCATATACAGGGAATAACCATATATGATTAATGGCTTAACTTCTCGTCTTAAAGAATGGTGTTGGACCTTCTGATTTCTTATTCAGCATGTAAGGTGCTTAGAAGTTGCCCTTCCACCCTAACAAGTAAAAAGCAAAACAAATGGAAAAATCAACCAACTCTTAGATCCATCAGAGTCATGAGATCACAAAGCAAACTGTTGCCACCAAAATAGGCAAGATGGGTGGATACAGACAATCATACTTATTTGTGCAGTACTGCTGTAGGAAAACTTGAACTGTAATTGAAAATTGCTGGAGGGGGCGCCTGGGTGGCTCAGTGGGTTAAAGCCTCTGCTTTCTGCTCAGGTCATGATCCCAGGGTCCTGGGATCGATCCCCGTATCCGGCTCTCTGCTCCGCAGGGAGTCTGCTTCCTCCTCTCTCTGCCTGCCTCTCTGCTTACTTGTGATCTTAGTCTGTCGAATAAATAAATAAAATCTAAAAAAAAAAAAAAAGAAAATTGCTGGAGGCTTAATGCAGAAAAGTCTGAGAGTTAAAAACTCTGGAGGGATCCAGTCTAAAGGGGGCCTCACAGTTTTGTGAGTTTTGACTCCAGGACTTCCACCAGGCCCTCACAGTGAATATTGGGAGAAAATTCCCTTGTGCTTCTGTTATGGGGAGGGAAAAGTAACTGTTTTGAAATATGGCAGAGTGTTTTGTTCTTAACAAAACCTGCCCTCAGGAGAAACTCTTTTATTTAGGGAACTTACTTAGGGAAAGGGAAAATAAGTTCCCTTACTTAGGGAAAGGGAAATACTCAATTCCAGGTCCCTCTGGTCATCCTGTCCTATCTAAGGAGGGGGATCAAACCCTGAGAACCACTGATAAAGTTCTCGGTTCGGAGGAAAGGCTCACCACAAGACTAGATCTAATCATTGAACCATAGCATGCTTCTGCTGCCTCTACATTTCTCAAGGCCTATTACTACAGTTCCTTTAAACCAGTACATCATTTCTGCCTTTATTTTTTTAGTTTTATTTATTTATTTATTTATTTGTCAGAGAGAGAGAGAGAGAGAGAGAGAGAGAGAGAACACAAGCAGGGAGAGCAGGAGGCAGAGGGAGAAGTAGGCAAGGAGCTGATGTGGAACTTGATCCCAGCACCCTGGGGTCATGGCCTGAGAAGAAAGCAAATGCTTAACCAACTGAGCTTTCTGATTTCTGCCTTTTAAGAAAACATTACCAGGCATACTGAAAGACGAAAAACACAGTTTGGAGAGACTGAACAGCATTAGAACCAGAGTCAGATATAGCAAGAAAGTTGGAATTTTCAGACTGATAATTTGAAAACTATGATTAATATGCTAAGGAGTTTAAAAGGGGAAAAAAAAGACAACATGCAAGAACAGATGGATAATATAAGCACAGAGATAGAAAATCTAGGAAAGAATAAAAAAAGAAATGCTAGAGTTCGAAAACACCACGAGAAATGTAGACTGTCTCTGATGGGCATGGCTGAGGAAAGAATCTCTGAGCTTGAGCATATGACAGTAGGAACTTTCTCTTCTATTCCTTTCTGTTCCTTGCTATTCCTTTCTGGTCCTTTCTTCCCCAAACTGAAAAGCAAAAAGACAGAGATATATAAGAACTGTGAAACAACTACAAAAGATGTAATATATACATAATGGGAATATCAGAAGGAAAAGAAAAAGAAAAAGAATCAGAAACAATATTTGAAGCAATAATGATAGAGAATGTTCCCAGTTTAATTGGAGACACCAAACCAGAGATCCAGGAAGCTCAGAGAATACCAAGCAAGATAATGTCAAGAAAATCTTAGAACAACTAGGCATACTATTGTTAAACTTCAGAAAATCAAAGATTTAAAAAAAAAAATCTTGGAAGAAATAAAAACTAGCCCCCCCAAAAAAACACCTTACCCATAGAGGAACAAAGATAAGAAATACATCTGATTTCTCCTCAGAAATCATAAGTGAAAACAGAATGGCATGAAATTTCCAAAATGTTAAGAGAAAAAAGCCTAGAAATTTTAAACAAAAATTTTAAATATTTATATTTTAGGTAATGTCTACAGCCAACATGGGTCTCAAACTCACAACCTGGAGATCAAGAGTTACATGCTCCACTGACTGAGCCAGCCAGGTGCCCCAAAAGGCCTAGAATTCTATACCCTGGAAAGTTAATCTTTCAAAAGTGAAGGAGAAATTAGTCTTCACAGACAAACAAAAATTGAGGGAGTTTTAACTTGCCTTGCAATAACTGTTAAAAGAAGTTCTTCAGAGAAGGAAAATGGTATAGATCAAAAAGTCAGATATATGTCAGAGAAGAAAGAGCATTGGTAAAATAAAAACTTTTATTTTTCGTCTTCTTAATTGGCCTAACAGTTTGTTTAGAATAATAATAGGAAAAATGTATCAGTTTGTGTGTATATGCTTATATATAAGTGAAATGAATGACAGCACTGATTTAAGAGTTGGAAGAAAGGAATTAGTATTTTGTCGCTTGCATTATCTGTGAAGTGGTATAGTGTTAATTAAAAGTGGGCTTGGATTAGTTGTAAATATATGCTGCATTCTGTAAAGCAAGCACTAAAAAAAGTTTAACAAGAAGTATAACTGATATTCTAAAAAAGAGAAAATGGAATCATATAAATGCTACCAAAAAGTAGAAGAAGTGTGGAAGACAAAAATAGGAGCAGAGAATGATGATAGCAAAGAGAAAACAGTAACAAGTATGGTACATATTAATCTAACTATATAAATAGTTACTCTAAAGTTCAGTGGTCTATATATACCAATCACAAGAAAGAAATTTTGAGAGTGGATCAAAAAACAAGACCCAAAAATATGTTGTCTACAAGAAACCTGTTTTAAGTATTAAAGACATATAGATTAAAGTATAGGGATGGAGAAAGATATATCATGCTAAAACTAATGAAAAGAAAGCAGGACTAGCTATATTAATTTTAGAGCAGACTTCAGGGTAAGGAAAGTGATCAGGAATAAAGAGGGGCATTACATAATGATAAAGGGAGTAAAAAATACTCCCCAAAGACATAACATTCCTTAACTGTGTATGCACCCAACTATAGTGTGTCAAGGTACGGGTGGTTAAAAACTGATAGAATTACAAAGACAGATAGACAAATCCACTATTGTAACTGGAGACTTAATACCTGTCTATCAGAAATGAACATAAGTCACCAGGCAGAAAATCAGTAAGAACATAATTGAAGTTAACAGCACCATCAGTCAACTGGATATAATGAACATCTATAGAATATTTCATCCAACAACAACAGATTACAAATTATTCTCAAGTTCACATGGAACATTTGCCAAGATAGATCACATTCTGGGCCATAAAACACAACAAATTTAAAAGAATAGAAATCATATATTGTTCGCTTTCAGGTCACATTGGAATTAAAGTAGAAGTCAATAACAGAAAGGTAGTTGGAAAATGCCCCCAAATATGTGGAAAACTGAACAACACACTTCTAAATAACATGTGGGTCAAAGAAGAAATCTGAAATTTAAAAATATTTTGAACTAAATGGAAATGGAACTCCAATTTATCAAAATTATAGAATGTAGTGGAAACTATGCTTAGGAATTTATAGCATTGAATGCATATATTAGAAAAAAAAAGAAAAATCCAAAATTAGTAGTTAATCTTCTACCTTAGGAAAAAGAACAAATTAAATCAAAAGTAAGCAGAATAATAATGATAATTGGAGTAGAAATCAGTGAAATTGAAAAATAGGAAATCGGTAAAGAAAATCAAAACCGAAAGGTGATTTTTAAAAAAAGATTTTATTTATCTTTTATTTATCTTTTATTTCTGTCAAAACAGGCAGAGATCACAAGTAGGCAGAGAGAGGCAGAGACAGAGAGGGGGAAGCAGGCTCCCCGCTGAGCAGAGAGCCCGACAACGACGCCGACGCCGGGGCTCAGTGTCAGGACCCTGGGATCATGACCTGAGCCAAAGGCAGAGGCTTTAACCCACTGAGCCACCCAGGCATCCCAACTGAAAGCTGATTTTTTGAAGAGACCAGTAAAACTGATAAGGCTCTAGCCAGGCTGATAAGGAAAAGGGGAAAAAAAAGACATTGCTAATATCAGAAGAGAAAGAGGAAACATCACTATGGATCCCATGGACATGATACTAAAGGAATATGAACAATTCTGTGCCCACAAATTTGATAACTGAGATGAAATTGACCAATTCTTTGGAAGACACAATGTGTGACACCCATGCAAGAGGAAATAGGCAATCTGAATAGACCTATATCTGTGAAAGAAATGGGATTAATAATTAATATTCCAAAGTAGAAAGCCAGCACCAGACCTGAATGAGTTCACTGGTGAATTCTGCTAAAACGTTTAAGAAATTATGCCAATTCTCTACAATCTCTTCCAGAAGACAGAAGTGGAGGGAATACTTCCTAACTCTGTGAGGCCAGTATTACCCTGATACCAAAACTGGACAAAGATTACAAGAAAATAAAAGTACAGACCAATATCTCTTACAAACATAGATGCAGAAATCATCAACAAAATATTACCAAATCGAATCAAGCATTGTATAAAAGGAATTATACGCCATGACTAAGTGGAATGCATCTCAGCATGTAAGACTGGTTGAACATTCAGAAATCAATTAATATAACCCATCACATTAACATACTGAAGAAGAAAAATTATTTGACATATCAATGGATGCTGAAAAAGCATTTGACAAAATCCAATACCCATTCATGATTTAAAAAAAAAAAATACGTCTCAACTGTCAGCAAACTGGTAATAGAAGAGAACTTCCTCAAATGGCAAAGAACACTTAGAGCCAACATCAATCTAGTTAATAGTGAGAGGCTCAAAGCTTCCCTACTGGGATTAGGAATGAGACAATGCTCTTCACACCACTGCTTTTCAACATAGTACTGGAAGTCCTAACGCAATAAGATGAGGAAGGGAAGTAAAAAGTATACTGTTTGGGAAGGAAGATAAAACTGTCTTTTTTTTGCAGATGACATGATTGTCTATATGGAAAACCCAAAGAATCAGTAAAAACAAAACAAACAAACAAACAAAAAAAACAACTCCTGGAATTAATAAGCAATTATAGCTAGAGTATAGGATACAAATTTAATCTATAAAAGTAGATCACTTTCCTATATGCCAGCAATGAACAAATGGAATTTGAAGTTAAAGATAATATCATTTCTGTTAGCTTCCCCTCTCCGCAAAAATGAAGTACTTAAGTCTAACAAAATATGTGCAAGATGTATGAGGAAAGCTTCAAAACTCTGATATATGAAATAAAAGATCTAAATAGTGAGATATTCCATATTCACAGGTAGAATGACCCCATATTGTCAAGATGTCATTTCTCAGCTTGTCTATGATTTCAACATAATCTCAATAAAAATCCCAGCAAGTTATTTTGTGGATATTGACAAACTAATTCTAAAATCTATATGGAGGGACGCCTGGGTGGCTCAGTTGGTTAAGCAGCTGCCTTCGGCTCAGGTCATGATCCCAGCGTCCTGGGATCGAGTCCCACATCGGGCTCCTTGCTCATCAGGGAGCCTGCTTCTCCCTCTGCCTCTGCCTGCCATTCTGTCTGCCTGTGCTCGCTCTCTCTCTCTCTCTCTCTCTGACAAATAATTAAATAAAAAATCTTTAAAAAAAAATAAAATAAAATCTATATGGAGAGGCAAAAGACCCAGAATGGCTGACTTGGAAGTTGGAGGATTACACCATGCAACTTCAAGTCTGTAAACCTATACTAATCAAAACAGTACGGAATTGGTGAAAGAACAAACAGATCAATGGAACAGAACAGAGAGCCCAGAAATAGACCCGCAAAGCTATATACTCAGTGGAGCATTGATAAAGGAGCGAAGGCAATACAATGGAGCAAAGAGAGTTTTTTCAACAATGATGCTGGAACAACTGCGTACCTACACCCACAAAAATGAAGCTAGACACAGATCTTCTACCCTTTACAGAAATTAACTCAGACTGGATCACAGACCTAAATGTAAAACACAACGCTATAAAACTAGAATATAATGTAGGAGAAAACCTTGATAATCTGGGGTATACTGATGGCCTTTTTAGATGTAACACCAAAGACATGAGCCATGAAAGAAATACTTGATAACCTAGACTTCATTAGAATTAAAAACTTCTGCTCTGGAAAAAACAGTGTGAAGAAAATGAGAAGACAAGCCAGATTGGGAGAAAATATTTGTAAAAGACATATCTGATCAAGCACTGCTATCTAAAGTATACAAAGAACTCTTAATTTAAGACTCAATAGGGCACCTGGGTGGCTCACTGGGTTAAAGCCTCTGCCTTCCGCTCAGGTCATGATCCTAGCGTAACCCTACATTGGGCTCTCTGCTTGGCGGGGAGCCTGCTTCTCCCTCTCTCTCTGCCTACTTGTGATCTCTGTCAAATCAATTAAAAAAAAGGTTTTTTTTAACTCAATAGTAAGAAAATGAAGAGCTGAAAATTGGAGCAAAAGACTGACAGATGCCTTAGCAAAGAAGATACGCAGATGGCAAGTAAACACGAAAAAGATGTGCAACATTTTATGTCGCTGGAGGATTGCAAATTAAAACAGCAGTGAGATATCAATACACACGTATTAGAATGGCCAACATCCAGAACACTGACACCACCAAATGCTGGCAAGGATGTGTAGCAACAGGAACTCTCATTTATTGCTGGTAGGAATGCAAAATGTCACAGCCACTTTGGAAGACAGTTTGGCAGTTTCTTACAAAATTAAACATACTCTTACCGTATGACCCAGGAGTTGCACTTCTTGTATTTACCCAAATAAATTGAAAACTTACGTCTACACCAAAACCTGCAAACAGATGTTTTTAGCATATTTATTCATAATTACCGCAACCTGCAAGCAACCAAGATGCCCTTCAGTAGCGGGATAAACTGGTACATCCAGGAATATTACATACATTTTTTGTGATACAAGAAAATGTTAGTGTGAAAAGGAAATGAGCTATCAAACCATGAGGAGACATGGAGGAACCTTAAATGCATATTACTAAGTGAAAGAAGCCACTCTGAAAAGGTTGCATACTGTATGATTCCAACCATCTAACATTCTGGAAAAGGCAAAACTATGGAGACAGTAGAAATATCTGTGGTTGCCAGGAGTTGGGGTGGGGAAAGAAGGGATGAATCAGTGGGCACAGAGAATATTTAAGGCAGCAGTACTATTCTATATGATACTACAGTGGTGGGCACATGCCATTATACATTTTTCAAAACCCATAGAATGTGCACCAACAGTAAACCTAATACAAACTGTGGACTTTGGTTGATAATGATGTGTCACCGTGGGTTCATTAGTTGTAACATTTACCATCGTGATGGGGGATGGTGGTAGTGTGGGAGGTTGTGCACCAGTGAGAAGAAGGGGTATAAGGGAACCGTACTTTCTGCTCAATTTTGCTGTGAACCTAAAATAGCTCTGAAAAAATAAAGTGTAACAATAATTGGAAAAAGAATGCTTGTCACAGAACAGTGGAGTTCCAACATTGAACGAAAAAACTGTCAACATCAAATCCTATATTAAATTTTATATCTAAAACTATCCTTCAAAAATGAAAGTAAAACATAGTCTCCTGTGAACAAAGATGAGGTAATCTATTGATTACAGACTTATCTTTCAAGAAATACTGAGGGATCCTCTAGGCCAAAAGGAAATGACTCCAGACTGTAAGTTGTTTCTGCAGGTAGAAATCAAGAGCCCTGGAAATGATTAACTTGTGGGTAGCTATAATAGACTGTAAATATGTTTTCTCTTAATTTTTGTAAAAGTTATAAGATCATATTAAAGCAGTAATCATTATTAACACTGTTGGGTCGACAAGATGTTTAGATGTAATCTGTGTGATAATAAATTCAGGAAGGCAATAGCCAGATTGGGGTGTTGGATGTGAAGATTGTATAGGGCTGCTGTTTGACTATGGGAGTGGCCGAAGTAGTGTGGAGGAGTGGTCATAGAACTAAGGCACAGGAAGGGGCACCCATTTGTAGGTAAAATCTCCAAGAATTCTGGTGACAGGAAATGTGCTGGAGAGAGTTAACAGCGAGTAGCTAAAAATCTTTTGTAAGTAATGCCGGGGTGTGGGGGATGGTGGTGGCCAAGAGGAAGGCAGGTGATTATTAGGAGGGGCAGTGTGTGACATAGTCTGACAAGGAAGAGGCACAGTTTTAGGGAGAGAGGGAGTTGTAGGGAAAAAGTTTTAGGGTAGTTTTAGGGAAAAAAGGAGGAATAGTGAGGAGCAAAGATGGCCCCACCATACCTTCGAGCAAGTTTGTGAGGGGTATGGGGGAGAAGACAGCCACCACTGCAGAGGTCTGCAGGGGAGTCTGTCCTCAGGAGGAGCCAGACATTGTTGGAACAGGATGGTGAAGGGGCTGTCCAGAGTAGAAGATGTGAGTTAAGATGCAAGTGATTTCGATGATGACTGACCAAGAGGACCACGGGTTAATATGGGGAAGGGTGGGAGGTGGGGTCAGACAAGGGAGTGCACAGAACGGTTTGGAAGCCTGGGGATGTCTCAAGAGACCTGGACTTCCTCTGGTGACTGATGTAAACATCTATAAAAATTATGATGAGATTGGTCCCAGTGGTTCCAGGCATATGGGGGTGGCAGGGTTGGTTATTGTGGTGGGAGTGGGGGTGGAGGGCCTTGCTGGGAGCCTCTTCTGGGCTTCTGTTGATAGAATCTAGGAAAAAGGCAGTTATCCCAACCCTGTGAATGGAGGTTGGCAGATAGCCCTTGTTACCCTCAGAGTGGCATATCTCTGTTGGTAGACAATTAAGGAGATCTTCAGGGGCTTCTAACGTTAATATCTATTAAAATCATCAGAGGAGGGCATCAAGAGTCCAGATTCCCACCCAGGTCCACCTTTTCTGGTATTACTGATGTCAAAGGTCTTTACTGGGTGGGGCCCTGGAGCTGGATTTCAACAGGTGCTTCTAATGTAGATAGGGATTAGGAGAGGATGAGTAATGTAGCTTGGAGCAAGGTCGTTTGGAAAATACAGCAGGAGGGGGAAGCCTGGAAAAGTCTGGTGATTTACTCTGTAGTCACCTGGTCTCAAGTCCCAGGAAAGGTCCAAATCAAGACCCCACCTGCCATGCTGCCCCAGATAGATGGCACTGTAACTTAACATTGGTCAGTTTGTCCCCTATTGTGTTCTACTTGGGGTATTTCTTAGCTAATTTTATTTTGCAAAGTTGGTACTTCCAGTGTAGCTAATTGTTCACTTTAGCAAAGTTGAGAGTGAAGTAGAAGTTATGGAAATGCTCAAAGATACACAAAACTAGAATAGTACAGTGAACTCCCATATACCCTGTACTCAACCTCAACAACCATCAGCATTTTGCCATGGAAGGAAAGAGACAAATCTTTCATTTCTTGGCTCCTAAAATTGGCTTTAAAATTTGTTTGCTTTTATTTCATTCTGTGGCTAAGCTTATTTTATAAGCTTATTTTATATCACTTATATTTTATAAGCTTTATTTTATATCACCAGGGGAAAAAAAGAAAGCTTCATTATGTAACAGTGTATATTTTAATGCAGTTTAAAAGGTAGCCCTTATACTGTTACACGCTCAGAGCAAATACAGTGAATATATAAAAGGTGTTTTCAATTGCAGGTGTTTTTTCTTTTAATATAGATTCTGGAATTTGCCAAATATATATTTTTAAAGCCTGAAGGGGCTCAGAGAGAAGAGCTCCGAGAGAAGGCTCAGAGAGAAAAATATGTTTGGGGAAGAGTGGGAAATCAAGGAGTGGTTGAAATAAAGTTTATTGACTCCCTACCATGGGCCTGTCCTGAGGAGACATAGCTATGTCTCAGGGAGCAGTTTGCTAGGATGCTGAAAATAAAGTGATCAGGCACTCACTAGGCTATTTTTAAATGAAAGCTTAGAAGTTGGCTATGGAAAACCCCTCTCAGGTTATTATGCTTTTTTTCTCCTTTTGCCCTTTCAGTTTGTGAAATTCCTTCCTTTATGTTTTCTAGCATAAAAGTCAGTGCACTACAAGTTTTAAGTAGAAGCATTGTAAAAACTGCTTCAGAGTAAGGGCGTTTCCTAGTCAAATTTCACAATAATGTTTTTCAGTTCTAAAAATAACTTGGAATTCAGGGCGAAGCATCATCCTAAATGAATTACAGTAAGGGAGATCGTCTAAGACAGTGGACAGGGACAGATGATTTATCTAAATCCATGAGGAAATTAAGACAGTCATTTCTTAGAATTAAAGATAATCTGATTTCAACCACGAGCCTACTTGAAATTGGGCAGCATTTAGTGTTTAATCCTTTGTGGATGACATACTTATTTTTTTCTTTTTTATTGTGATAAAATACAATAAAGTTTACCATCTGTATTTAAAGATTTTATTAATTAATTAATTTATTTTTAATATTTTATTTATTTATCTGACAGAGTGCGAAAGAGAGGGAACACAAACTGGGGGAGTGAGAGAGGGAGAAGCAGGCTTCCCGTGGAGCAGGGAGCCCAATGCGGGGCTTGATCCTAGGAACCCAGGATCATGATCTGAGCTGAAGGCAGACACTTAACGACCGAGCCACCCAGGCGCCCCAATTACTGTAGCTTTGTAGTAAGTTTCAAAATCGGGAAATAAGAGTCTTCCACTTTTGTTCTTTTCAAGATTGTTTTGACTCTTTGGAGACATTTGACATCCTATATGAATTTTAGGATGAGTTTTTCTGTTTTTACAGAATGTCTCTGGGATTTTGATAGGGATTGCATTGACTCTGTAGAGCACTTTGGGTATTATTGACATTTTATAATATTTAGTGTTCCACTCCGTGAATGTGGGATGTGTTTCCATTTACTTATATCTTATTTAATTTCGTTTAGGACTATTTCGTAGTTGTCATTTTACAAGTCTTTACCTCCTCAGTTAAGTTATTAAGTATTTAATTTTTTCAGCTATATTGTAAGTGGAGTTGTTTTTGTAATTTCCTTCTCAGATTAGTCATTGTTTGTACATAAAAATACCAACTGATTTTTGTATGTGAACTTTGTATTTTGCTACTTCGCTGTATTTATTTATTCTCACACCTTTTTGTGTAGTCTTTAGGGTTTCCTATGTATAAGATCATATCATCTACAAATGGAGATAATTTTACTTCCTCCTTTCCAATTTAGATGCCTTTTGTTTCTTGCCTCATTCCAGTACTTTGTAGTGAAGTGGGTATCCATGCTTTGTTCTTGATCCTAGAGGAAAAGCTTTCATAGTCTTTTACCATTGAATATGATGTTTACTGTGGGGTTTTCATATATAGTGTTTATTAATATGAGGTAGTTTCCTTCTGTTCCTGTTTTGTTGAGTGTATTTATCATGAAAGGGTGTTAGATTTTGTCAGGTGCTTTTTGTTGCATCAGTTGAGATGGTCATGTGGTTGTATTCCTCTAGTTGGTATGGCATATTACATTGATCAATTTTCATATGTTGAACCATTCTTACATTTCAGGGATATATCCCATTTGATCATGATGTATAAACTTTTTAAATATGCTGCTGAGTTCGGTTTGTTAATATTTTGTTGAGGATTTTTGCATCCGTTTTCAAAGGGGATGCTGGGCTGTAGTTTTCTTTGTTTCTTTGTAGTGTTTTTTTCTAGGTATCAGGGTAGTGGTGATCTCATTGAATGAGTTAGGAAGTATTCTCTTTAATTTTTTAGGAAAGTTTAAGAAGGAGTTATATTAGTTCTCCTTTAAATGTTTGGTTGGATTCACCAGTAAGGCCACTGGATTTGAGACTTTTTTCTTTTTCTTTTTCTTTTCTTAGAGAGAGGGCATATGCAAGCAGCAGGGAAGAGTGAAGGGAGAGAGAGAGAATCTTAAAGAGGCTCCACACTGAACGTGGAACCTGACATGGGGCTCGATTTCATGACCCTGAGATCATGAGCAAAAATCAAAAGTTGGATGCTTAACTGACTGAGCCACCCAAGCGCCCCCAGGATTTTTCTTTGTTGACATTTTTTTAAATTATAGATTCCGTCTCTTTAATAGTTATTGGCCTATTCAGATGTTCTGTTTCTTAGTGATTAAGTTTTGGTAGGTTTTGGATTTCTAAGAATGTGTCCCTGTCATCTAAGTTATCCAGTTTGTTGGTGTATAATGTTCATAAGTACTCTTGTAGTCCTTTTTATATCTGTAGAATCAGTAGTAATGTCCTCACTCTCTTTTCTGATCTTAGTAATTTGAGTCTTTTCTTTTTCTCTTTTTAAGTCCATTTAGCTAAAGGTTTATCAATTTTGTTGACCTTTTGAAAGCATAACTTGGTTTCATTGATTTCTATTTTCTATTCTGTTTCATTTATCTCTGCTCTAATCTTTTATTTTTATTTATGCTTTTTTATTTATTTGACAGGCAGAGATCACAAGTAGGCAGAGAGGTAGGCAGAGAGAGAGAGTAAGGGAAGCAGGCTCCCCGCTGAGTGGAGAGCCCGATGCGGGGCTTGATTCCAGGACCCTGGGATCATGACCTGAGTCAAAGGCAGAGGCTTTAACCCACTGAGCCACCTAGGCGCCCCACAGATTTTATTTATTTGCCAGAAAGAGAGCGCGAGCATGCACAAGTGGAGGGAGCAGCAGGTAGAGGGAGAAGCAGGCTCCCTGTCAATCAAGGAGCCCCATGTGGGACTTGATCCCAGTACCCTGGGATCATGATCTGAGCTAAAGGCAGGTGTTTAACCATCTGAGCCACCCAGACATCCTTGTGTTCTAATCTTTGTTATTTCCTTTCTTCTACTAGCTTTGTCTTTAGTTCTTTTCCTAGTTTTGTTTTGTTTTAAATTGTGGATTTAGGTCATTGAGATCTTTCTTGTTTTATAATGTACATATTTATAGCTATGAATTTCCTCCTTAGCACTCTTTTTGTTGTATACCATAAGTTTGGTATATTTTTGTTTTCATTTATTTCTTAAGTATTTTCTGTTATCTCTTGTTACTGATTTTCAGCTTTACCTTGTTGTGGTCACAGAAGATACTTTAGGGGTGCCTGTGTGGCTCAGTGGGTTGGGCCTCTGTCTTCAGCTCAGGTCATGATCTTGGGGTCCTGGGATTGAGCCCTGCATCAGGCTCTTTGCTCAGCAGGGAGCCTGCTTCCCCCAGTCCCTCTGTCTGCTTCTCCTCTTACTTGTGGTCTCTCTCTGTCAAATAAATAAATAAAATCTTTTTTAAAAAAGATACTTTTTATGATATCTTTTATTTTGTTTTAAAAGATTTTATTTATTTATTTGCTAGAGAGAGAGAGAGAAGGCACAAGTGGGGAGTGGGAGAGGGAGAAGCAGCGATGCAGGACTTGATCCCAGGATGCTGGGATAATGACCTGAGCTGAAGGCAGACACTTAATCGACTAAGTCGATATCCAGGTGCCCTGATATCTGTCTTTTAAATATTGAGACTAATTTGAGAATTTGTGCCCTAACATATGTATATCCCGGAAATTGTCCCATGTGTTCTTGAGAACAATGTATATGCTGTAGTTGTTGGATAGTGTTTTATATGCCTGTTAGACCTAGTTGGTTTATTGTGTTAAGGCCTTTATTTCCTTATTTTGATTGTTCTTTCTGTCATTATAAGTGGGATATTGAAGTCCCCAACTACTCTTTTATTTATTTTTTAGATTTTACTTATTTATTTGACACAGGGAGAGAACACAAGCAGGCAGAGTGGCAGACAGAGGGAGAGGGAGGAGGGCCTCGATCCCAGGACCCCTGGATCATGACCTGAGCTGAAGGCAAATGCTCAACTGACTGAGCCACCCAGGCACCCTCCAAGTACTCTTATAGGACTGTTTTACCTTCATATACCTTCAAAGGTTTTACTTCATATATTTAAAGTCCATTTTTATATGACACTAGTGTAGCTACCCCTGCTCTCTTAATGTTTGCGTGGAGTATCTTTTTCTATCCTTTCACTTTCAACTTCTTTGTGTCTTTGGATCTCAAGTTAGTCTCTTGTAGGTAGCATATAGTTGAATCATGTGATTTTATCTGTTCTGCCAAATTCTGTCCTTTGCAGAGTTTAATCCATTTACATGTAATTACAGGTAAGGAAGGACTTACTTCTACAGTTGCACAGTTTGTTCTCTGCTTTTCCCCCCTCATTTCCTTTATTATTGTCTTCTTTTATATTTAGTGGATTTTTTTTGCAGTGAAATGTTTTGATTCTTTTTTCATCTCCTTTTGTGTTTGTTCTATAGTTATTTTCTTTGTGGCTACCATCAGGATTATGTGTAACATCCTAATGTTGTAACATTGGAATTTGACTTTATACCAGCTTAACTTCAATTCTCCTTTTACAGCTCTCTCTCCATCCCTTTTGTTGTTGATGTCACAAAATTATATCTTTATACATTGTGTGCCCCAAAGACTAAAGTAGTAATAATTTTAAATGTATTAGCTTTCTAAATTATATAGGAAATGGGCTGCCTGGGTGGCTTAGTTGGTTAAGCATCTGCCTCCGGCTCAGGTCCTGATCTCAGGGTTCTGGGATTGGGCCCCATGTTGGGCTCCCTGCTCAGTGGGGAGCCTGCTTCTCCCTCTGCCCCTCCCACCCCACTTGTGTGCTCATGCTCTCAAATAAATAAATAAAATTAAAAAAAATTTTTATAGGAAACAAGATTTGGAGTTACAGACCATAGTTTCAATAATAGTAGCTTTTAAACTAAAAATTGTTTTTAAAAAATGTATTAGTCGGGGCACCTGGGTGGCTTAGTGGGTTGGGCCTCTGCCTTTGGCTTGGGTCATGATCTCAGGGTCCTGGGATTGAGCCCCGTGTCGGGCTCTGTGCTCAGCAGGGAGCCTGCTCCCCACTGCCTCTCTGCCTGCTTGTGATCTCTCTCTCTGTCAAATAAATAAATAAAATTAAATAAATAAATAATGTATTAATCTTTTAAATCATGTAGAAAACAGAAAGTGGAGTTATGAACTATTATAATTATTCTAATATTTATGTTTTTGCATGTATTTACCTTTACTGAAATCTTTATTTTTCCACATGGTTTTGAAGTGCTGTCTAGTGTCTTTTCATTTCACCTTATAGGACTCCTGTGACAATGTAGGCAGATGTAGTGATAAACTATCTCAGCTTTTGTTTATCTGGGAATGGCTTAATTTTTCCCTCACTTTTGAAGGACAACTTTGCCAGATGCAGGATTTTTGGTTGACACATTTTTCTTTTAGCACTTTGAATGTATTGAATATATTGCCCACTGCCTTCTGTGTGATGAGAAATGTGTTGATCATCTTATTGAGGATCTCTTGTGTGTGACAAGTCACTGTTCTAGCATTCAAGGTTCTCTGTCTTTGCCTTTAGAAAGTTTGATTATAATATGTCTTGGTATGGATCTCTTTGAGTTCATGTTACCTGGAGTTCTTTGAGTTTTTGGGGTGTTTATAGTCCTGTCTTTCAGCAAAGGTGGGAAGAGTTCAGCCACTAATTCTTCAATATTCTCTCTGCCCCTCTCTCTCCTGTTTTTGAAGCTTCTACAATATATATGCTGGTCAGCTTGATGTGTCTTGTGGGTCCCTTAATATTCTGCTCACTTTCATACAGTCTTTTCCCCTCATTTCTTAGATTTAATACTTTCCATTGCCCTGTCTTCAAGTTTGCTGATTCTCTCAGCTTTGTGCTCCATCTGCCTTTGAATTGCCCTAATGAATTTGTCATTTCTGTCATTCTTTTCAAGTCCAGTGTTTTCTTTTGCTCTCTTTTTAGGTTTTCTGCCTCATTATTGATATTTCCATTCTGTTTATACGTTATTTGCTTGATTTTCTCTAGGTCTTTCTTTAGTTCTTTGAGCAGCTTGAGATAGTTTTAATATCTTCACCAGGTTAATCTATAGTCTTTCACTGGGACAGTTTCTTTGAATGGGCCATAGTTCCCTATTTCTTTGTATGCCTTTTGAATTTTTTGTTGAAAACTGGACATTTTAATCTAATAATGTGGTAACTCTGGAATCAGATTTTCTCCAGTCCCTAGTGTTTTCTCTTTTTTTATGATTAATTAATTGGCACATTTATTTTTGTGGGCTTTGTGCCTAGGATCAGTCTGATCTATGAACCTAAGGTCTTCCAGGTCTTTTCTGAGCATGTGCCTTTTCCTGGACATTCATGGTCACTTTCTAATTTTCCCCATGTATTCAATTGCTTTTGAATGTCCTACTCTTCAATTACTGACTCCTAAAAAGAGGAAAGGAGGAAAATGAAGGGAGGATAAATTGCTGCTGGCCCTGTAAGTTCTCTGGCAGCCCCCTGCTCCGGAGGTGGAGAGGCTTGTTACTATGGAGGGAGGTGCAGCCACACTGGCTGTCCACCTCTGTCTGCACCTCTCTGATTGGAAGCAGCAACCCACATTCAGGCACAAATCCCTGATATTTAGAGGACAGAGTCTTTTTTGCCCATCCTCATTCAAGTTGCTCCAGAACCTGGTGCACAGCTGCCAGCCCTGCTCCTGGGGTGGAGGTTGTGTAGCTGCTATTGTGTTTGCAGCTGAAATTGACTGAAATTAACCACAGCTTGCCAGCTAGGCCTTAGCAGGGAACTTGCAAGCCTTCAGTAGACTCCAGAGTTCTAAAATACATGGTTCCACTTGACAGATTCTGCTGGTGCAGTCATTGAGTAGGTGGGGAGATGGATTTCTGGTGCTTCCCATTCCACCATTGTCTTAGAATCCTTTCAGTGTACATTTTATTTGCTTATGTTTTTATTGTTTGTCTTTCCCATTGATATGTCATCTTCAAGAGGATAACAATTTACTTTCCGTTTGCTCATTGTACCACAGAGCCTGGAAAAATGGACACACAGTAGGTGCTCAGTAAATGTTTGTGGAATGAATTTATACTTTAGCAGATATAGTGATAATTGTGCCCAAGTTTTAGTACAGTATTGTTTACTGTGTTTTCTTCTTATTTCTGAAGCTGATACCCATGCACAGTTCCTAGTAGATACTCGGGCGTGGGCCCAACCAGGTCCTTTTAAACACACTGGATTCTTGGAGTACCTGGGTGGTGCAGTTGTAGTGTCTGACTCTTGGTATCAACTCGGATTGTGATCCCAGGGTGGTGAGATCGAGCCCCACTTTAGGCTCTGTGCTCAGTGTGGAGTCTGCTTGGGATTCTCTCCCTCTTTCTCTGTCCCTCCTGCTCATGCTTTCTGTCTGTCTCTCTCTCTATATAAAATAAATTAATCTTAAAAAAATTATAAACACACCGATTCCTGACTTTATATTTACATGGGCACCTTGTCTGTCATATTTACTACTATTTGTAATTTTGTAAGGTGATAATCTAAAACTCGGGAGTCAGAAACAAGCAGCTGCTCTGGGCCAGGTTGTGTGTTGTGTGGCCAGCATAGTGGTTTGAATTGTTTTAACTTTGAATTAAAGCTTCAGGCGAGGCTTGTCCTTTAGACAGGCCACCACTATGTGGTTTTACAATGATTGTTTCTTTCATTATCACAACTCTGATAATTTAATTTTTGTGTTTCTTTGTTTATTGTCAGTCTCCTCATCTAGGCTGTGAAGTCCATGAGGTCAGAAACTGTGTCTACTTTACTCATCGCCCTACATCCCAGTCTTAGCTGAATCTGGTACTAGATGGTACTTGCTATATGAGGTGTGGATATCAAGTCATACCTTCGCTCTTTTTACCAAATGTACTTAAACATGACTACCTGTAATGCCACCTGCCTGGCTGCCATGTTGAGTTCCTGCCCCAGCTCCTCTGTGGGGACTGCCTTTCCTCCGTGAGTTTAGGAGGCAGGAGCACGTTTGTGTAGGACGTTAACATGTACGAGGTGTTTCCTATGTGTCTTTTTTTTTTTTTTTAAAGATTTATTTATTATTTATTTGACAGAGAGAGATCACAAGTAGACAGAGAGGCAGGCAGAGAGAGAGAGGGAAGCAGGCTCCCTGTCGAGCAGAGAGCCCGATGCGGGACTCGATCCCAGGACCCTGAGATCATGACCTGAGCCGAAGGCAGCAGCTTAACCCACTGAGCCACCCAGGCGCCCTCCTATGTGTCTTCTTATTGGAATAATCATCCGCATTTTCAAATCAGGATACGTACTTACAGATGATGAATACATTTGCCCATGTCATACAGCAAGTACATGACATGGTGGACTTGAACCCAGCCCCCCGAGTGCCACCTTGGTGTTTTTCTGTTTGACTCCCACAGTGGGTGTACTGTCCGGTTTCTGTCAAGGCCTCTTGTGCGTTTTCTAGGAAGGAGGGTGAGATCACCCCTTCATCCTCCAGTGATACTTAATTCATTTTATAAAGCACGTTAGACACGAAAATTGGTTTTCTGTGGCAGGGTGCTAGGTAGACATCGTGAGCACTGTCTTTAGAAGCAGATCTAAGGCTCTGGCTGTGGGGCCCCGCTCCTGTGTAGGGAGCCTGCACGGCAGGGTCTGGAGCTGTGCTGGCACCTCTCTTCCCGCCCTCCCTGGCTGGGGCTCTGGCAATGTGTGCTCAGCGTCTCGCTGGAGAGCGGGGCTTGCTTCCGCGTGTTTCCTCTTCCTAGGAGTGGACGCTCAGGAGCCAGGTCTGAAATCGTCTCGGGCCTTCCTTTTGGTGTAGCTTTACTGCTGCCAGCCTGCGTTCCTTTAAACTGGGGGCCCTGAGGTTGGCATCCCAAAATACACCCTCCAGGCCACTCGTCGCTGGCTTGTTCCGGCGCTCCAGGGAGGGCTTGCTGACCTGAAGGTGTCCTCTGGCCTCTAGTCTTAGTCACTCTGCCCCAGGTCAAGGGACCAGAGAAGACGCTGGCACTGGGACCTGCCACTGGCAAAGTAGCTGGCATCTGAGGTAGGACATTGTTCTTTCTTTCCAGTCAGAGACGGCCTTAGCTGCTGCTTCTCATACGCTTGAGACCAAAGAAGAGCAGCTTCATTCTGCTTTTACTTTCTGAAAATAGATGAGTATTTTCAGATATGGGTCATAGCATGACCCATAGCTTATGTCACCTTTAACAGACCAGCTGTTTAATGCTGGTCGTCAGTTAGGAAATACAAGAGCGGTGTAGGTTTGTGAGAACGGAATCCTAACTGCTTTGGGTGATACTAAGCCACTCCGTGCTGCATGATTTCAGCGACCTGCCTCCCAGTTGGAACTCCTCTCTGCCCTTTAGCCTGATTTTCTTGTGCATAACATGACAGATTATTTCATGACTCATCCTTCTTTCGGACCTGAAATCATTTTTATTCTTTAACTGTGAAGGGCTTTCAGATACCCTCTGTTGATTTTTGGGTGTGGCTGTTAATAGTTTAATTTCTGTGTGTGGTTCTGAGTAGCTTCCCAATAACCTGTTTTTTTTTTTTTTCTTTTTAAAGATTTATTTATTTGACAGAGATCACAAGTAGTCAGAGAGGCAGGCAGAGACAGGAAGGGAAGCAGGCTCCCTGCTGAGCAGAGAGCCCAGTGCGGGACTCGATCCCAGGACTCTGGGATCGTGACCTGAGCTGAAGGCAGAGCTTTAACCCACTGAGCCACCCAGGCGTCCCCCAACAACCTGTTTTTATGGATGGTTCCGTTTACTTTATTTTTTATAACTGGTTGAGAGAAGAAAGGAATCTTAGGAACAGATTCCATATGTGAAATGCAGTGTAGAATTTTGGCTAAAGGATGAGGAATGAAATAACATTAAAGTGACATTTCTGCTCAGAGTTGAGTTCTTGGAGAGAGTCTTGTTTCCAGTTTCCAGTTTCCAGAAGCCCCTTTGAAGAACTTCTCAGCGGAATAAGGGAACAGCTGAATTTCAAAGTCATAGTGACAACCGTGAACTTTCTGGCTGTCCAGGCCCAAGTAACACTCACCCATGAAAGGACTTTTCTACCATTTACCGTCTTTTAACTTAGGTCTAGAGCTCTGTAGTCTGTGGGATATGAAAATACAAGCAGATCAGCCTAGCGTGTGAATGCCCGAACTGTCTAACTTCTTCACACCAGCTGATGTGCCTTATTAGCACAAGGTCTGCTTCAGGTCACTTCCCTGTCAATTAAGAGAGTAGACAGGATTGTGAGCACCTCCTTTTCTGTTAGGCCATGCACTCGCACTTCTGAACCTTGTGTGATCCGTGGTTTCTGTTTGAGGGGGGCTATCTCACCTTCTTCCTTTTCTGACCTCACTCTCTCTCTGTGACTTGTCCTACTTTCTATTGTAGCTCACAGTGATGCTGGGCTGTCCCTTTTATGTATGAGCTGATCTCCAAGTGCTGGAAATCGTGGGATAGATTTTTTTCCCACTCTCTTTTTATACAGTCAGTCTTGCCTTCCCAGTTCTATCTGAAACTAGCAGTTAAGCATTTTGGTATAAAATGCAAAATTTGTAAACATATTAAAGTTCTTCTATGCCAGCTTCAAAGAAAACTGACCCCCTCTAACCTTGTTTTACATAGGAGTTGTATTTCCTACTCTGGAAATGGGGCCAGTCAGGACACAGTTCCTTCCTTCCACTTAGAAGCTGCGCCTCTGCTTGGAGAATGCCCCCAGACACCACAGCAAGGCGGTTGGGCCGAGTTACCTCCGTGTCTTGCTCTCTTGGCCATCCTCACTGCCGATGGTGAAACACGGAGGAGTTGGCCCAGCCAGCATTCAGAGACCAGAGAGTCCTGGCGGTCCGGGGGCCTGGCAGTATGGCCCCATGCACTGCAGTATGGCCCTGTGCACTGCAGAGTGGAGTGAGGGGAAGGTCTTTAAGAATTTTGAGAAACTTCCAGAAAGTTGGGATTTGTCTGTATGACCAGCTTCACCTGGTCAGGAAAGTGACCTGAATACCTACCTACCCTGATACTGAGCGTAATGCTCTCAAATAAATGGCTTGCTCTGGAATGTCTTTTCCCACCGTCATCCTCCTGAGTTAGCTGGGCACAGCTGGTGCTGATTTCTAATTTACTTTGCATTCTGATTCTGTTAAATGACTTGTCAGACTGAATGCAGATGTGCACTCTCCCCACAGAAGCCGGCCCGTGGGCCGAGGATGGATCCCATTAACCTGTTGCCATATTTGCCTCAGGCAAAGTGGTCCCCAGGGCCAGGAGACCAAGGCTGGCATGCGATGTTGTGTCAGGTGCTCAAGGAATCCCAGAAGTGTACAAGACGGTGTGTAGTTCTCTCTCTTTTCTTCGTGTCCTGGATTGCTGGCTTGGGTTGTAAAAAGGTGCATGGAAATGCAGCTTGTTGGCAGCTATCGCCGTCTTCACGGGGTGGGGGGCAACCTCCGGTTTGTTTTCATCCTGCTTCTCCCTGGGTGTGAAAAAAGGGGATCAAGGGACACTTGGGCACTTGTCTGCTCTCTTGGCTGTGCTGGCCTCGGTGCCTGTTAGGGTGGCCACATTTTTGATATGCACCTCGGCATATGGGATCCTGACTTCTGATAAAGTCGGGGTTTCTTTTTTTTTTGGGGGGGGGGATTTCTTTTTTCCTATACGTTAATGGCATTGAACCAAAGGGTTTATGAAGGTATAAAATTTAAACTCCAGCAAGCTCTATGTTTAATGACTTTCCTTCATTTTGAAGAAACCAGTTTTCATAAACCGGGGACTCTTCCAGACAGCCTTGGAAATCTGACTGCCATGAAACTAATTCCTGGCCTAGGAGCTTTTGGTTAGTTCTGGGTCATGATGATGCCAATGGCAAATGCATTTGCTGAGCACTTACACTTTTCTAGGGACTCGCACACATTTCCATGTATTAATTCAGCTAACCTCATAACAGACCTGTGAGGTGGACACTCAGATACCCTCATTTTACAGATGGGGAGATTGAGGCCTGGAGTGGGGAGGTCCTTTACCCAGGCTGGTAAGTAAGTGGCTGAGCCAGGATGTGAATCCAGCCAGGCTGGCTCGAGGGGTCATCCTTGTAAGCCCTGCACTGCTGTCATTTTGCCGCAATTAGTGTTTTCCACGTGGCCTCTGCAACCTCTGAATTTTGAGGAGCAACAGGCTGCATATTGGTACAGGACACCCCTGTAGCCTTCGGTGGACTTCTGGTTCAGCCCCAGGTTGAAGGTCTGAGCCAGGCAGGCTCCACAAGGCTCTGGTCTTCAGAAGCCTATGGAGGAATGTGCAGAGCTATTTCCACCGAGCTGACCTAATGGAGCTCTGTGTCTCCACCAAGGGGCTGAGGCCTGTTGTCTCTTCATGAGTCCCTTCTTCAACTCCCTGGTCACCTTGGGCACTGGCCAGGCCCCATGTAATTCTGGGTGAAGCAGGGTGGTCCGCCTTGGGACCTGCCTGGTAGGGATCCGGGATGGCGGTGGGATAGAGCTCTTCCTAGACAGCCATCCTGCTGGGTCGAAAGCTCCCTACCCCCAAGTTCATTACATGAAAGTTCTGAGCTATGATTACCTTGGAGCCTACCTGTGTTTTCTGTCAATTGCTGTAATTTTCCGGTAAAGCTGCACTAACAAACTAGTAATCATTCTTGCCCCCCAGAATTCACCCCTCCCCCCCAGGAAGTACTCCTACACCCTGTGGTCTTCAGGGGCTGCCCTGTGAAGGCCCCCAGGCAGTACCTGCAGACCCACAGAACTTGCAGAGGTGCCGGTCCCTGCTCTACACCGTTCTCAGTCCCTCCAGGTGCCAAACAAAGGATTCCTGGGCTCTAGCATTTCCCCTGGGACTCAGCCTCAGCTTCCTGCTGTGGGCAGGGTGGCGCCAGTGGTACCCGGTAAAGAGCTTGGCACTTGACAGGCCACTTTAATTGCCGGTTCATCTGATGGAGGCTTGGCACAATGGAGGGTGAGAAGGAAATGTAACCACTTAGCAGACAGTCGCTGGGGACTTTTCAGAAGTGGATTAAGTGGAGCTTGATGGGAAGCAGTCATTTTTACAGATGTTTGTGTAAGAACGTTAATTATTTATGGTGACCAAGAAATTGGATATATTTAGAAAGGCAGATGAAAAACCAAACTAAATACTGAACTCGTTGAGTTGGCAGTTCAAATGCGAGCAGAACCCTTTTGCAGTCAAGCAGTTTAACCTAGATCAGGACAGCTCACCCAATGCTGAGGTTCATGGTCAAAGCAGCTCATCATGTAAGCGGATCTGTGTTGGGCTTCAGTGGGTTCCTGGCTCCGTGGTGCTCACAGAGTTGATGTTGTCTTGGAAATGGAAGCAGAAATTTTTTTTTAAATATATGGAGTTGAGGACATGGGACATTCAGCAGGTGACTGAGGGTTTTACGTAGTTACTCCCAATTTGATGAGGAATTGAAAGCTTTAGGCTGGTTTGCAGCTCTACCCTTGGTTTCCAGCCTCTTTCTTCCTGAACAGGATTACTTTGCTTATAATATCCTAGTCCTGGAGGAGGACTGTGGGAGGTGGGCCTTTTGTGTAATAGACTCAGCCCACTTGTCAGATAGCCTTACAGGGCATTTCTTCCAAAGTGGCAGACAGGTGTTGTTCGTCACTGGCTCATCCTTGACCTTCCTTTCATCCTGGGTCTCCCTCCTCTCCTAGCTTGCTCCAGGCACGGGGGCATGGGTGAGTAACAAGGAATCAGGGAAGCTTGGAGGAGTCAGGAGATTTGGGCAGTCGTGGAAGGGACGGATCCTAGGAATTGACCGCCGCTGTCGCACAGACGTTCCTGTGCCCTGACTTCACTTGCCTGACCGTGGCTCCCCGGCAAATGTTAAGTGAGAACACGCCACAGCGCATGGCAGGGGACCCCGCCTCCCAGCCTGAGTCTGGGGCAGAGGGCAGCTCCGTGCTGCACAGAATTCCCTCTGGGTGTCTGTGAGGCCTTTGGCCAGGAGGACATTTATGGGCCATCGCAGACATAGTCCAGGGCACACCCCACCCAGAAACATCCATCTGCTTAGGGAGGAGTAGAAGGATTGGTATGGTGTTCTTTTTTCTTTTTTAAAAAATGTTTTTTAATTCCACATATACGGCTTAAGAATGATAATGGGCATACTTCAGTCCCCCTCAGTAGGTTCCTGAAGGAGAATCAGGTGAGTGTGGATATGCCAGAGCCTCCTGTCACACTCATGGGTAACTGGGTCCTGCGCTGAATGACTCTTTCAGCTTGTTCTGGGGTCGCTGTGCGCCTCTGAGCGGCTTCACGAGGTCAGTGGCTTTGCTGTCTGCTCATGTCAGTCAGAGGGAGAGAAAGCATATTCCACCGTGCCGAGGGTCTCAGCAAGATAGTTGCTGGGCTCCGAGCTAAAGTCCGCATGAGAGAGATCTGGGCTCTTTATCAGTCTAGTGGGGCAGGGGCTGGCAAGTCCCTTGAGTTTACTTGTTGTGTCACAAATGCACTTGGTTTGGGTTCCTTCAGGAAGAGTCTGCTCAAGGTGAAGATCATGGACTTCATTACGTCTACGGCCATCCTGCCCCTGCTGTTTGGCTGTGTGGGAGTCTTCGGCCTCTTCAAGCTGCTGCAGCGGGTGCGCATGAAGGCCTACCTCCGGAATGCTGTGGTGGTCATTACCGGCGCTACCTCGGGCCTGGGGCGAGGTGGGTCCTGGGGGCAGTGCTGTCGGCGGGGCGGGGGGGGGGGCAGGCAGGGAACTCGACCCACACAAGAGGAGCAGCTCCTCCACTATACGCATGCAAATAAAGGAAGCGGGCTAGGTGACTTGGGAACAAGAGCATGTCACAGTCCCTGGTCCACTTGGAAAAGGCGAGAGCCTAATTGTGATGAGAAATGGCCCCTGGCTTTCATCCACATCGGTGTTGGGAGGCGAAAGCCACGAGGAAGACTGGTAAACTGGAGACACTGTTTCTCATCTAAGGGGGCCCCCTCACTCCACTGTAGCTAGTTGTGGAAATTGGGGGTTTTATGTGAAGACGCCCAATTGTCAAATACAGCAACTAACTTAGAAAACATTTTTACCTCTGTGAGAGCCAAACAAAGCATGCGGTTTCCTGGATTCAGCAAGCACCCCCAGTTCATGGCCTTGGTGTCCCCTTCCCCTCGCCTTCCTCTCCCTGGGGCTGTGCCTGCAGCTGCACCCTGAGTGTGGCCTTGGTGGGGTTGGGAACAGAATAAGTGATACTTCAGGTACTCGGTTTTTCATGTGAGTTCCATCTGATTTGGTGAACATGTTGAGATTCTGGGTCCCAGGGGTTTTATGCTGGGACACAGGCCCAGAGTCAGTCACCACCCCCGGCCTCATACAGATGATTCTGTAGAGCTGCCGTCATTTCCCTTCCACACACGTGCACTGCCTCTGGCAGAGTGTGAGCAGCAAATGCAGGCATGTCGTGTGTTGCTTCCTCCTCCTCAGCATCTGCACACATACCACCCACACCAGCACGTCGTCCACGCCGGCGCTCGGTGCCCCGGGAGAAGGCTGCGAGGCACCCAGAACTGTGGTAAACCTATCTCTGCTGCATCCTTTGGTCGTGGGTAGCACAACGCAGATCGAGCATCTCCCATTTGGGAGGCTTGGGCCAGGTGCTGGGACAAACCAAGAAAAGACAGGGTCCCTTTCCTCAGGGAGTTCACAGTCTGATGGAGAGTGGCCAGGGCTTACCTCAGGGTATTGACATTTCAGTAATGGGTGTTCCCACCCAGGCCCAGTAGGTGGATTAGAGGGATGTGCCGGCTTGCACTTTAGCTCACCGAATGCTCACAGAGGATGCAGAGACTTGCCCTAGGAATTCTAGATTCAAACCCCAGTCTGATGTCAGGACTCAGTCTTATCTCTCCTGCGGGGGAGATGGCCAGGGAAAGGAAACCATGGGCCAGCAAGGAGGGCATTGGACACAAGCCCAGGGCAGGGAGCAGCATGGTCATGCCGGGCTGGGAAGCGCTTGGGTGTTGCAGAAACATAATGGAGCAGACGGTGCCTTGTCTGCAGAGGAAGTGGCTAGCAGTCATGGGGGAGCCTGGGAAAGCATGGATTCATTTGTACACCACTCTGATGTTTTTGGTGAGGTCTCTGCGGGTGAACCCTGGGCCTGTCATTAGATACCCAGACCCGCGTAGGGACAGCTGCCTCTAGGCCCTTTGCCACGGTCAGTCCTCTGACCTCACTCAGCTACTATATATAGGGTAGTCAGCAGCCACTTCTCTTGATCTCAGAGAAGCATTTTTTTTTTTTTAAGTCCTTGAAGAGTATTTGAGAGCTGGCTGGGATGGTGACTTACAGGTGCTCCCGTATGTGATTGTTGGAGAAAGACAGTGTCCTCTTGGTCATTCCACACTTCCTCTTCTGGAAACCAAGACTGAAAGGAATAGACAATATAATTGAAAGAAAAACAAAACTTCTGTGTGTGTGTGTATTTCTATCATATATTAGGTCAGCCATTTCCCAGATTCCGAATCAGTCTGTTTATATGCTGCCCCATTTCACATCTGAAGGACAAGAGCCCATGGACCGCTTTCCCCTCCGGCCAGATAAAATAGGAACAGAATCCTCACCAGCCGTGTCAAGGACAAATGCCGCTGTGGGGGGCCACCAAGGAGGCGCTACTGCACCTCAGCTTTCGGAGGAGGAAGACAGAGTTGCCCTCAGTGGCTCAGCTCTGCCTGCCCTGTCAGCCGCTCTGAAAGCCTGGATTCTGTGATAAGTCTTCAGACAGCTTTCTGTGTTTCTCCTGTTTTGTCTTCTGTTTTGTGTATTTAAGCTACATGAGCTTATTCTTATAAAACACTAAGACCATTTACTAGAGGAACAGAATGTTCTGGATACCCACTGTAGCCAGCTTAAGCCCTGAGGTCGTGAATAACTCTCTTGATTGAACAGGCCAGGAGTGCCAGCAGTGCGGGACAACCCTCTGGCAGCCCTCGCTAGATAAATGGTACGTTGGGACTGTTTTCCTTTTTCCCTTGACCCTCCTGCCTCCCTGTGTCAGCTTTTTCAAGAAATGAAAATGGAATCCCTGCAATCTGTTGTTTTCATTTCTGTCACTCCCTACACGGACTTTTAATTTCCTCTGTGTTTGGCTGTGCTAGGAAGCAGAGCTTAAGCAGCATGTACGTGACCATTTTCCAGAAGCCATGTAGATGTGAGTGCCTCCCCCCACCTTTGGTTCTGCGTGTCCGCACTCTGGTGACACCTCACAAAACGTCCGTTGTGTCAGCCACGTCAGGATGAAAGGGGGTTAGGAAGCCAACCATGCCTGAGATTCCTCTTCTTTGGGAATGATTTAGTAAACCCCATGAGCAGCTCTGGCCTCAGGAATGCTGGTGTCTGGCTTTGAGCGCAGCTGCTGCCCCCATCCCTGCGAGGGATGCCCTGCTGAGGAAGCACAGCCAGGCGGGCCGCGCAGGGGCTGAGACCCCGACCGGACCATCCAGGGACAGGTAGAGCGGGGGCTGTGGCTCTGTCTGGGTTTGTGCCCTTTGTCAGGATGAGCTGGAGAACAAACCAGCCACATCTTCAAGGAAGGTGATTCACCACACTTGAAAAGGTCTTGATTTAGTCTGCTTAGCACTTCCTTCCAGAAAACTCCATCTAGAGACCCGCCTGGAGGTGCTGGTCTGGGGATGGTACGTGAAAGCTGTAAGAGGAGCAGAAGGAGGAGCTGTAGAGTGAAGAGAGAGCGCTTTGCACCATCAGACAATCCAGACGTCAGAGAACTTTCTGTTTTCCTGAAGGATGCTGGAGTTTGCTCTCCCCTCCTGTTTTGAACCCTTCAAACTTTTGGCTCTTTTGTGGGGAAAGGGCTATCAGACCAGTACAGCCTGCCTGGATCCTACAACAAGGTCCTCTGCTCCTAGCCAGGCAGGGACAGGCTTGATCCCTTAACCGCTTGCTGCACGGCTCCCAGAGCAGGCCTGTCCTTTCTCTGAGTCAGGGTACGAGACACCACAAGACTGCCTGAGCCTCTCAGATTTGGCCCAGGACACGGTGGGTGGTGCACTGGCTCCTTGGTCAGCTGCGGGGGAGGGGTCCGAGCAGACCTGTCCGTGGGTGTTTGAGGGAGACCAGCCCGCAGGTGTGGACAGGCAAGTGCTTCTTTAAACCCTTGGGTTTCAGTTTTCACCGATAGTTTTAGAATGTTTTAAAAAGGCAGCTTAGAAATGTGAAAACAATGAACACTTCTGTGCTGCTTTTTTCTATAGCGCTTTTCCTCTACTGTATTATAGAGAAAAATATGTATGTATGTCCACTTCTACTCATGCAGTCCCAGTGCTGTTTTTACCTGTACTGTGTAGAAGAGGAAAGTGAGAAACACAGAGGTTATAGCTTACCAAGATCACAGAACCAGGAAGTGACCAAGATCGGCATTGGACGTGGGCGGTCGAGGTCCAGTGCAGTCCCTTGACCACTGGACTGCACTGCTTTTCACAAGCTGTATGTTTTCAGGGCCCCGAACATTCAGTCAGGCCGTGTCTGGGCTCAGAGCAAGCAAGAAGCAAGAGGCCCTCACCCTCCCTCTCCCCTACAGGTTAACCCAGATTCTGGAGGTTTCCTCTCCCTGCCCTTCCCCCTGGGCCTCAGGGGATTTGCCTGTGAGCCTTGCTGGCCTCGTCCTCCCTCGAGATGCTGCCCCACACTTCCTGGGATTTCAGCAGCAGAGCTTGCCTGAGTCAGAGACCCCTCTGCTGTCTGGCGGGGGTGCTGTGTTGATGTGACTCAGAGTGGCCTGCAGCCCCGTTCTCATCTTGGAGGGAAGCCAGGCCAGGGAGGCGAAGTGGAGAAAAGGCTCTGCCAGCACTGAGAGAGCATGGTTCCTGCCACCAGTGGCCCTGGGCGGCCGCTACTCCCTCCCAAGCCTTGGCCACTCAGCTCTTTTCTCTTAATTCTGGAGCTATCCCAGCATCCTCCTGATCAATCTCTTTTTGCTTTCCCCGGTGGGATTTGGGTCTCTTTTCTTTGCCACCAAGAGAACACTGGCTAATAGAGGTACCCCGGTGTCAGTTGATGTCACCTGGAATGTTGCAGTGGGTTCAGCAGAGCCTGATCTCCACCAGTGCTCTCACCCGGTGGGAGGGAGCCTTTCAAACTGCAGCCTCCCTTACTGGGCCTTCGCTGTTTTAGGCGCTCCGTGTGCTGCACCTGTTCACCTTTGTTTGTCATTTCCCAGCCTGGCAAGGCTGTCAGACACTCCACTTTCTGTCCCACATGTTTCTGCATGTGGTCTCTTGGGTCCTTTGCAAATGCTGCTTCTTTAGCCTTGAGCACTTTCCAGAGAAACAGCCCCTCACGGGCCCTGTCCCTGTGCAACAGAGTCCTGTGCCCCTGTGCTTGTACAAACCATGGAAGCACGCCCTGTAGATCTGTACCTGGTGCACTGAAATGACTTGGGAAACAGCCTAGGTTGTGCCAGAACGCAGGTCTCGGCACACTACGGCGTCACAATGGCTGGTATTGCCCTATCACTGAGCACATTGCATGACCTGAGCTTCTTCAGCTGTGAGAAAGGGAGTAATGCCCGCAGGGTTGTTCGGAGATAAAGATCATTAGGGAAAGTTCTAAGCATGGTACCTAACAGATCTGTCCACCAGTTCCAGCCTTCCTCTTGCCTTGGTGTCTGCCATACGCCTGATGTGAGTTCTCCTAGGGCAGCAGCGGGCCTCATTTGTCACTGGGGTCTTAACTCCCAGCTCTACAACTGGTCCACAGCAGGGGCCAATAAACGTGTGCAGTGTGTGAAGAAACAAATTCATACTTCGAAACATGGAGTGAGTTTGGACTGACCTGCCCTGGGGAAGAAAGGCATTGAATTTCCTCAGCTGTCAAGGTTCTTTCTCCTTTGCTTAGAATGTGCCAGAGTCTTCTACGCTGCGGGTGCTAAGCTGGTGCTCTGCGGCCGAAACCAGGAGGCCCTGGAGGAGCTGACCAAAGAACTTACTGCTTCTCTGGCCACCAAGGTGAGCCCAGGGGTGTGTTTTCCGTGGGCCAGGGTTGCGGTGCGTTGTCTACAGGTGTCTAAGGAGATGGCGGCCACTCCTGGGCTGCTGCATGTTCCACGTGCTCGCTCTGGACGAGCAAAGGCAGCGGGTCTCCATTGCTGGGGGAGGGAGGACTGTCGCAGGCTTCAGATCCCAACTCTGCCGCTTACTGGCACTGAGTTTAGGCAGTTCTCTCCGTGAATGCTTCTGCTCCCCCTTTTCCTGGCTAATACCTAGTCATCTCTCTATGGTGGGGAAATGAGGGGGAGGTTGGCCATGACTTCTAAAATTTTAATTGTGAAAAAATATATGTGACATAGTACTTACATACATATAAAGATATACATATAAATGAAATGTACATGTCAAAGTGCTAATCATTTTAACCATTTATAGGTATACAACTCCGTGGCATTACACACATTCAGGATGTGTATAACTCTCACCACTGTCTGTGTTTATCATCCCCAACAAAAATTCTATACCTGTTAACAGTCTTCCTCCTGTCTCTCTGGTGCTTGGAAACCTCTGTTCTACTTTCTTTCTATGTATTTGCCTATTCTAGATTCCTTGTATAAGTGGAAAATACAATATTTGTCCTCTGTCTGGCTATTTCACTAAACGTTGTGTCTTCAGGTTCGTCCGTATTGTAGCACGAATCAAAATTTTATTCCATTTGATGGCGGAGTATTATTCCAGTGTACATATATACCACATTTTGTTTATCCGTGACTTTGTTGGTGTACACTAGAGTTTTCACCTTTTGGCTATCGTGAATAATGCTGCAGTGAACATAGTTGTACATATTATGTTTGAGTCCCCGGTTTCGGTTTTTGTGAACATACACCTAGAACTGGAATGGGTGGGTCATAGGGTAGTTTTATGTTTAACCTGTTGAAGAACTGTCTTCTGTTTTCCACGGCAGCCGCACCGTTTTACATTCCCACCAGCAACGCACAAAGGTTTTGCTTTCTCCACATTCTTGCCAACGCTTGGTTCTTTTCTGTGTGTTTTTTAATTGTACCCATCCTAGGAGATATGAAATGGTTTTGAGTTTCCCTAATTACAAATGAGGTTGAGCATCTCTTCCTGTGCTCACCGATCATTTATATATCTTCTTGGGAGAAATGTCATTTCAAGTCCTTCTCCTGTCTTATGTTTGTTTTTGTTGTTGAGTTTAGTTCTCTATATATTCTGGATAGTAATCCCTTATCAGATCTGTGATTTGCATATATTTTTTCTCATTCAGCAGATTTTTTTTTTCACTTCCTTGACAGTGAATCTGTATCCTTTGATGCAGAGAAGTTTTTTTTTTTTTTTTTAAAGATTTTATTTGAGAGACAGAGAGAGCATGCGCACACGAGCAGGTGGAGCAGCAGAGGGGGAGGGAGAGAAAAAAATCTCTCGCAGACTCGGTGCTGAGTGCAGAGCCTGATGCGGGGACTCAGCCTCACAACCCAGAGATCATGACTTGAGCCTAAATCAAGAGTCAGTTGCTCAACCAGCTGAGCCACCAAAAAGTTTTTAATTTTGATGAAGCCCAGTTTATTTTTTCTTTTGTTGACTGTACTTGTGGTGCCACATCTTTGAGGTCGTTGCCACACCTAACATTATGAAGATTTTCCCCCATTTTTTTTTTAAATATTTTATTCATTTATTTGACACAGAGAGATCACAAGTAGGCAGAGAGGCAGGCAGAGAGAGTGGGGGGAAGCAGGCTCCCAGCCTAGCAGGGCTCGATCTCAAGACCCTGAGATCATGATCTGAGCCGAAGGCAGAGGCTTAACCCACTGAGCCACCCAGGCACCCCTTCCCCCGTGTTTTATTCTGTAATTTTAACTCCCCAACATTTAGGTCTCTGATCCACTTGATTTAATTTTTGTATACGGTGTTAGGTGAGGTTTCACTTGCATGCTTTTGCATGTATATATCCAGTTTTCCCAGTCCCAGGTGTTGAAAAGATTGTTCTTTCCTTCTTGAATGGTCTTGGCACCCCTGTCACAGTCATTTTGGCCACATACGTGAGCGTTTATTTCTGAGCTGCCCTTCCTGTTTCATTGGTCTGTGTCTGTCTTTATGCCAGTCCCGCACTGTTTGCTGTAGCTTTGCAGTAAGATTTGAAATCAGAAAGTGTGACTCTTCTAGCTGTGTTCCTTTTTTTTCAATGTTGTTTTGGTTGTGCACGGACCTTTGAGATTCCATGTGGATTTTAGGATTTTTTTTTCTATTTCCTCCAAAACATGCACTTATTTTGATAGGGACAGCATTGACTCTTGGATCACTTTGGGTAGTATTGACTACTTAACAGTGTTAAGTTTTCCAGTCCATGAACGTGAGACGTCTTCCCATATATTTAGGTTTTCTTTCACTTGTATCAGCAGTGTTTTGTAGTGTTTAGCATACAAATCGTTGACCTCTTCAGTTTGATTTATTCCTATATATTTAATTCTTTTAGTTGCTATTATAAATGGATTGCTTTCATAATTTCCTTTTCAGATTACGCATTGCTGGTGTATGGAAATATAGCTGGTGTGTGTGTGTTGATCTGGTACCTTGCAACTCTGCTGAGCTTACGATAACTCTAATAGCATTCTCTGGATTCTTCAGGACCTCCTGTGTATGGGATCGTGTCATTTGTGTGAACAGTTGTACATTTTCCTGTCCAATGTGAGTGCCTTTTATTTCTTGTTCTTGTATAAGTGCTCTGCTTAGAACCTAGTACTGTGTTGAATAGCTACAGTGAGAGCAGGCATCCTCGTCTGGTTCTTGGTCATAGGGGAACACTTCCTGTCTTATACCATTGAACATACATTAGGTGTAGGTTTTTCATAAATGTCCTTTACCATGTTGAGGACTTTACCCTCCATTCCTGGTTTTCTGGGGTTTTATCATTAAAGGGTGTTGGAATTTCTCAAATCTCTTTTTTGCATCAATTGAGATGATGATGATGTAGTTTTTTCCTTTGTTCTGTCAACGTGATATATTGGTTGATTTTGTTATATTGGACGACCCGGCATTCCTAGGATAAATCTCACTTGTTCATGGTGAGCATCTTTCCAGTACACTGTTGGATTTGAGTTGCTGGTATTGTGTGGAGGATTTTAGCATCTGTATTCATGAAGGATATTGGTCTGTAATTTTCTTGTGCTGTCTTTATCTGGACTTGGTATCAGAGTAATGCTGGCCTCACAGAATGAATTAAGAAGTGTTCTGTCATTTTTCTTCAGTTTTTTGGAAGAGGATGACAAGTGTTGATGTTAGTTCCTTTTCAAAGTTTGGTGAAATTCACCGGTGAAGCCATCTGGTTCTTGACATTTCTATGTTGGGAGGTTTTAGGGTATCACTTCAGTCTTTCTTACCTCCTCTGTGTCTGCTGAGATTTTTCTATTTCTTCTTGAGTCAGGGAATTTGTGTATTTCGAGGAATTTTTTCAGTTCTTCTAGGTTATCTCATTTATGGGCATACAGTTGTCGATTGTATTATAACCTTTTTAAACTATTTTTTTTAAAGATTTTATTTACTTATTTTTTTGATAGAGAGAGACACAGCGAGAGAGGGAACACAAGCAGGGGGAGTGGGAGAGAGAGAAGCAGGCTTCCCGCTGAGCAGGGAGCCCAATGCGATGGGGGCGGGAGGGGGGTGGTGGTGATCCCAGGCGCCTGAGACCATGACCTGAGCCTATGGCAGACCCTTAATTACTGAGCCACCCAGGCACCCCTATAACCTTTTATATCTAGGTAGGGACCTACTCCATTCTTTCTTTCTTTGTCTAGCTCATGGTTTCTCAATTTTGTTGATCTTTTCGATGAACCAACTTTTGGTTTCATGATTTTCTTTATTTCTACTCTCTATTTTATCTCCTCTCTAATCTTTATTTCCTTCCTCTGCTAGCTTTTGGGTTAGTTTACTCTGTTCTAGTTCCCTAAGGTGTAAATTTGTATTATTGATTTGAGATCTTTTTTTTAAAATATAGGCACTTATAGGTACAATTTTCCCTCTTACCACTGCTTTCACTGCATCCCATAAGTTTGGGTGTTTTATGTATTCATTTTCATTTGTGTCTAAAGAGTTTCTAATTTCCCTTGTTATTTCTTTTATGAGTCAGTGCTTCTTTAGGAGTGTGTTGTTTAATTTCCACTGGTTTTCCAGTTTACATTCTGTTACTGATTTCTAGCTTCATCACACTGGTTGAAGAAGACACTTTAAATGTTATCTTTTTCAATCTGTTAACATTTGTTCTGTGGCCTAACATGTGGTCTGTCCTGGAGAATGTTCCATACGTGGTTGAGAAGAATGGGTGTGGTGCTGTTGTTGGGTGGGATGTTCTATATGTCTGTTCAGTCCTATTGGCTTATAGTATTCGAGTCATCTGTTTTGTAATTGATCTTCTGATTGCTTGTTCTTTCTCTTTAAAATGGAGTATTGAAATACCACAATATTATTATAGAACTGTTTCTGATTTAAAGCCTACTTTGTATGATACTAATACAGCCACTCCAGCTCTCTTTTGGTTATTATTTATATGGAATAACCTTTTGTCATCCTTTTACTTTCAACCCAGTTGTATCTTTGGATCTAAAATGAGTCTCTTAAAGACAGCATATAGTTGGATTTTTTAAAAAAATTCTAGCTATCAAGTGGTGTTCTGATGAGAAAGTTTAAATTGTTTATATTTAAAATAATTACTAGTAAGGAGGAACTTCTTCCATTTTGCTATTTGTTTTCTGTATGTTTTATAGCTTTTTTGGACCCTCCTTTCCTGCATTACTGTCTTGTGTGCTTAGTTGATTTTTTTAAAAAAGATTTTATTTATTTATTTGACAGAGATCACAAGTAAAGCAGAGAGGCAGGCAGACAGAGAGGGAGAAACAGGCTCCCCGCTGAGCAGAGAGCCCGATGTGGGGCTCGACCCCAGGACCCTGGGATCATGACCTGAGCCAAAGGCAGAGGCTTAACCCACTGAGCCACCCAGATGCCCCTCCAGAATTTTTTTTATAATTTCAGTTTCTTTGATGGCATTTCTTTAATGATACTCATTTTGTTTATACATGAATTTTCTGCCTTTCTCCGTGTCTTCCTTTAGCACTTTGAGGATCTTTTAAGACATTTGTTTTAAAAATCTTTGTCTTATAAGTCCATTGTCTGGGCTTCCTCAGGTATGTTTTCTGGGGATTTATTATATTTTTGAATATCAAAACAACATGTGTTAACTCTTATAAATCAACTAGAAACCATTTTAGCCAGTGGTGATTAAAATAATGCAACTTGCCTCCATGCTGCACCTCAGTGATCCAACACCAGAACACAAACCTGATTTTTAGAAGACAAGGTCTTTATTGCCTACTTTGGCTCCCTCATGCCCCCAAGAAGTGTGGCTTGTCTTTCCTACAGCTGCCTACCACAGGGATGTAGGGATGGGGGATGGAAACCTACCACCAAGGCGATGGCTAGAATTGACCAAAATTATCTATAATTTGGCAACCAGGCACTGCCTTAGAAGCTGCAAGGATTCAGATAGACTCCAGAGTTCCAGAATTTTCTCTTCAGAGAGTTTCTGCCAGTACAACGTCCAGGTGGAAAGAGATTCTTGGCACTTCCTACTCTGCCATCTTCTCTGATTTCACATCCCTACCCCTCCTTTTAATCTCTTATTAAACTCACATCTATTGGGAAGCCCTCTAAGTTAGACGGCTCAGTTATTCATTTCTCTGGCATCTTGTACGTCTTCGTGATATGCTTCACAGCTACAGAATTTGTCTTCCTCACTAGACAGGATGCTTCTGGAAGACAGGAATGGTGTTTGTCTTGCTTTCTGCCCTGTCCCCAGCCTCTGGCACATAGGAGATATATAAAAAAATGTTTCATGAACAAATGAACAAAAAGGACAGTCTGAGAAGGATGGCCCCCGTCAGGAGAAGCACTGTTTAATGTCATGATGATATACAGCACAGTGCTGGCACATTGAGGGGAGCCTGGCTCTAGTGGTCATTTTCAGTTCAGGGGAGAGGTTGCCCTGGTGAGGTGTGAGCACCAGAGGCAGGAACCTCCAGGCCACATTTCTTTGGAGGAAAAGGTACTAGAGCCCGTGCCGTGCCATGCCCAGGCCACTTCCAGCGCTCTGAGAAGCAGGGACATGTGGCTCACATGCCTGTCACTCTGAAGGTGCATTTGGTTTCTGTCGTATTTGACCAGGTGCAGACACACAAGCCTTACACGGTGACCTTTGACCTCACGGACCCTGGGGCCATCGTCGCGGCGACAGCCGAGATCCTGCAGTGCTTCGGCCACGTGGATGTGCTCATCAACAACGCAGGCATCAGCTACCGAGGCACCATAGTGGACACCACCACTGACGTGGATAAGAAAGTCATGGAGACAAACTACTTTGGCCCAGTTGCTCTAACAAAAGGTAACAGTCCTGAAGTCAATGGGAAAAGAGCACTCTATGTTGGCATTCTTTTTACTTTACTTGATTTCTTTTTAGCTAAATGTTGCCTAACTCCATCTATTTTACCCCGGAATGGGCGTTGTCATTACAGCTTGGGTGTTTGTTTTCTCCAGGCTTTCATTTGCATTTGCTTGATCTGCTTTCCAGCCTTAAATCAAGATGTTCTCCTCAGGGACAGCTTATTTATACAGCATCACATCCATTTCCTTGTCATGGTGTTTGGAAGCCCAGGCAGAGTGGGACATTTTTGTGCCCAGCCACAGATACCAGTCACAGGGAGAGGCTTTCCCTAGAAAGGGGGACCGAGCAGACCGTTCCTAGTGACCAGGCATCTGCCTGCCTCCCTCCTTGTCCCCTTCCCACTCCTCCCTCCTGGCGATCTGCTGGGTGCCGGAGGCCTGAGCATTCCCACCAGTGTGCTGCTCCACGTGAGAAGCTTTTCCCTCTACTCAAGCCTCCACTAAAGCCTCTGCTGTCTTTCTTTAGCACTCCTGCCCTCCATGATCAAAAGGCGACAAGGCCATGTTGTGGCGATCAGCAGCATCCAGGGCAAAATCAGCATTCCTTTCCGATCAGCGTGTGAGTACTCTCTTCTCCCTCCCCCACGTGCTTTTCCTTATTGTCTTCTCATGATTATAAAGATGGCACATTTAGTATGCAGAATTCAGACATGTAAGAAATACTCAACGCAGAGTGTGAGGGGGCTTGATCAGAATGTGTTCTGCTGAGCGGAATGTCTGGGTTCCAGCTCTGCTCCTTACCCGCTCTGCTCCTTACCCGCTCTATGTGACCTTGTGCAAAGGTGCCCACTGCTCCGTACCCCAGTCTTTATCTGTAAAAGGGAGGCCGGGGCAGTCCCAGCCTCAGAGGGCTGCTGGGAGATTGTGGTAGTCTGCGAGGGCCGCATACATGCCGCGCGTGGTTGGCCACTAGCCCATTACTGGGTTTCGCCGTGGACACACAACATGTCCACGTGATCAGTCTGCAGCACACGCCTCCCAGCTTCTCTCCTGTGATCAAATACTCAGACATGGGATTACAGTGTACATACTGTTCCGTGCCTTGCTTATTCCACTCGGTGATATAACTTTCCACATCAACATATGCAATTCACTTGATCCTTCCAAGTGAGTCTGTAGTAATGCATTGGATAGATGTGACGTGAGTCATTTAGCCATTTTCCTGGACACAGGAAGATTGCTTTCCCTTCAGTTCTTGACCAGTAGCAATGATGTGCTACCCAGAATATTCTTAACTATTTCCATCTCTGGCCACTCGTGGAAGGGTCTCAAAAAGTGGAAATCATAAGTAGGACAAAAAATGAAACTGCCACATTGACTTCCAGTTCCCACTCTCACCTCCGTGTGCAAGTGACTGCGCCAGAAGTTTGAGATCTCATTTCTCCCATCTGCCTGCCATCATACTGTGCCAGCAAGCAGACGGAGCCTGGGCTTGTTGTGTTGACAGATTTTAAAGGCGATTTCCCAGACTGCTCCGGTAGCTCTGTTCTTTGCTCCGCCCTGTGCTAGACTGACCTGTGGCAGCCTCCTCTGCTCTCAACTGCCTCCAAGCGCTGGCCTCACCCAAAGGCAGCTGCAGAATTGGCAGCGAGGGAACAAAGAGCAGAGCTGGGTCAGCACTTTGGAAGGACAGTAGCAGACATCCAGCTGGATGACACGGCGTGGCTGATCTGGAACTGTCACAAAGACATCCTCTTCCTCTCCAGATAGGATCCCCTGCTCTGCCTCATGGTTCTAGTTGCATGTCCTTGGGCAAGTAGCTTAACTCCTCTGACCCCTGTTTCCTTGCTTGCGAAGAGACTAATGGCTCCCACACACGTTCCACAGAGCAGCGTTAAAGGTGAAATGAGACATCTGGAGACGGAAAGTCCTTTGTGAATCGGGAAGCACTCTGGCCATATTTGTTCCTGTGGTGGTGATTTCCCTGTTTGCTGGCATTCTGTTTCAGCTCTGGGATAGCTATTGAAGGCAGCTCAGTGGTTCAGGAATAAACAGAATCACCAGTGATAAAGCAAGTGAAGTGAAATGTTAGTAATAGATAAATCAGGGTGAAGGCTATACAGTGTTCTTTGTACGAAATTACTTCCAACCTTAACTTTGATTTATCTCTGATCCGGGCACTTGGTAACAAGCAGACTTGAGTGTGGCAGTGCATCTGGGCACGTTGGTTAATCCTGGCGAGCAGCAGTCTTCTCATCTGTGAAATGGGAGAGCAGCTCACCCCACCTCCCACTGCTGTTGTGAGGACCAAAGAAGATGACCCAGGTGGTACTTTGAGCCCCGTGCCCTGCAGTTCGGCATGGTGACAGTGTAGGTCAGCACAGCCTGCCTGAGGACCTACAGCCTGAGACTCCATGAGACCTGGCATCAGGGTGCAGCCTTCTATTTTGGGGGGCCCCCAGGATGACTCTTGTCTGTCCTCAGGCCTGGGCTGCACCCCTGGGATCACAGCTGATAGGAGAAGCTCTCTCTACCTACCCACAAACTACACTTCCAGCCCCCAGCAGCCTGGCCCAGAGCGAAGCTGCTGGCCTCCAGAAGGTGCTGCAGTGAGTTCCAACTCTGGAATTTCTCATGGGACTCGCTGGGACACTTCCTTGCTTCTTCCCTGTTTTCTTGGCTGATGGATTGCCCCTTTCCTAACACTAGAACATTTAGAAGTCTGAATTGGAGGAAACCGATTTTCAGTGGAGATGCTATGTGTTTTCCAAGAATGTCATTGTCGGGTCACTGTGTCCCCACGCAGAGCACCTGTCAGCATGTTTGGAGCCGTGGCTCACAGGGAGCAAGCTCGGTAGCTCTTCCTGACAGAGAGCCACTCCACGGAAGCTCATCAAACAAAATACATAAGAAAGTGGGGCATGGAATTCAGACACACACTCCCTTGCCTGCAGGGATGCTCCCTGGTAGCGCTGCTTCAGTGACAAAACCTGGAAACCACCCAGTCCCGCGGCCAGGGCGGCTTCTGTGGTCCCGGACCCGTGGAAGCGTGGCGGGCCTACCACTGTGTAAAGAGAGCCACTTGCAGGAATAATGTAGACAGTATGAGCTAAAAAAAATTCTTTAAGTGTCAAATCACATATATGTACATAGGATATGTAGAAGATAAATCCTGCGACACCAATAGCACAGGTGACCTCTGGAGAGTGGAACTGGAGGATGGAAGGAAGACCTTCACTTTTTACTTCGTGTCCTCTGACCTGTGTGAATGTTTTACCTATTAAGCATTAAGGGTTTTTTTTGTTTTTTGTTTCTTTTAACTCTTAACATTAGAATAATTGCAGATTTCAGGGCGCCTAGGTGGCTCAGTCGGTTGAATGTCTGACTTGTGTTTTCTGCTCACATTGTGATCTCAGGGGGCGTGAGGTCAAGCCCTGTGTTGGGCTCCGTGCTCAGCAGGGAGTCTGCTTGAAATTCTCTCCCTCGCCTTCTGCCCTGCCCTCCCACTCACACTCTCGCACTCTCTCTAAAATAAATAAATCTTAAAAAAAAAAAAAAAAAGGATTTCAGATTTAAAGAAAAGTGTCAGGAACAGTACAAAGAACTCCCGTGTTCCCTTCACACAGATTCCCTAGTTGTTAACATTTGACCATATTTGCTCTGTCCTAGTCTGTGTGTGTTGTGTGTGTATGCACATACATGTGTGTATAAAATTTCCATTTTTTTTTCCTGAACCTCTTGAAAGAAGGCTGGAGACATGACATTCCTTTACTCCTACACAGTTCAGGGTATTTCCTGAGAACAAGAATACAATGTGCTTCCCTAACTCAGGAAATATACACTGCTCTAATAGTATAATCTAAAATTGTAATATTAGTTTTGAAGTAAAAGAGAATGAATGGGAATGAATCTGTGGGCCTGTCCCAGGCCCTCTCCCTCACCTGCGTGTCTGACCATGAACCTTTGCAGATGCGGCTTCCAAACACGCTACCCAGGCCTTCTTTGACTGTCTTCGTGCCGAGATGGAGCAGTATGAGATCGAGGTGACTGTCATCAGCCCTGGCTACATCCACACCAACCTCTCTCTCAATGCCGTCACTGCTGATGGGTCCACATATGGAGGTGAGGCCCTACTTTCTATTTTCTTCCATGAAAAGCTGTTGGTTGGCCACAGTGAGATGTGCTTCTTTGTTTTTTTTTTCATTTGGGATGTAATTTTGAAAACCCCAGACCTTGCTGTGTGGGTATTGGTTATACATACCGCTGCTCAGTGGTCATTAGCACGAGCCATCTGCAGCCTGAGCTCACCATTGCAGCTGTCGGAACAGGGTCCCTGGTGGCCAGGACTTTGAGTCCTTTGAAGGACTTAGAAGCCCAAGCTTCCAAATTAAAATCATCTCAAGTAAAACTAAAGTGGATTAACTTCATGGAAAGTATGGCTTGCTCGACCCAAAAGATTTCCCGCCCAGTGTGCTTGAGAAATGACTGGTTTCAGGGTGCTCAAAGGAAAGAGTGCAGGTTTCTGGGTGCTGGGTGCACCGGTCTCAGTCCCCGTCTTGCTTCAGCCGGAGACACGGTGAGCTGACATGCAGTCAGCACTGGTGGGCTGGATAGCCTGGCCTCAACACGTGGGCTCCGGCGGCCTCCCCAGCCCACCGACCCACCCATGCTATTGATGCGGGGGTCAGCCCTGCTCCCTCTTGCTTGCATGCCCCCACCTCTTGAGAAGTGACCTGCCGTGTCCTGCCTCTGTGGAGGTGCCCTCTTGCGCCTGTGCTCTGGTGTTCAGCAGGGGCCTGCAGGTCGTGTACCACCCCCGGCCAGACTGGAACCAGACTGGATAGTGGCTCCCTCAGCAAGTCAGCAGGAGCCAAACAGAAGCACCAAGCCAGGGAGGTTTCTACTTACTTATACCTGGGAGAATCTTTTTTTAACAATTCCCTTTGTGGCATTTAAAAGTAAATAACAATTAGAAACCTGTTCTGTGTTAATGGAAACACGGGGAGAGCAGATATTGGGGAGGAAGCTCTTGCAGTTTGGACGGCTCGTTGATGGTTGCAAATGGCCTGTGCTGGTGGCCTTTCCTCTCCACCTGCCAGCTGGTTGTATTTTGTGGGCAAAATTGTCAGATTATAAGGAAAGGAGGAACATCAGTTGGTGTTAACCAGCCTCATACCTCACAAACTCTGCACCTCTCTGTTAATACGTCAAACAAACCAAGGCTTTCTTCCTGGTCCTTGTCCAGGTAACATAGGACGTGGGGAACCGTGACATCTGTTCCTGAGTCACTTCATTCTCACTGCGGGGGGAGGGGTGGTATAGTCTTCTCCCATCCCCCACCTGGCAGACCTCAAGCCAAGCCGCTCAAGACCTACTCAGGGCCACACCAGCCTTCATTGTCGGTTCCAATAGACAATTCTCAAGGTGGAATCAGTGTGTGTGAAGGCTCACTCTTTGGGACCCCATCCCGGCTGGCCTTTGGTCTTTGTCACAGACCACCGGTTCCTAAGCACTGAGGAGGCCCGTTTACCTCATTCCACGTCTCACCCGCACTCCGCCTCTCCCCGCTCACACACACGGAACTGCAGACGGCTTCGTCACTTCTGTGAGTACAGAGCAGTTGTGGATGGAGGCGCCCCACCTGCCTCCCAGTAGACGGCAGGGGGAGCTTCGTGGTGGGAAATTCAGCAAACCTAGCTGACGCTGGTCCATGTCCACTCAAGTCCTTGGGAGAGGAACTTCTGCTTTGTAGTTCACGTCTTTCTTTTGTTTTGTTTATTTTAGTCATGGACAAGAGCACGGCCCAGGGCCGAAGCCCTGCAGAGGTGGCCCGGGATGTTCTGGCTGCTGTGGGGAAGAAAAAGAAAGATGTGATCCTGGGCGACCTGTTGCCGTCCTTGGCCATTTATCTGCGAACTCTGGCTCCTGGGCTCTTCTTCAGCCTCATGGCCTCCAGGGCCAGAAAGGAGCGCAAGTCCAAGACCTCCTAGTCGCGCGTCTGAGCTGGGCGGGGGGAGCAGCGCCTGCCAGGGGCGGCGGCCTGCCTGGGCACAGCTGTCTTTGTCGACACCTTCCTGGGTACTCGTCGTACGGGTGGGAAAGAGGGAACACACGCTTTTCCCGAAGCTCCCTGGCTAGCCCCTCCTAATAGAATGAGAACCCAGAAGGGCAGCCACCTGCTCAGGGCTGGGGGGTGCCTCTGAAGGAACAAGTGTGGAGCTGACTTTGGGCTAAGACTCTGAAATAAATGAACGGTTAAGGGCTGTAGTCCTCAGGGCTGAAAGCACTGTGCCACCTTTGAATTCCAGCCTGAGTCAGCTCCTCAAAAGTGTTTCAGCCTTGAAGACAGAAGACATCTTGACATCACCTGACCCACTTCTCTCATTTGACTGATCTGGATCGCAAACTGATGGTTTTGGCAGAGTCCCCCGCAGTACTCAAGGGAGCAGGCTGTGGTTTGAAGACGTCGTTGTCCGTATCCATTTCCAGGGTCCTACAGGACATCGTCCAGTGCAACAAACGGGCTTCTGTTTGTTCTGTCTTTCCATGTAGCCCAAGTGATGCTGACTTTAGTACCTAAGACATTCCCCAGTTTCCCTGTGAACTCTCCCCGGAAGCCGTGTAGACCAGGCCCCACTCCAAGCAGAAGATGAATTTACTAAGGACACAGCAGCCAAAAGGGAGAGGAAACCCCCGCATGGGCCCACAGATGCTCTAGGGAGTCAGACTCCGAAGCCCGGGTGGCTGGGGGGTTCTAAGGCTGCAGCCGGCCCCGGCAAGACGGCGCTCTGTTAGCTGTGCCTGTTGGGAGGTAGCCAGAGGGGTGCCTGCTTCCACCTGTCTGATTTATTAAAAATACGTGGTTGAGGTTGAATAAATCCACTTCATAGCTGATGTTTAGGACGAAACTTTACCTATTATTGAGGCTGAAAGTGGAAATGGTGGCTGTCTTGTATGGCTTCCCCAACTCGGAATAAAAATGTCCTAGCATGTCCTAGTGGCATCTTGCGCCGTCTCCTAACTCTGACCCTGTTGCGCTTGTATTTTAAACAGCTGTCCGTGAAATAAAAACGGCTAAGCCAGCCTATGGTTAGTGTTTGAGGCTCCTAAGATTCCTGGGAGCAGGAGGACGAGGAGTGGGGCGTTAGATCTGGTGGTCGTCCCCAGTTCCCAGCAGGACCTGAACATTCCAGGGGCCCATGGTTGGAATGTCGATATGGACATATGGGTTGGCTCTTCATTTACTACATAAACCATCTACCTCCCTCGTAATGTAGAGGAGAAGGATCTCACTGTTCACATCATGGGCATGAGCCCAGGGAAGAGCTGGGCCCATGACAGCTGTAGCGGCCACTCTGAAGCCTACTCTGAGACTGCCTAAAACTGTCAAGTGCATAGCGGGTCCTCAGGAAGAGGCAGTGACAAGAGGCAGCTGGGCCTCTAAATGGGGACGAGAACATCTGTCCTTGGACACAGTTGATGGGTACTTTCACTGGGGCCCAGATCCAGGTGCTGTCCTTTCCTGTTAAACAAAATGGGCAGCAACTGGAGACCGATGTGACCTGCTGTCCTCTAAAGGACACATGCTGAGCAGCCACTCAGTGTGTCATCAGAACATGGCACCAAGTCTGCTGCTGGGTGGCTGCCTTGGGGGCCACTGGGACAGCGGTGGAGCCCACCAAGCCCCAGGCCAGGCGCGGGTCAGTATGCAGAGCCTGGAGCAGACACGAGGGGTCTCTCAACCTACACACGACACCCGAGCCAGATCCTAAACCACTGATGTTTATTTACCTTGCATTTTTTAAAGACTCACACTCACTTTCTTAAACTTACTTTAGAAACTATATTCTACCATGTAAGCAGCAAATGCAGCACAAACAACCATTAAAATCTGGCCACCTCCAGCTGGCTGGCAGAGGCTGGGTGTGAGGTCCAGCTGGTCCTGAGGAGGTTGGCACTATCAGAGAGGTATGAAAGATGCGCTCGCGCCGCACAGATGCTTTTCGGCCTCAGAAACCAGGGAGAGGACTAATTAGGGCCGGTGACCTCAGTGCTCCTTAAAGTCCACGTGGCCATCTTGGGCCTCCTGTCACGCCGGACAAGCAAAGGCGGGGCTTACTGGGCCTGCTGGAGCGGGAGCTCCCAGGACTGGGAGGACAGCTGCAGCCCTTCCCTGAGGGCGAGCTTCCCTCTCCCCAACACTGTGCCATGGCCAGGACCCACTCTTGCTTTCAAAGCAGTGTTTGGATACATCTGCCACCAGGGACAGTGGTGGTCCTGCTGTTCCAGATTCTCTGTCCTGTCCTCAAGGGTTTCTTTCCCCCCGTTTCTCTCCTCCGTGGAGTGGGGGTGGTCAGAAAGCTGCACTCTGGATGGGTTCTGACTGCAGATACAGTTCAAAGGCACTTCGTTCTTTGCTCTGTAGGCCTCCTGGAGCTTTCCCCGGTCCCAGTGCAGAAGCAGGCACACTTGTGCTGTGAGCCCACACCCGAGTCGGGAAAGCATAACCGAGTGAGTTTCCAGACAGCAGTGCTGCACATCTGGCCGCTGCGGAGTGGCTCGCGAGTGATTAGATGGACCAGTGAGCGCACAGCTGCCTGGGCACACTGCCCGGCACCCAGCAGGCTCCGAGGATACAGTTTCCCTTCGCTTCTTCACGGGGGATGACAGCTGCAGAACCAGATGTGAACACCTTGGAGGGAGCTCATAGGCCAAGGAGAGAGACAGTCCATGTTTGCCGGGGTCTCCTCCTCTCCATGTCTCGATGAGCTGACCTTTCCGAAGGCTCTTTGCTCTTCTCTGAAATTGGGGCGAGAGCGGGCAGTTCAAACAAGACTGCTGTAATTGGGCTGGCATGATGCACTGACAGACGTGGGCACACACAGGACTCGTGTGGACTTCGCAGGCAAGGGCCCAGCTAACTTGGCCTTTGTTTCCCACTTGACGGTACTTCGGGGCTCTTGCTTTGGGAGCACTGTGGCCCGTCACCGAGGAGCATAACCCACTTGTCAGTGACGTCTAAGTAGGAAGGCGGCAGAAACAGAGGAGCCAGGGCCAAGAGAGGGGAAGGCCTTCCAGGCGCAGGAGGTGCGGTTCTGCCGTTCCCCTTCCTGGCCAGTTTGGGTGTGGGTCACGCAGAGAGGCCTAGAACACCTAAGTCCTGCCCTGCACTCCACGGCAGGCCCGAGTCCGCACCTTGGCCAGGGCCATGTAACTGAGGTGGCACCACAGAATCCGGGCTGGTCCACCTGACAAGAATCACTTTGTTTAGCGCAGCTGGAGCCAGCCTGTTTGCCCTTGGCTTCTATTTCTGGTGAGGACTTCAGCTCAGCTGACCTGACGGAGACGGCTACTGCTTGTCAGCTTCCAGCCACCTCCCCTGTGAAATCTGATTTGCAGGCAGAAAACATGGGGCTCCCTTTCCAAATCTGCACCGTTTATTACAAAGACACCTACCATTCACAGCAGCCAGCCTGGGAGCCGGCAGTCAAGACACCCACGGGCTTATGGGCCCTGCACGTTGAGACCCGCTCTGTGTCTGGGATCACTACCAATCGACTACGGTTGCAGATGGCCAGGCTGCCGCGTAAACTGTAGTGTGCCCCCACCATCTTGCCACCCAGCCTTCAACTGAGTCATGAGTATTTCTAGGCCCCTGGAATTAAAGTTATTCCAACTCTTTGTGGAACAGAGTCCATTTTGAAGTCTTTTAAAAACTCTGGGTCTCCCCTTAAAAAAAACGGACCAGTCGCCACTTGAGCGCCTCGACACCTTCCCACATACTCCTTCATTATTCTCTGGTATCAGATCTTCCCAATGTGGCCTTTAAAACTAGTTTGCTTCTTAAAGATGGACCCTTCAGGAGGAAGTGCCATGTAGCTCTTCAGGGAGGACTGAGAGCAGGTCTCAGGAAGGTTGCAGACAAGATGGGGGACCTGACAGCTGCGTGGAAGAGAAAATCTTTCATTTATCCCACACCTCAGAGGGATGTGGAAGATGGTGTGCGATAGGCCTTCTGCTGGGAGGAAGGGGAGTGGCGGGAGGGGCACTGGGCTTGAACTCAGGGTCCACATCAGAAACAGCTTCGATGCTTTGAAAAAAATGCGGCTGTTCCCCTGTGGGGCCTTTTAAATCCAAATCTGCACAGGAAGTTCCAGGCCCGAGTCTTCCACATGGCCCCACACAGAAACCCAGTGACCTCTAGGCCTTGTCACAGGATCCTACCATGGCCCCGAATGGCATTTAGCAGCGCTGGCCTTGAAAATGAGGCCAGCATGAGAAGTGAGAGGTGAGATGTGAGACCGCTCGGGGCGGGGGCGGTGGGGGGGTCCGTACCGACCTCGCTCAAAGGCCTGCTCCTGCTGCGAGCAGTCACGGAAAGAGAAGACACCTGAAGTTGAAATTCTCATAATTTTAATGGTCAATAGCTTGTGGTGGGCTCTGGATGGTACAGTTAAACAACAGACTTAAAGACCTCCCCCCCAACCCCGCAAGCACATTCATACCCGCTCTGTAGCGTTGCTGCCGTCAACATTCCACCGCCTGCTCAGACTCCCACAGCTCAGAAGACCCCCCGCGGGTTACGGGAATCCACATCTTAGTGTAATGAGCTGAAAACCCTTGGTACGCCTGTGATCTGTGTTATTTTTTTTTTTTTTTAAATAACAACTATTAAACCAAACCCCTTCCCAGGCTCCGCCGCCTCACAGAGCAAAAACTGTTGCTGTGGCCATCTGACTCCTCGGGTCGTCTCTCGTGGGCTGGGTCGTTTGCTTCTCTCCCCGTCCTACTGCAATCATACGGCGTAGAGTTCGTAAATCTTCTTTACACAGTACACCAGGGCGGCCAGTGCTATCGTGTTGTGCAGTCTCTTTCTGTGCAAGTCGTCCTTCCGGACCAGCACCACTGGGGTGGAGGAAGTGAGTGTGTGCAGGGGCAGGCGGGACAGTTTGTAGGCGTCGTACTCCACCTGGTACTTGCAGCAGGGGTCAAACTGCCAGGAGATGCCGTAGAGGGTGCAGCAGGCCAGGCTGAGCACGCCGGCGGGCAGTGAGATGTAGTGGGAGTAATCCAAGGGCAGGGCCAGCGGGGTGAAGAGGCAGGCAGTGCCCGCCAGCACGGTGGTCTTGTGCAGGCAGTTGCCCACGGTGATCCAGCGGGCCGTCTCGTCGCCGATGCGCGTGGGCTCGATCACGATGTACTTGTACTGTGCTTCCAGCGCCTGCTCCAGCTCATACTCGAACTGGTCTTGGGCGTTCTCCCCATTGTAGATCTCGTGCACGATGTAACAGTCTGTGGCCGACAAGCTCACCCTTGGGGAAGGGGGGGAAAGAGGAGACAGTGAGACCGCTGAGAAGCACGTGCCCCACTTCCGTGCTGAGACACTGGGGACAAGTCCGTGGCCGCAGCCTGGGCGCCCGGCTCAGCAGACAGCCCGAGCTCTCGAGGCCACCGTGTCTCGCTTTTGGTCTTATCGTCCCTGGAACCCAATATACAAGGTAGTCACTGAAGAATTTTTTTTCTCCTGAGAGAAAATGGCGAAATGCAGAGAGACACAGGAGGAAGAGTACCCAGATCTCTAAGGGGATGACCGCCGGTGACGTGCACCGGGCCTGGCAGGCAGCCCAACTCAGTGGACTAAGTGGACAGAGCTAAGTCTGCAAAGGAGCCACAAGGAAGAGTGTTTCGGCCCGGAATTACATCCACGCAGAGGCCCAAGGCCGGCAGGATGAAACGTGCTCTTGGTTAACCAGAGCAATGGAGGAAGAAGGCGTCTTCGACGGAAACCAACAGACCCGAGGCCAATAGTGCCAAACACCCTGCCCTCTGCAAGGGTCAAAAGCAGTCATCCCTGCCCCACAGAACAAAAGACCGATAGGGTCATCCTCGCCTCGGATGACTGAGAACAAAACTCCTCTGGCCGTCACGGGAGGACAAGCTGCACAAAGCACCCCCGGCCAGCAGCCCCGAGAACACCGGCACACAGCTTAGAAAAAGCAGCCCTCTGATCTCATTAGGAAAAGACAAGGCCTCAAGAAGAGTGACAATGAAATTCAGTGTAAGGGGGACACACGAAGGACCCCCAGAAGTTCCTGGCCATTCTGACCCTGTGCCTCCAGGACTCTGTATTTATCGCCAGGAAACGCTCCTCCTACTCACATAAGAAATACTGTTCATGGGGCGCCTGAGCTCAGGTCATGGTCTCAGGGTCCTGGGACCGAGCCCCACATCGGGCTCTCTGCTCAGTAGGGAGCCTGCTTCCCCCCGTCCTCTGCCTATTGGTGATTTGTCAAATAAATAAAATCTTAAGAAAAGAAAGAAAGAAAGAAACACTGTTCACAAAGACCCACTTCAAGTGGCTGAGCTGATCCAACTCCCCACCTGGGACTAGGGATGGGTGACCTGACCCTCACTGGCGGAAGACAAATCTGGAGGCTCAGGGACAGACGACTCAGCTGTGAATCAAGGCCACAGAGCTGGCCCATGGGCCATGGGGGGCATTTGAGGTGGTTTCAGGATTCTGTTTGACGTCTCTCCAGTGCAAACTTTGCATCCAAAGCAGAATCTTTCCACACCCCTGATGGGCTAACCTAAATATAGACCCGTACACGCCTTGTCATTTCCATTTGGCTTGTTTCAGCCTGTCCAGATCTTTCTGAATTTCCATACCGCCTTTCAGCATGTACCGTTTCTCTTAGTTTTGTGTTCTCAGTTCATCCAGTAAAAAGCCTTCTTTATACCGGCCTCTGGGGGACACTGGTAGACGCAGCTCTGGAAGCTGGATCAAGCCACTTAACCCTGTTACTAGGCAGCACAGAACACCTTTCACGTGCCTCAGTGAAAAGCAGCCCCTTGTCCCTGGGCTGGTCAGACCATGACGAACAAGAGAAGGTCCAGGGACCCCCATCTGGCTCCTGGTGCCCCCACCCGAGCCCATGCCCTTCTAACTGGGGCTCTGGACCAGTGTACTGAGCCCATCCTCCTGAGCTCTGCTTGTTCAATGAGTCGCACAGCTTACATGCTCAAGGACACAAGGTCCACCGGCCCCCCACATCCTGGAGCGCACACCCAGCAGCCACTCTGAGGAAAGCAACAGGGGAGCCAGGCTCAGAGCGTCCTCGTCAGGGACCAGGCACATTAAGAACAAGTGAAGGCTTTTAAAACAAGGTCACCCCCAGAACCTCTAGGTCCCAGCCCTCCTTCAAAGATGACATGTTAAGTGTGATGAAAACTGGATTGTCGGGGGTATGCTTCAAGAAAAAAGGACAGGCGATGAGAGAGTGGGACCACTGAGCACTCCCTCCAGTTATTCCCAGGCAGGATTCAGCACAATAAAAACTATTTTTAGCCAACAAATAAGCAAACCTAAGAGGCAAAGAGTTTCACCCTGTTAGAAAAACAAGTGCTCAGTACTCTCCTGTGGTCACATCAGAAATGAAAAGTCACTGGTAATGGCCTGACTGCCCCCCAAGTGCAGGGGGAGGAGCATCCTCCAGGAAGGGCCTCCATTCCCAGGTGGGAACCACTTTAGCAAAAGGCACTGGCCGGGACTTGGGCAGAGGGAACTCTTTATTCTGAAAAAGTAACTGTAATTAAGTTGGGCTCAGGGGAGCCTCCTAATTAAATCACAGGCCCTAATTAAACGGTGTGCACTGGGGAGAAGTTGTGCACTGGGGGGGTCAGACAAGCAGCCTCCTAAACACGGGCCATCGCCGGAGCAGCTCACTGCGGCGAGCCAGTACTTGGAGCTGCCTCTCTGGGAGGAGTTAATGAGCTGTTTCCGGAAGAATCCACCGGAAGTAGATGAGACGGGAAAAGGAGGGTTTCCCCGTTCAAGGCCTCCATTTGGTTTGAATTCAGGGAGGGGAGACGGAGTTCGTTTCAGTTCTTACTCCCAGGCAGGACTCCGCACTTTAGAAGTCACCTGGAGCAAACAAGCACACCTAAGAGGCAGAGTCTCACACTGACTGGAGACGTCCCAGCGGAAAGGGAAGTCACTGGTCACGGGATGACTGGCCCCATGTGCATAGGACTCGGGAGAGGACTGGCTCCCAGGCAGCCCCGACTTCCCTTGTGTTCTCAAGCTGTGAAGAGGAGGCAGTTCAACTCACTGTGTGTCCCACTATCAAAGCAAGGCCGGGGATGCGTTTCTGGCCACAAAGTTCCTCCAGAACGTTTAAGGCAAAACCTGGGTGTCAAGGTTGGGACTATAGAATGTTCCTGGCCAAACTGCAAATCTACCTTAGCATACGGTGCCCTCTCTGCCCGGCAGACTGTAGCCATCCTGAACAAGCCCAGCACAGAACAGTGATTATAGTATGTGATCTTTAGTGTACTTTAAAAAAGGTATACATTTGTTTTTAGGGGCTTTTAGGTGGCTCAGCTGGTTAAGCATCTGCCTTGATCATGACCTGAGCCTAGGGTCCTGGGATCCAGTCCTGCATTGGACCCCTGCTCAGCGGGGAGCCTGCTTCTCCCTTTGCCCCTCACCCCACTTGTGTTCTCTCTCTCAAATAAATAAAATCTTAAAAAAAAAAAAAAAAAAAGGTGTATGTTTGCTTTTAAACGCGCAGCACCTTTCTGGATACACAAAGACCCGGGATATACGACCATCACTGGGGAGAGGAATGGAGTGGCTCCAGAGAGAAAAGAGGAGCCCTTTTACCAATAACTTTAGAACCTTTTGTGTCTAACACAATCCATGGTACTTAGGGTACAAGGTCGTGCTCCTAAACCCCCTGTGCCAGTGCTGACATCAATTCGCTCAGTGAGCTCTAAACTGGCTGGCGGGGCAGAGCATGAACCCGTCCAAGCTGAAGGGGCTGCTGTGGGCGCTGCCCCAGGGTCATGGGCCCTTGTGCCTGGGGCTCCTATCGGCCTCCCTCATTCTCCCTTCACCCAGAGTGGGCCTGAGACCCTCCCCTCTCCTCCTCTGAATCTGCCCTGGCGGTGGTGAAGATAGGGTCTTCAGCGGAATTCCCAGAGAACACTGGCTTTCCAGTGAGAAGGGGGCCATAATGAAGAACCAGGCCACTGAATTCGAATCCCCCGATGTGGGCACCCTCTTTGCACCTGGCAGCCTGCCCAGCATGCGGCCCCGCGGTCCCCTCCACCGTCGGGAGGCCGGTCTCGGAGGACTCCGGAATTACCAGAGTAGTCTCAAACCCAGGATCCCCAAAGTCTGGAGATACCTCCCCCAAAATCAGAGCTGTGCAAAAATGTTCCAAGCAGCACCGTGTGGGGAGAGCAGCACTGCTACGAAGAGACCGCTAATCGGGCTGCTCCTCCACCGGGCGGGGAATATACAGCCGAATCCCTCACTGGGGAGAAAGCAGGGACACGTGCGGATGTTCGGAATGTGCAGCACAGCGCTGCCAGAGACGCTGCCGCTGAGGAGGGTCCTCACGTGTGCTAACTGCGAAGAAAAGCAAGGAAACGACGTCATGAGCGAGGGGGCCTCTGCCTGCGGCAAGGGACACATGGGCCAGGGTGATGCTAGTTTTCTACTTAAGCTGAGCGGTGAGCCCATGGGTTTACTGTCTCCAAATCACAGTAATACACACACGTAAAATGTACCGTCCTGACCATTTGTAAGCACACAGTTCAGTAGCGTTCAGTACCTTCCCGCTGTGGCGCAAACAAGCTCCAGGACAGTTTCCGCCTGCACAACTCTGCCCCCGCGAAACAACAGCTCCCACCCCTACCCCCACCCTTCGACTTTGTGTCCCTCTAAGCCGGACAATGTTGGGTACCACGTGTAAGTCAAATCATACAGTATCTGTCCTTCTGCAACCGGCTTACTCAACTTGACACCACGTTTTCAAGAGTCACCCATGTTATACGCCATGAGTCAGGAGTTCCTTTCCCTTTAAGGATGAATAAAAGAATATTCCATCGAGTGTCTATACACCTGTTCATCCCCCGATCACACCTGGGCTACTTCCTCCCAGCTATTGGGAATAATGCTTCTGTGAACACAGCATAAAACTATGTGCTCAAGTCTCCGCTTTTCATTCTTTTGGATCTATGCCTGGAGGCCGAATTGTTGGATCATGTGGGAATTCTACTTTTCACTTTTGAGGAACCGCTGCACTGTCCCCCACCACTGCTGCATCCCTTTACGTTGCCCCCAAAAGGGCATGAGGGGTCCAACTGCTCCACATCCTCACCAACGCTTACACCTGTCTGTTTTGATTTTAACAGCAGGCATCCCGATGGGTGGTTTTGATTTATACTTTTTAAATAACAGCTTTATTGGGACAGAAGTCACCCTTTTGGAGTGTACAATCCGGTGGCTTACTGCCTTCCCTACTTTGTGCAACAGACACCATTATCAATTCTGGAGTATTTCCATCACCCCAAAAAGAAACTCCATTGCTCCCCCTTTCCTCCAACCCTCCCCAGCCCCTGACAAGCACCAATCCACGCACTGACTGGACGGACTCACTTGTTCTGGACGTTCTGTATAAACGCCATCGTGCCTGTGGCCGCCTGGGCCTGCCTGCTTTTGTTTAGAACAATATTTTCAAGGGTCAGACATATGGTAGCAAGTTTATGACTTTCACATGTTAGAAACATACTTTTGATGTGTTTAACATACAGTTTTTAAAAATCCAAGACAAAAGATCTGGAGGGAAGTATCAAAGATGCTGGACACGAAGAAAAGTCAACACGGGTTTTCTTTGGATGGTGGCCTACCAGGTGACTGACATTTTATTTTCCTGCATAGGTTTCTGTACTTTTCAAAACCAGAAAACAAATACACATGTGCTTTTATAATGCGGAAATGAATCGCCAGCTTTCTGGCAAAAAGAAAACTCTTGTTTGACAGCCCTGTATCCCTCAGGGTGACGAGACTGCACAGCTGAGACGAGCAGGAGGGGGCCCAGTCCCGGCCCCAGCAGTGACCCCGTGCGGACGGAGGAGTGTGTGCTGCCAGGGAACGAGCCCACCACCGCGGGTCTGGGCAAGGCAGCATCTCATGGCTGGGGTATCCTGATGGTCTCAGCCCTCTGCAGTCCTGCCAGTGAGGAGGAAAATTTCATTTCCGTCACCTCAAGCGAGCACTGGCCAATACACCGTGCTGGCCACCATCACTTTCTGGTCCTGGCAGAACCGGAAGAGGCTAATCTAACAGCAGCGGAAGCGCTTGCTTTGGGCTCACTTCCTGGGGCGGGCCCTGGGCTCCCAGGCGGGCCTGGGCTGGGAGCTCTGGTCTGAAAGACAAAGGATGTCAACTCGGAGCTCTGGGAGGCAGACTGTGTTTTCACCCGGCCTGAATGTGACAAGGCACCAACACACAGTAGTGGAAGCGCATTTGAAACGAGTGGCAGGAGAACAATTACAGTAATTAAGACAACGCGTGGGCGAAAAATTAAACTAGGTCCATATGTCAGGTTGCTTTCCACCCAGTAAGCATGTGGCCACTTCATTACCTGTGCTCTGGGAGGTCCTGGACTTTACCTCGACCCCCAGATCTAGAACGCACTTCTGGCTAACCAAAAAGTGCCTCCTCGGGAGCCAAAGAAAGCGGCAGGATTCTGTGTTGTGGCTTTAAAGGCCAATCCGGACAGCAAGGCACAGGCATGCAGCCCGAATGTTGAGGATGACTCCAAACAGGCCAAGGAACTTGCACAGGCACCCAGCATGTTCGTGTGTTTCAGAGAGAGCCCTGCTCAAGGACACGGTTCCTCCCCGGTGCTTGGGGAACCACACAGTGCTCTCCTGCGGGAGTAAGAGCACCGTGCACCGAGCGGAGGGGTGTGTCCGGAGACCTGGATTCTAGTTCCCGCTCGGTAACTCGCTGGCTTTGTCGCCAAGGGCAAAAGCCCTTGCTGCTCTAAGCCACGTTGCCTGGGGTCAAACAGGGCAAAGGCTCTAGCTCTTCCCGAGTGCCACAGTGAGGGCGGAACGGAGTGGGCGCTGCCAACCCAGGTGACAGCTGCAAAACACACCCCAGTGTAAGGCCCATGCAGCTGTTTGTAAATTTAAATTAACTAAAACTGTCAAGTACAAAATCCACTTCCTTAGACACAGCGGCCATACCTCGAACCGTCTGTGGCCACCTGCGGCTAATGGCTACTCTAAAAGAAAGCAGTGACAGGACATTTCTGTTATGGCAAAAAATCCTACGGATCAGCCCTGAGCTGAAGCACTCCTGTGACTCTACTAAGCTTACTGGCTCTCCCCAGAACTCCGTGGTCCATAACGCCGCTGCTGGCAGCAGGGACAGAACACAGAGAAAGCTGGGAGGTGCTGGAGGGTTCGCTCTGTGGAGGACCTCCCACCTTCTCCCACCTCCTCCCACTGCCTCCACTCACCGAGGCCCTGTACAGAGAAGCCCAGCTCCAGCCTGGCCTCGGCCTCCCCGCCCATACAAGAGCATCCTGCCCTTCGCAAAGCTGCGCCCGAGCCGGAATGGGGCCTAAAGCACGGAATCCCCAAGGCGCAAGTATTGCTGCTAGAACCAGACCGCTCCCGTCAATCCAGGAAGACAGAAAGTCGTGCCTGAGGAGGATGAACCCCAGCAGATGACTTTAAGTTGCAATATCCAATTTCCGGGATCAGAACCTATGGCTGAGTGCACCGACTCCACCTTCTGTAGGCAGCTGGGGAGGGCCCACACACCCAGACTCGGGCATGGATGCCTACCTGTGCGCCTCGGCCATGGCCAGGAGGAACAAACATTTTCACCACACACTGGAGCCAGAGAGGCAGTTTTCCAAGATAAAAAAAAGTACCCCAGGCCACTAAGGGTCCTCAGCTCTAGAAGGAAAAGCTCAGATCAGAATGAGGAGAACATCAATCCCAGAAAGTGAGCCACCTGCCTTCATGGCTTGTGGCCCATCGGTTCAACTGGACCGGAACTAAACCCTCCACCAGCCATCCAGGACCACAACTCTCCGACTCACATATTAAAGCCATGCTGTCCGAACAGCACGAACGGGCAGGCGGCTGCACAAGCCAGGGGCTCCCCCGGACACCTGAGCATCTAGTCCAGCATGCCAGGCCCTCTGGACACCCCAGGTCTTTGAGCAGCGCTGCTGCCTTGCATCATGAGGAGTATCAGATCAAGCACATGTTCACATGATGGGAAGAGCGGGAGCTCAGAGTACGTGGCTATACTCACATTCCAACCATCACGGAGAGCTCAGGGACGCTCAGAGGCCCTGAGGGAGTGAAGACAAGCGGCCCAAGTAGGACAGGCGGGCCCGTCTGGGAGCTGGTCCGGGGCGGCACCCAAGTGGCAGAACACACAGATACCTGCACTGTGCCTTCCTAGATGGGCAAGTATGTCTCAAAGACGCCGACAGGCCAAGTGGCAATCTGTTTCGTGTGCTCGCTGCCAGTGTGCTCGCTGCCAGTGTGCTGAATTCTGGACAAGAATTCAGGTTACAGCTCAGAGTCTGATGTTCTTCATTACAAACACTGTTGAGTCCCTGGATTTAACGGAGTGGAGACAAAAATCAACATGCGAGCAGCTAGCATTTTGCTATTTCCACCCCTCTCCTCCTTTAGTCTAGACCAGCGCTGTCGCATCACTAGAACTTTCTGCAGTGACGGAGGTGTTCTAAATCTGCCCTACCCAATGTGCTATCCCAAGCCCCATGTGGCTACTGAGCACTTGAAATGGGACTGACTCGTATGACTGAGAAGCTGAATTTTTTCATCTTATTTTTATTTAATTAATTTTTTAAGATTTTTTTTTTTTTTAAGTAATCTCTACACCCAATGTGGGGCTCAAACTCACAACCCCAAGGTCAAGAGTCACATGCTCTACTGAGCCAGACAGGCACCCCTATTTTTAATTAATTTAAACTTAACTGCCACATGTGACTAGTGGCTACTGAATGAACACAGCTCTTGACTCAAGAACCAGGTAAAGAATTCACACATCGTGTATTCTGAAGCAGACCACCATTAATACACAGCTGATGACAGAAACTGTGGTGGATGGTACAGTCCTGGGCAGGGCCTTTAAGTACAAGTCATGCTTGGGAGTTTGCAGCCACTTGACAAATGTGGAAAGTTTGCCCAAAGTGTTGCTCTGCTCCAGTTCCTGCCCCAAACCAGGCAAAGTGTCCTTTGCTTTCAGCATAAAGCAGACTCCAACTGGGTGTGTCAAGTGATTCTGGAAAGTGGTCTTCCAATGTGAAGCTGAGATTTGGGTCAGCACAGATATGACATGGAACAAACTCATTTAAGAGAGCCATAAACACCCTATTTCAGTCCTAAGAGCCAATAATATGCTTGGGCCTCTTAATCTACGGTGCTGGGCAATCAATTAATCCAGCCCGCCCCTCCCAAACAGTCTTTCCACCCACTGAGCAGGAATGGAGGTGTGCCCAGAAGTTAGCTAGCTGGCCCAGCAGCGGGTTATGTTTCCATCCCCTGCTCAGCGTGGGAGGATCTTAGGGAAACTGGGCTCCGACGAATGACTCCTCCAACAGAGCCAGGCTAGGGCCTCCCCACAAAGGCAACTAGAAAGGTCCCCCAGCCACACACCATGATATCTGAAGGAAGAGAGATGGGGCCACCCGAACCATAAAATCTGCTGCCCCATTCCTGGGGCATCTGCATGTGCGAGCAGAGCCTTTGGCTCCAGGCCAAAGGTTGCAACCTGCACACCTAGGGAGACTAGGCAGGTAACTGCAGTGAGTCAAGCTGTCAGGTGAGTAATGAACTAGAGAGCACTTGCCCTGACCAAAAGCAGTCCGCCACCACTCAGCTTTTCAAGGAGAGTTTTACATGAAATCTTCCAACTTTTAAGTATTGGTAACTGATTTAAATTCTTTTTAAAACCTAAGGATCGACAGTCAAGGGCTGGATTCAGCCTATGGGCTACTAGTCTGCAAACTCAGTTTTGAATTAATGCGTCTCCAACCAAGGAGATAAGATCACCAGTATCTGATTTCTTAGATCAATAAAAGCTTAACTTGTGCTGGCACAGCCCTTGTATGATGTCTGGGGCATTCCCATTTGGCCCTTCCAGCTGTTTTTATCCAGTAAGGAGAAATGCCTTTCTCTCAGCTACTCTGGCTTTTCTAAGCAGGATTAATGGTCGCATTTAAGATCCTGAAAACGTTTGCCAGGTTTAAAGGCCATCGAGGTCATTTCTTTAACTTCTTCCTATGGTCTGATCTAAAAAATACCACATGGGAGTTGGAAAAACAAAAATATCTGCTTGCCATTCACTGCTTTTCCACGGAAGAGGAAATGCAGAACAGACAACGCTGGATAACTCTGAGCTTAAGATAGCTGGTCTACCACAACTACCAAACAGGAAGACTTACGAGCCGAGAAAACCATCTGCAGGCAACAGAAATGCATACGTGATGGAATCAAAGAAAAGGAATAATGAGGATAGTTGGGCGGGAGGGGGTGAAGACACTGTTCTGTTTAATAAGCCTCTCCAAAGAGACAAAACACACAAACACAAAACTTTCTTGCTGACCTCGGCTATACCAAGCAAGCCATAACAAAATGGACAGAGCAGCTGAATTCAGACGACTACACCAATACACATCCTTCCCCAAATTTCTAGTAGCTGAACAGCTTCTAGTGGCTTCTAGCTGAAACTGCCTTCTCGAAGAACTGTAACTTCAACCCGAAACACAAAAACTCTAACAATCTCATCTTCTAGAAATCAGTTCTCCAAATCGAGATCCGCTTCAGAAGAAACAAGCCCCTAGCTCCCTACCCACTCATCATTCATTAAGAAAGGTCACTTTAAAGGACTTCCACAGCAGGGGCGCTTGCAGAGAACCCTCGAAAAGTCGCAAAACTCGGAGGGTTCGAGGAAGCGGCCGGCTCTCGGCCCGGGAGACACACTGGGGAAGGTTAAAGCTATCCTGATAAACGTGCAGACCGCACTACCCTCCCGCAGCTGGCCCACTCCGTGCAGGCTTCCCTTCCTTTTCCTTCCCCGGAGCCATCCCTCATCACGTCAGGGGTCGCGGCCGAAATGGCCACGCTCCTGGCCACGCAGGACGGGAGCTTCGGACGCTGCCCGACCGCGGGATGCTAGACGGGTCCCTTGGGCCTGCGCGGGGCTCCCGGTCCTTCCCGCGTGGCCCGGCCCCGGCCCCTGTATGGCCGCGGGCCACCTCTCCCGGCCCCGCATCGTCAGCTCCCCGGAGCCCTCCGCGGAGGCCGCTTCAGCCGGGCTAGAGCGGGCGCCAGATCCCACCCAGATCCTGGATCGGCCAGAGCAGAAACCCCGCGTGCCTCGCAGGAGTACGAGGAGGGCGGGTGGGCGAGAAAGGGGAGCCCGGGGACGAAGGCAGGGACAGCGGTGCAGCCCCAGGAGGCCTCACTGGCTTCCAGGCTCCTGACCCACTCGCCCTGGGAAAGCAACAGGCCCCCGGATCTCACCTCTCTCGGGCGCTGCCGCCACTGCTGCCCGGGCCAAGACGCCTCCTTCCCCAAGCGGCCATCTTGGAGACACTCAGCTCGCAAATGTCTCGCGCCAAAGCGGCCTCGGGATAGTGGGCGGACTGAAGGGAAATGTAGTCCGGGCCAACAGCCACGGACTGCACAGAAGGCGGAAATCGAGCCCCTCGGAACTACAATGTCCACAATACGCCGCGCGCGCCGGAAGCCCCGCCTCTTTGGGGTTGCCTGGGAAGTGTAGTCCTCAAACCAGGCGGAGTGGAAGGAAGCTCCCTGGGAAGAGTCCTATTCAGGGCACTTTTTTAGAATTTAAATTTCCAGAGTTCACAGCTTAGGAGTCACAGGCGCCCGCCCGCTTGTACGGCCTTGGGCTTCAGGAGCAAAGAGCTGAAGGAGAGTGGAAAGAAAGTGCCTACAACTCCCAGACCACCGCGCGGGAGGCGTCCGGCCGCTGCCCGCTGCAGTCGCCGAGCGGCGCCGCGCTTTCTGCGGGGCCTGCCCTCCGCTTCCCTGTTCTACCCGCGCTCGCCGCCCTCGTGCTCGCCCGGCTGCCGGCGTGTCCAGCCGGCACCTTCGTCTCGCTCTCCGCGGAGGCGGCCCGATGTGCCCTTCACAGCGGCCTCTGCCCCCTAAGGTCACCGAGGGGCCGGAGGCACCACGGGCCTTTCTCAGAGGCCCTCGCTACTCCCGCTCCATTACCCCCAATTCCCTGGACTCCGAGGATGCTTTGGGGACCAGACAGACGCGGTCCCTTCTGTCACGAAGTTACCGCTTACACCCTGTTGGAATCGAGAGTCTCAACGCAAAGAACTACAACATGTGATCATTGTTATGAAAGAAACGGTCCTGTGTAGAGAAAAGCCCATTTTAGATGAGGCCCGTGAGGCCCTTTAGTCTCCACCGCACAGCCCACTCCTGTTTTGGTGCGGGGACGTGAACATAATCTCCTAATTCGATGTCTTTGAGAGTATATGGTGGGCAAATCGCCCCGCCTGAGCCGGGCTCAGGACCTGGCATTTCCCTGGACCCTGCCCGAAAGAGTCAGGAAACGGGACCCAGTGATTCCTAGTTGCTGCTCCCATGGACCTTTGGGCTATTTGGAGGAGGAACGTTTCGCAGTGTTGGAACTTGTAGTCCCTCTCCTGCTTTCCGCAGACAACGTTACAACACGTTAGTTGGTTCCATAAATATTTGAGCAACTCTTGTATGGCAAAATCGGCTCCAGATTCCCAGATAGGAAAAAGCACAGCGCCTGCTGTCAGCATCCAAACCTGGCGGAACTCAGCACTCCCAGGCACAGGGCTGTCAGGTGTTGATGGCACTCTTAGCATCGAGGAGAGGATTCATCTGTATCTCCTTCCAGCTCACAGTCCACAATAGATTTAAATGCTTGAACTCCTCTCACAGTCCCTCATTACCTAAATGATGAAATTCAAGCTCCTTAGCACAATCTAGAGGCCCCTCCGTGGTTTGGAGGTTGCCCAGCTTGCCCAGCTTGCCAGCTTCAACTGCCTCTCCTTCCTGCCTGGAAACTGCCAGGTTAGCGAATCCGGAGGAAATCCATGCTTTCCCTAAAATATCTTTCTCTGCCAGCCAACTAGCCTTTAGACTTTGGGCCTGACTGGTACCTCGGAAGTGCCCGCTCAGGTCACACAACCCCGCCTCGTGGTGCCAGTGTGTATGCAACGTGTCGGTAGAGACTGCTGGACAACTACCATGCTGCTTCGTCATTACCTACAGACGGGCCGTTTTCTCTGGACCAGTGTGGGGATGCAGAGGGTCTCTTGGGATTTTAGATCAGCTGCGTGTGAAGCCTGGCACCACACTCTGCTTCTAGGGCTGCTTCTACAACTACTTGCTCAGTTTCCTTGTTTGTCAAGTGGGGGTGATATTAGTGCCTTGCCTCACGGGACTGCTCTGAGCATTACATATGATACACGCATGGAACTTGTACATACATGTTACACCGGTACCAGTAACAACGGGTGGTGATGTCCCGCGAAGCCCTGTTCTAAGCATGTTAAGTGATTTAACTATTGATCGTTACAACGACCCCATGAAAGTGATGCTGTTATTATCAATGTTCTCATTGTGTAAATGAGGAAACTGAGTCGCAGAGGACCTGAGTGACTTTCCGAGGTCACCCTATCGGTCAGGAATGGTGCCAGGAATTGAACCCGAGCTGTCTGGTTGCGAAGATTACACTGTGCTGTGGTGCCCTTCAGGAGGAGCTCTGGAAATGTCATTGTTTTTGTCAACAAGGACAGGTCGCACAACCATGTCAACTGCACAGAGGAGATGTAAGGCCTCCAACGGCTGTTGCAGGCCGTTCGCTTCCAGTCTGCTGACTTGAGCTGAGACACAGCCCCCTCACCTGCCAGGGTTGCCTCTTGCTCACTCTTAGTGCTCACACAAACACGCCTTCTGGAAGCTTCACAGTTCATAGGCAGGTTAGTTCCCTCGGCATGTAGTAACTGAGCATGCGCTGAGGGCACATACAGAATGGTGGAAATCGGAATTCCTGTGGGAGTGGGCACCCCTGGGCAGTGGGACCCCCTGAAAGACTCCTGAGCGGCTGGCGGCCAGCCAGCCAGCGGGACAGCCCGGTCCTAGCTGGGGCTCACAAGTAATCGAGCACCCTTTCTGTCCATTCATTCTTAGAGCAAATAAGTATGGTGTGCATTCAGTGTCCCACACTTGGCCCCAGAGACACAGCATTTAGTAAGACGAACACTGTGCCTGGCCTTGTGGGCTTTTCAGTCCTAGTGAGATAACAACCAAGTAAATGCTTGCAGAGGTTTTCTAAGAAGAAATGAAGCAGGATGATGTAGTAGAGTGACTTGGAGACTATGGGGGGCTAGAGGAGATGTCTTTCCAGAGGGAGTGTTTGCATGGGCCCCAAGTGGAGAGTGTGCACAGGCAGAGCTGGAGACAGAATATTCTGCACAGAGAGAATCCCTGTGAAGGCTCCGGGGTGTGCGTGAGCTCGAATGTTCCAGAAATGGGACATGGTGAGGGAGGAGAGGTGCTGGGTTTGCCTTTGGTTAAGTCACTTCCTTGCTCTGAGTTTCAATTCTCTCATCTGTAAAAGGTGGTAAGTTTCTCTGTGTGTTAGTCAGTGTCCGTTAGAGGCGGAAAGCCCCCGTAGGTATTTCAAGCAGAAGGAGTTTACTACAGAGCGTTGTTGACAGAGGTGTTGGGAGGACAGGAGAAGCAAGGGGACAATAAGGACACCCACTCGATTCCCACTTGCTGGAGCAAGAGCTGAGCACCACACCCCTGGGAGTATCTGCTGGCACCACTGCTGTCACTACTGCGGCCTGCTGTGCCACAGTACCCTGGTCTGGGATGGCTCCTCCCTCCTTCCCGTCTCCAGGACACCTGCCGTGCCTCCCGTAGGCCCTGTCACCCGCCGGGGGGTCTGGGAAGTGTGCTTTGCAGGCTTCCAGTCCTGGCTGCAGGGAAGAGCCTAAAAAGGCACGTGTGGGATGGAACGAGCAGACGGCACTGACACACGGCTACGGCGCGTGGCTCCTGCGAGGAGGAGCAACGAGTGTGCGTCCAGCAAATTCAGCCAGCTCAGACCCCTCCCCGCACATCGTAGGCATCCGGGAGGCAAACAAAGACATCTTTGCGTGTTTTCACGGGAAGGTTTGGGCTTATGACTAAAAGCATCAAAAGTGGCATCTTAAAGATAGAACTTTGATTCTGAATGGATAATATATTCACGTGGCATCATGTTCAAGTTACAAAACAATATGCAGGGACGGTGAGTTTCTTGCATCCTGGTCTTCCCATTACTTCGTCCTTAACACCTTCTAGAACAATCGCTTGTGCCTTTCTGCTTTGTCTTTTGTGGCTGACCCAGACATAGGCAAATGTCTCCATCTGCTAACAGCTGTGTCCTTTACCCCCACGGTGCATACTGGACACGGGCTGTGTGGCTTGTCGGTGTCACTTCAGCGTATCCTGGGGGTCACTCTGGGCTTGCTCGGGATTCCACAGGACGCCGCATGCCGTGGTTAGCTCTGCCCTGCTTTTCTTAGGCAGCCTCCCAGAAGTCTTTTACTGTTTCGAAGAGGGCTGCAATCCGTGTGCTTGCACGACTTCCTGGTGTTGCACACCTTCCTGTGGGATAATTTGCCGAAGACAACTTGCGGGCTCAGAGGGCGTGGGCGCTTGCCGCATTGACAACTGTCACCCAAGCGTCCTCTACTCCCACCACCACCAGGGGCTGTTTCCCCACAGCTTCACCAGCACAGTCTCTTGACATCCCCACTGAGGCCCCACACATCGAGAGTGAGAGATAAGCCCTCCCTGCTGTGCTCCATCTAGACTCCTGACCCACAGGCTCCGTGAGCAGCCAGAAATGGGCCTTGTTTTCCGCGACCGTGTTTGGCGGTGGCTGGTTCCACAGGCGTAGACGCCTGAAACAAGCCCTTCCTGAAATCCGTATTGGCAAACGCTTTCCAGTCAGTGGGACAAGGCTGGCCTCCCAGTGCTCCGTGGCGCCCAAGCCCAGTCATGAGACCAGCCGCAAGCAGCCAGGTGTCCTTCCAGGATGTTCCTGGGGAACCTCAATCCTCCCTCCTGGCAGCAGCCCACCCCGGACACAGAAAAGGCCCCGGTGTGTGCACAAACCACATTCCCGGGGAACCCCAAGCTCATGCCTGTGTGAAGATAAAGCAATTGGCCCAGTTTCACAGCGTGAATGTGGGAAGGGCACAGATCGCCCTGACTGATCTCCGTGTACTCCTCGCTAGAGACTGGCGGCCGTGGGCATGACAGCGAGGCCGCTCAGCGGTCGGGGAGCTTCGGAGGAGGTGTGCGACTCGGTCATGTGCCACCAATCCCTGCTCTGTGCCAGGCTGTGGGAAAGCCCGGTGACAGAGGAGGACGTGGACGAGGCTGCTGCCTTCCGTTAGCCCGCCTGGCCAGCTCCTAAGTCAGGGCTGGGCCACACAGAGCCAGGGGCCTGGAGGGTGACACGGGAGTTCCGGTTTTAATAGGAGGAGCTCCTGCCCAAACTGGGTCAGGACAGTTTGATGATAAAAGTGCCTTTTTATAGTTCATGTTCAAGCAGGTGCCTCCCTCGGGAGCGTCGAGTAGGTGAGACATCTACTCAGAGGCCGATCTCACGAACAGGGGCTGGGGGACCTCGGGGCCAGTGCGGCACGCTTCTGCCATCACACACAAAGTACTACAGACTGGGGGACTGACACCACACACATTTTCCTTTTTAAGGTGCTGAGGGTTTTTTTTTTTTTTTAAGATTTTATTTATTTATTTGACAGAGATCACAAGTAGGCACAGAGGCAGGCAGAGAGAGAGGAAGGGAAGCAGGCTCCCTGCCGAGCAGAGAGCCTGATTCGGGGCTCGATCCCAGGACTCTGGGATCATGACCTGAGCCGAAGGCAGAGGCTTTAACCCACTGAGCCACTCAGGCGCCCCACCACACACATTTTTATTTTCATGCCTCTAGGACCTAGAAGTTGGAGATGAAGAAACTAGGGCTGGTTTCTTCTGAGGCCTCTCTCCTCGGCTTGGAGCAGCCACATTCTTGGGGTGTCCTCACATATCTCCCTGTGCACGTGCGTGCGCGCGTGCGCACACGCACACACACACACACCCACCCACCCACCCACACACACCCAGGGACTCCTTGTGTGTCCAGATTTCCTCTTCTTGTGAACTCACCAGTCAGACTCGATCAGGGCCCTCCCATCTGACCTCATTTCACCCTACTCACATTTTTTTTTTTAAGGTTTTATTTATTTATCTGTCAGAGTGCGTAGAAGCAGGGGAGTGGCAGGCAGAGGGAGAAGCAGGCTTCCCGCTGAGCAGGGAGCCTGATGTGGGGCTCGAGCGCAAGACCTCTCTCTGCATCCAGGCCGGCAAACACAGGCTCCTTGTTCGTAGGCCCACAACCTGCACACGGACGGGGCAGCTCCCCCGACTTCCTAGATTCCTCACACACGGGGTCCCAGGGACTCTCTGTGAAATGTCCAGGCCCATGAGGTGAGCAGTCTGATTTGAAGTCCCGACTCTGGCACCAAGCTAGCTAGGGGACTGCAGTGTTCATTCATTCAACAAACATCCCTGTGTTTCTGGCACTGGGCCACAGCCACGGACGAGCAATGAACATGACGGGTGTAGTCCTGCTTTTTGGGCTTCTGTTTCAGGGGCAAGAGTGGATCAACCAGCAAGGAAACAAGTAAGAAAAGTCCAAGGAGTGATACAGGATCAGAATAAGATGGGGGAGTGAGGTAAAGAGCGCCTGGGGAGGCAACATTAGACGGGAAGGTCAGGAAAAGCAGCATCCACTTTTCCTCTTGCCTAGACTATGGCTGTGATACCTGGGGGTACAGGAGCCATTTTGTGACCATGAAGCAATAGCAGGAGGGGGAAAGCCAACATATTAAGGAGATGGAGAGGAGGATGAAAAGAGCCTGGGCCTTCAGTGACATCATAGCACCACAGCACCAGCCCTGGGTCTTCATCCTCCAGACTTCGTAATACGTAGAATAAAGGAAATGCCGCTGTGAATTGGGTTTTCCTAGCAACTGAACACGTGTCTAATTAAAACAGATCTAAATGACAAGGAAGGTGAAATTATGGTAATGTTTGGATGAAGACAACTTCAGGTAGAGGGAGCAGAAATGCAAAGGCCCTGAGGCAGGAACAAGCTCGAAGGATTGGGAGAACAGAAACAAGGTCAGTGCTGGTGAAGTGTGATGAAGTCGAGGGACACAGGTGCTGCTTCAGGTCCTTTGGATTATACCCTCAGTTCAGTGGGAGGGCACTGGACATAGTCTGACCGAGGTTTTAGGCAGATTTTTCTGGCTACTCTGTGGAGAGCAGCCCACAAGGTATAAGAGATTGGTTGGGAGACCAGAGGTCAGATGAGGGAGGGATGTGAGGCCCTGGCCTGGGCTGGCTATAGTGGAGATGGTATCTGGGGGCCATGTTTACACACACACACACACACACACACGCGCGCGCGCGCGTGCGCGCGCGCGCATTCACGTGCACACCCCTCAACTCACAGGGACATCTTCCACCCAGACTGACTCCGGGTTGTGTCCTGACCCCTGCCACTTGTCAGCTGTGGACTCGGGGACACCTCAAACCTAAACCATTTCTCTATCTTACTCCCCTATTGTGGTCCAGGACACTGGGGATCTGCCCTGACTTCCTAAGCTGCCTTCCTACCCCCAGCCTTCACCTTGCAATCCTCTCTCCACACTCTAGCAGCCATAATTCCTTTAAAACAAATATGAACTTGGCACTTTCCTGCTTACAAGCCTTCAATGAATCCCCAGAAGCCTCAGCAACAATTGAGATGCCTGACCAATCCTGTGTGTTTGCTAAGTTATTGTTGGTCTAACAAGTAGACTGAACAATGCTTCAGAGATCAGACGCAATGCTGGGCTCTCCCTCTCCAGGAGGCCACCACTTCCTGGAGGGGACAGAGAGATGGGAGGAGGGGAGGCACCACTTTCGGAAAGCCTCTGTTCACTTCTGCTGCCAATTAACGACCAGGGAGGCCGGGAGATGCCATCTGTCTGTCCAGGAAGGGCAGGACATGGAGTTTTGGTGACTTACCGAGTCCCTGCGACAATCTGTCCTCTGGCCACCCAATCATAGTGCTCCCCTTTCTTCACTGGCACCCTCTGCTGGAGGGACCGGCCACACCACACCCCATTTCGGTTTGAGGCCTCCTGTTTCTTGGAGAGGAAGAATGTTCTCCACCAGCCTGTGATCTAGTAGTAAAATCCAAGTTACTGCCCATTCCGAACCAGGATGAGATGGTGGGATGGGGACAGGATCACCGCAGGTGCAGCTCTCATCTGACACAGGGAGGGCAGGAGACAGCCCGCTTTGTGGCAGCACCAGGCCAGTGACAACGGGATCCTGAGGGGCAGGTGTCACAGGGTCCCCCTCCCTGGCTCGGGCCTGACTCTGTTCTCTGGAAGGACCATCCCCATCCTGTTTTCTCCGTGGCCGCCTCCGAGGAGGCGTCTGCACGCTCTCTGCCACCTGCCCGCATGGGCGTGGCCTCAGGGGCCAAGCTGAGGGCCCCTTCGTTGGCAGTACAGTTCCCTCCAAAACCCAGGGAGTTCTCCTTTCGGGAAGTTCCAGAGGACTGCGCCCATCACTCTGTCCTAATGGAGCTTTCAAGAAGCTCCATTTCGGGGCGCCTGGGTGGCTCAGTGGGTTGAGCCGCTGCCTTCGGCTCGGGTCATGATCTCAGAGTCCTGGGATCGAGCCCCACATCGGGCTCTCTGCTCAGCAGGGAGCCTGCTTCCTCCTCTCTCTCTGCCTGCCTCTCTGTCTGCTTGTGATCTCTCTGTCAAATAAATAAATAAAAATCTTAAAAAAAAAAAAAGAAGAAGAAGCTCCATTTCATTGTTTTCTAATCACAGCGTCTGTCTCTACCTCAGTTTACCGAAGCTGAACCTCTGGAGCAGCTCAGACCCTGAGCTGGCGGGCCCAGGGGATACTGCCCCTGATCTCGCAAGTAGTCGAAGCTTTGTCTACAGAAGCGGGGAAGCCGTGATGGGCTGCTCCTGTCTCGGGCATGGTCAGGTCAAGTCCCTGCCGTTCGCGGCCAGTAGCAGTGGCCTTGTCCAATCCCACGGGCCTCCAGTCTTTCACCCACCTGCCTTCTGTGGGCAGACGGTCATCTCGCACACACCCATTCCTCAGCCTCCTTGCAGACTGAAGGAACTGCTGGCACACACTATGGGCTTCATTTGCCTCAGTACCCCTAAAAGCCCCAGGCCGGGTAGTGGCGGGCTCTGGCCTCCGGGGCCTGGCAGGGGTGGGGGTACCGAACATTTGGCCCCTGTGCAACGTGAGTCTCCACCTTTCCGCTCTGCAGAGTCTGTGTCCGTGGCCCTGCGCCTGACTGCTAAGCTGGCGCTTGCTGTGTCCCGTGTTCAGTAACAGAAGCACCCGGCTCCAGGTAGAGTTAGCATCCTGTCTGGTGTAACTCACGCCCAGAGGCTGGATGCTGAAAACACTGCAGAGATGTATTTCTCGGTCATGGAGCAAGCCTAAAGGGGAGCTCGCTCTTGGCAGGGGGCTTGTGCCCAGGCAGCAGCCCGGGGACCTACGTTCTTTCCCAGGAGATTGACCAGCAGCATGGCCTTGCTGTCCCCAGCAGCAGCGGTGGAATGGGAAAGACAGAGCCTGGAAGGAGTCCCCATCACTTCCACACACAGTCTGTTGGCTGGAACTCAAACCTGGGGCACGTCAGCTACGGGGAGGCTGGCAGGAGGAGCTGCGTGTCCCCACTTTGTGAGCAAACTCTACCACGCCTCCTGGCTGTCCTTCACCTGGCTCCAGGCTCCTTTCCCAGCTCATTTCCTGCCACCCTCACTTCCAGACATGGGCAACCTCAAAAGATGCCGTCAGCTCCCTCACTGCTGGGCCTTTGCTCGTGCCATTGAGTCTACCCAGAGCTTTCGTTCCCTTTATTGCTCCATCCGTTCATCTATCTGTCCGTTGCTCCATCCATCCATCCAAGAAACACTGCTGAGCATGAAATCTGTGTTAGGCACCGCTCTGGTCTGGGGTTATCAAAATGAGCAAAATGGAACATAAACAAACTACTGTCCTCATGGGGCTTGTATCCTAGGAGTGCGATGCAGACAATGAATAATAAACAAGCTAAAATAAACCAGTTATATATAATGTAAGAAGAAAGCAATGATTGAAAAAACTAGAGCAGAGTAAGAGAATCAGGAGGGTTAGGTCGCAACTTAAAGGCAGGGCAGTCTCTGGGAAAGGAGGCCTCCCTAAGAAAGTGACAGCTGGGCACAGACCTGAAGGAGCCAGGTAGGGAGACACAAGGATGGCTGGGAGAAGAGCATTCTGCACAGATGGAGCTGCATGTGCAAAGGCCCTGAGGTGGGAGTGACTTTGCAGGTCTGAGGAACAGCAGGGAGGCCTGTGTGGCCACAGAGTGGTGGGAGATGAGGTCAGAGACTGTGGGGGCCACCTCCCATGGTGAAGCTGGCCCCTTCACAATGCCCACCTGTCTTTAGCTTTCCACCTAGATATTCCTTACGCAAGAGAACCTTCCAGGGCCCTCTGCACTGGGGTGGGTGCCTTGTCTGTGAATGCCAGCAGCCCTGTCACAGTCTTCCTCCTGGGTGTGTGCTTTCCACCCCTGCCCCGCCCTGCCGGGTCCCCTGATGATGGACTCCCTCTGCCTTGCTCACCCTCACATCCTCACTGGACACATACTGGGTACTCCACATGGGAATGGGATTGGCCTCCTGAACGCAGGGTCTCCACATGTAAAAGGAGGAAGGCTCTCCCTTCACAGGCAAATTCAGCTTGGGAGCTAGGAATGAAGGGATGTGATTCTCTGACCTAGTTCATCCCTTTAGTTGGCCTTTTTGTCTTAACAGATAAAACACCCATAAGTTCTTTTTTCCCTGACTCTCCTTATTCTAGATTCCAGAATGACCATGCAGAGGCGTATTCCTGTCCGGTCTCAGCGTCTTTCCTCATCTGACCTGTGACTTCATCATGAAGTGCCTTTAGAAAGAAGCCTCTTTTAAAAAAAAAAAAAAAACGATTTTATTTATTTATTTGACAGAGAGAGAGAGAGAGATCACAAGTAGGCAGAGGGGCAGGCAGAGAGAGAGGGGGAAGCAGGCTCCCTGCTAAGCAGAGAGCCCGAGGTGGGGCTCGATCCCAGGACCCTGAGACCATGACCTGAGCTGAAGGCAGAGGCTTAACCCACTGAGCCGCCCAGGCACCCCAGAAAGAAGCCTCTTGAAGGACCCTCCCCTGACCTCATGCGTTCCACCCTCTCCCAAATTCAGAGGATTGCTGGATCTCACCCACAGATCTCCCACCCAAACCCCTGATCCACAGCCTACAAGGGCCCCGTCACCTACGACAAGCTCGTGACACAGCAGCCCATGAGGCAGCCGCACCGTGATGACTGAGCGCCTCCAAACGTCAGGGGCCATTCTGACAGCCATCTGGAGGCAGCCCGGCACTAGGAGCTGTCACTGTCCATCAGGCCGTCTTCCGCCATTGGTGTAGAGGGACCGGCACGGTATCAGATGCCCTGCCCCTTGCTGGCAAGAATATTCCACCCTGGCTACTCGTCCAAGGGCGTCCACATCCCTTCCTCCCCTGGATCGCACCCGCACCCACGTCCCAGAGCCCTCGGCAGTGGGCAGCCTGTTCACTTCTGCCCAGATGAGCACCGGCACGAGCCTAGAGGACGGTGAAAGTGAGTTTCTGGATCTGGGCTGTTTGGGCAGTGGTGGTGGCAGCAGGCACGGGTAGGCACCCACTGCGAGATTTGGTCCAGGTAGCGGAGTCCTGGCAGTGGGCCAGCGATCATGGCTTCCAGGGACACCTTGTGCCCCAGCTCATGGCCCCACAGCCTCCCACGGGTACTCACATCTGGGTCATCTTCTCACACTTGCTCCTCTCATCCTTCCTGCAGTGTGGTGGCCAGTCCCCCGCACTAAACCCGCTTGGTTTGCTGCACTGAGGCGTTCTCTGTTCTTCTGACTCTACACGGACTGCTGTCGTTCTTGGTCAGAGCCTCGGCCTCCGAGGAACGGTCCCTTGAACACGGGAACCCAGGCTGGCTCGTATGACCAGATTGGGCTGGGCCACAGCCATGACCTCACTGCCCCTGGGGGGAAGGAGACCCCAGAAGGTGAAAACTGCCATTTGACATCTCTGCTAGTTTCAGGGAGGGGTGGAGATGCCTCCTGAAGGCAGGGCCTGGAGACCTGCCGGCTGCTGTCCCCAGTCACTGTGACGGGTAGGACTGCGACAAATGCTCCAGTGGGGGCTGGATGCTGGGGCTGCCGCGGGGTCAGCAGAGACAAAGCTGTAGACTCAGCTCCAGGCGCAGGCACAAGACTGCAGAGTGTCCTCAGCAGCTGGGAACAGTCCGGCAGCTTCGGGATGAGACAAGGGACCGTGGAGCCTGGAGCTTGATCTGCGGGGGTGGGGTGGGGGGGTTGGACAATGAGCCTCCACACCCTCACCAGACTCCAATGGGGAGCTTAGGCCACTGGTTTGGAAGGAGCAGCACCCTGAGAATAGCTAAGGGGACATTTGTGTAGACTTGAGCAAATCTGAGAAGCCAGCCCCGAGGAAGGAACAATGTGAGGAAGGAACGATGTGAGCGAATGAGCGGTTGCACGCTCCCTCCTAAGCCCCACCATGCCCCAGGTGCACATGCGCAGTCATCCTCTCGTGCCCAGCGGGCCCCCCTGCTCAGCTGTGTATCTTGTAGCTCAGGACAGAACCCACCTAACCTTCCAAATGAGCAGAGAAGTTGCCAGAAGAGTTATGTGTGTATTTTTCTCGGAGATCATCTATCCCATAGATTAGATAATATGACCTAGGACCCTCCAGCCCAGCATCATCTTATAGAGAGGGCAGGGACTGGGTGTGGATCCTGGTGCTCTTGCTGTCCAGCTCTGTGGGCTGTAGCCTAGTGACTCCCCCATTGTGGGCCTCAGTTTCCTCATCTGTAAAACAGGCCGAAGAACTGGGATCTCATGGCACGGCCATGACAATCAAGCTAGACAAGATTCTGAAGGGCCTTCCTCTTCTTCAGGGCAGCCCTGTAATCCCAAGTGGGAACTAGGAGAACTCCCAATCAGGGATCCCTCCCTCCCTGGGCCATAGGGTGGGGGGGCAGGGAGTGGGACAGCCTCCCTCCCTGGAACTAGAAACCCCAGGGGAAGGCTCTTCAGTGGGGAGAGGGGCATGTCTAAGAGCAGTAGCTGAGGAGACCTGACAGGACATCACAGCCTCTTCCTGGCAAACCCCGTCCGGCTGCTCGGCCGGCCCCGTGCTGAGTGCATGGCTGTGGCCTCAGGAGGCGGGAGCTGTGACGTGGGAAAGGATGGCAAAGTCCCCAGATCCTGATGCCACTGAGTTCTTGCTGAGAGACCTCAGCTAGGCCCCCAGTGCCTGTCAGAGCCTCGCCTTCCCCACCAGAAAGTGGGGGCTTTGCTGCCCATTTAAATAAAAGGCTGAACACCAGGGACCGGTACAGAAGAACGGAGCACGCCTGCCAAGCCTGCCTTCTCCCCTCCTTCTCACACCCATGGCTCCTTAACCTGAACTTCTTTCCTCGTCAGTAAAACGGGGGCCAGTGATCCGACTGGAGCAGGATGGTGGGGCGAGAACAGTCGCCCCCCCGCCCCGCCCAGGCCCAAGAGCCCCTGCACAGCTTCTAGAAGCAGTCCTGGAGCCCGCGCACTAGGTCACATCTTTTATTGAAATGTATGCCATGCAATCTGTTCAAGAGTTTGAAAAATAACAGAGGGAGCAGGTGTGGAGACCGGCCTCGGCCCAGACACCACCTGGAACAGGTCCTGAGTAGAAAAGGCACATGACTTACCACCTGGCTTGACTGGGCAAGAGAAAGTCCCCAAGCAAGACACGGCAGGAGCGCGCAGGGCCCGTGGGGTAATCTGTTTGCAGGGGGGCCGGGTGGCATCCCCACGCGTCCCCCCGCCCCTGCGGGTGGAAGCGGCCTACGTGACCTGCCTGCCGAGGAAGGGCTCCTGGAGCACCCGGGATGGGTGCGGGCGAGGTGGGAGCGCCACGGAGTAGCACCGGGGGGCTGGGGGGGGGGGGAAGGGGGGCGGTACAGGCTGGTGGAGGTGGGCTGGGGGCCCTAGGGTCTGTGTCTGCTGCAGACCAGGTCCCAGCCTTGGAGAGTAGGCTCTGCTGAACACTGGGGCCAGGCAGGCCACTGCGGGGGGGGCGGCGGGACTTAAGGCAGCCAGAGGTGAGGAGGCTCCAGGTGGCTCTTGCAGGAACTGGGGACAAGCTGTTCCCGGACCCAGGGCTGAGCCAGGTCCCCCAAAACCCTGCATGTCTCCTGGTTCAAGTACTGTTTTGTGTGCATGCTGGCCAGGTGTGGCATGTCACCTGTGGTTAAGAACACAGGTGCCGGCTGGGACCCGAGGAGGACTGGACCAGGGCTGCTTTCTTGATGCCAGCTGGCTGTCTGCTCTGGTTGGCCCTGCTTGCCCTAGGGGCCTCCCTGGGGTCCCGTGTGCTATGCTGTGGGGCACCCTCCTGGGGCCTGACCAGGAGCGCCCTAGGGCCAAGTGCCCTCCCGGAGCTGGTTTGTGTCACCCTATAGGCCACGGAAGGAAAAAGCACCAGTTTTCTCGGCTACTGGGCAGTTTTCATGACTGAGTCTATGTTTGGCCTTGGGAAGGCTTGTGTAGATGGGGAGAGGGAGGGGGAGGGGCCCCATAAGCCCCCTGCCCCAGGAGTCAGGGGGAGAAGGCCCGGGGCCACTCTTGGGCCTACAACCCACTCTTTCCTTGAGCTGCTCCAGGGATGGGACACCCCCAGCCTTTTGGAGGGGGCTCAGCAACTGAGTCCCAGAGTTCTTCCTGGCTGCCGGCAGAGGCCCAGGGGCACTTGTGGCTCCTCACTGTAGCCCTGTTGCAAACAGAACTGAGGAGCATGGTGGGCAAGGCGAGGCGTGCCTTCAGCCCTTGCGGATGGGAATTCTTAGAGGCCAGATTGGGGCTGGGAGCGAGCATACAGGAGGCCGTGAGGGTGCTGAGGATATTGCCCCTCCAGGGCTCAGGGACCCCTCACGGGTGGGCTGCAGGCACAGCCTGATCCAGCTGTTCCTGCCACTGGGTGGGAAGGGCTCTGTGCAAATGTCGACCAGGGGCTGCCGAGCTGCAGCGGTCATGGGGAGCTCGGTGCAGAGATTGGGAGCGAAGAGGTGAACACAGTGAGAAAGGGAGGGGTCCCCGTGGCAACCAGTTTCCCCCAGCACACACACTTCCCCAAGCCCACCCCCAGCCAGAGGCCTGGAGGGGACACGGTACCCCTGGGGATATGCTGTGAACCAATGTCTCAGCCCCTAAGGGACTCTGACTCCAGGGTCACCCTCCAGCCCCACAGAGAGGCAGGCATGGATTGGAAGGAGGGCACGGGAGGTCAGGACCCTGAGCCCTCCCCAGGTCACAAAGCCCGCGGAAGGAGGGGTGTTGGTGTGCACCTCCCAGGCCATGGCCAGGACTGCTGTCTGGGAGGGACCCTGGGATCCCAGTCAGGCAACAGGACATGTCGGACCACAAGCTAGCCACGAGAGAGAAAGGTGCTCCGATGTCCGATGTCCACAAAGGAAATCCCACCACATTACTGTTTCTTCCCCTTGGCGGTGAGGACGGTTTTGTGAGGACAGTGTGCCTCCCTCCCACCTGAGCTCCAAAGGGACCTCTGTGAGAAAGCGCACCCGCGGGGGACCAAGAGGCCGGTAAAAGAGGGGTGTCCCAGGGCTTGGTGCTCTGGTCGTGCCTGGGGCTGGCTCCAGGCAGACGGGGCAAAAAGGGATGGCGGCCACAGGGCATGGGGACCTTGACTTCCTGCACAGCTGACAGACGAGGGGGCAAGGAATTAAGGGAACAGGTACCGAGGAGAGAACACCCAGTGCTCCCTCCACCAGCCCCTGCACTGATGCATAGACCTGCACAGTGTCCCGTGCATGTGCATGTGTGCGCGCACATGTGCTCGTGTATGCACGGTCGGGCCGCGGGGGTGAGCAGTCCACGCATTCCAGGCTTTGCCCCTGAAGGAGGGTTGCCCCTCACTTGGGCCCACCCCCCAGTGCCGGGGTGCAGGAGCTGGGGGAAGGGAAGGGGCTGGTGGCAGCCCCTGGGAAGTTGGCACGCGAGGTTTCTTATTGCTCCTGTCCACTCAGGCAATCCCCTCCTCGCCGCACAAAGGACACAGCCCTAGGTGGTGGCAGAGGGGGCCCCAAACCAGCCCCCCTGCCGATCACAGAGCAGGGAACAGCAGGCGGGACCCAGACCGGCCACAGGGACAGCCCTGGCCACCCTCTGGTCCTGGCTGCTGGCCCCCGCTGGCCTGCCCACGAAAGGTGGGGGTGGCCCCGTGAGGAGCCAGCCAGTGTGTGTGGAGTGGGGTCCTCCGGGACCTCGGCTGCCCGGCTTCCCCTTCACCGCGGTAGCTGGACCACTGCCCGTCATCGGCCGGCAGCCTCTGGGGGCCACCGAGGAGCGTCCTTACAAAAATAACTCTGAGTCCATCCCCGGTGGGGAGCAGTTTTCCTGAGAGCACACAGAGGGCCGGGGTGAAGGCCGTGAGGAGAGGTCCGGCATGGAGGGTCCTGCCCCGCGGGGCCGGGGCTATGGCTGGAGGCGCTCCAGGTACTGCGGCAGGGGGTTCTCCTTGACGTACTTCTGAATGTACCAGCACGTGAGATGTGCCTTCAGGTCCTCCTCCACTACAAAGTCCAGAGCAGCCTGGCGGCCGGGGCAGAGAGAGCAGTGGTCAGTGCCTGCAGCCCGCAGCCCGGCCCCCATACTCTCCCTGGTGCTCCCCTCCAAGGGTGGGAGCTGGCGCCTGCGGGCCGAGGGACGTGCTGCCGCCACCCTCCTTTTGCAGTGGGGGAAACCAAGGTACAAAGCTGGGATACACTGCCCGTGGCCACACGACACCGAAGTGGACCAGGGGCCCGGGGAGGGCAGTCTGCACACAGGCAGCCCAGTGAACCCAGCAGCAGTGCGGGCTCTGTATGTCTTGAAAGACATCAAGCAGACACTAAACCAAAGAAGCCCCAGCCCTGCGCCACATCTGGTCTGCCCTGCACCCCACCTGCGAGGCCTGGCAGCCAGCGCTCCCACCCCGTCCGATCTCAGGGCCTCTGTACTCACAAGGCCTACAACTCTGTTGCCCTCACTCTCCCATGGCCACTCCTTCGATGCCTTGTCCTGGAACCTTACCCTCTGGCTGGGTAAAGTTCCCTGCACCTAGCAGAGGTCACACTTGGGTATGATAGGGCTCGCACAGCCGCTCATGGGCGGGGGGCCATGATGAGGATACCGCCACGTGGCCTTCATCATGCCTGTGGCTGTTCTCACCATGGACAGCGAGGGCAAGCTTGGGGTCCCCCTGCCCCAGTGCCTTGCAGGACGTCCTGCACATAGTTGGCGTTTAATAAGTGCTTGCTGAAACAAAGTGGAGGATGGCCTGGGTGGGGTTGGCTGGTCTGATGAGAGGGGAGCAGCATTTACTGAGCACCTACCAGGGACCCTGTGCTTACATGCCGGCCAGTTTGAACCTCCAACTCCACACGCCCGAGCAGGCCTTGTTGCGTCTCACCGTCCACACCCCATCTCAGGGCTCACAACCTGAGATCCTCGAAAGACAAGATTCCAGGCTATTCTCCCATTTCATAGAAGAAGAAACGGAAGGCCCCAGGAGGCAGCAGAGGCCACATGGTGAATGCATTTCATGCCCTCGGCAGGCAGGACTCAGGGGAGACATGGACAGGGGTGTCTGGTAGATCCCACAGCTGGCCAAGGCTCCCCAGAATCAGGGAGGGGTGCACCCAGCTTCACGGCCTGCCTCCCCTCTCCCCAGGTCAGTAACTCTCAGACTTTCCTGAGTTACAATCCCCAGAGAGCAGCACAGAGGCTGGGTCCTGTTTCAAGGAAGAGGACAGCTATGTCTGCCATACCCTGGGAGCCTGGGGGCACAGCTACAGGAGGGCAGAGGGGAGAGGAGGGACGAGGCCCGAGTTGGGGGTGGACGTGGGTAGAGCAGGCAGAGGGAAGAACAGGGGCCTGGAGCAGCCCCCAGTGCCATGCACGGAAGGCCATTCTCTGTCACCTTCCCCGCATTAAGCCCACACCCGCTTTCCAGCCAGCCTGGGTTTTGGGGATGGAGGGCTCGGGGGCGAGAAACAGGGCGCAAGCCACTGTACTCGGACATTCCTTTATGAGGTCGTTCTATCGGGGTTTAATGAGCACCTATTACTCATGTGCCAAGCCCTGGCCAGTGAGCTCCTGACATCCAGCAGGTGTCTGCAGCCCTGGAGGCTTAGCCCTACGGAACCCAAGGCCTGGGCCCACACTGGCTGCCCCCTGCTTCGGAGGAGCAGGGGCGGGGAGGGCAGAGTGTGCCGCCAGCAGCTGCCCATTCGCAGCTGTAACATGTGGCCGAGCCGGCACCGTTGTCAGCACTCCAGCCATGACACAGACCCGGGTCAGCCCCCAGGGCCATGGTTTCGCCACATGTGGGGGCAGCCCCCTCCCCCCAGCCTACCTTAGCCAGGTGCTTGGCGATGCCACGCCCACGGTAGGCGTCGGGGACCTCGGTGTGCTGCAGGTCCACGATCCGCTTGCCCACATACTCGTAGAGCAGGACGGCCCGGTCATGACATCCTGCGGAGGGACCGTGGAAAACAGGTGAGGCTCAGCACATGCTCGGGGCGTAAGGCAGGCAAATAGAGGGACGGGTGTTTGGGGCCAGGCTGCCAGTGTTGGACCTAGAATGACCTCTCTGTGCCTCAGTTTCCTCATCCATAAAGTGGGGGCTATAATAACGCATCCCCCATCGTGTTTGGAACGGAGGTCATCTCTGCACAATGTTAAGATTAGTGCCTAGAGCATGTTGGCCTTTGCTGTTGTAATTACCATCAGCGCACATCATCCCCCCACCCGCTGTCCTATCTGTCCATCTGTCCCTTCACCCCTGTATCTAACCATTCCTTTCAACAGATGTTTATGGAGCCTCAGGCACTGTTTCTGATACTGGGACTCAGAGGCAAACAAGCCAGACAAAGAGCCTTGCCCTCATGGAACTGACTAGAAGAGGAGATAGAGGACAAACAAGAAAAGCAAGTTACTGTGCAGCCTGGCAGAGGGTGGGGCAGGGGTGGAGGGAGTGCTGGCTAGAAACAGGAAGGAGCAGAGGGAGTCAGCCATGGGATGTCTGGGGGAACCCTGTTTTGTCAGGGGGAACAGCCAGTGCAAAGGCCCTGAGGCAGGAGTGGGTCAGATGTGTTTGAGGGACAGGGAGGTGGCTGGGGTGGCTGGAGCAGTGTGGGCAAAGGGGAAGGCGGGGGTGAGGAGGGCAGGGAGGTGACAGGATCAGGTGCTGTAGAGATGGTAAGTCATTGTGAGCAGGGAGCGAAGAGGGCCCTGGGCAGAGGGGGAACAGAAGGTGACTCAGGATTTCATGGGAATCCCTCTGGCTGCCCTGAGGGCAGACCCAGGGCAGGCACAGGAAGACCAATGAGACGGCTGATACACTAGCCCAGGTGAGTGATGATGGGAACCCAGTCGCAGGCAGAGGCACTGGGGTTCAGGCAGGCATCAGACTCGGATGGTGCTGTGACGGTGTAGCCGGCAGGATCTGCCGGGGACCTGGACGGGGCAAGTGAGAAAGAGCTCAGGACAACTCCCCGGCTTACCGCTGCAGGCCACTGTAAATGTATGAAGGAAAAAGTAAAGTGGGTTGGGGGCGACACAGGGCCATTTAGCCAGAGGCAGTCCAGGGAGACCCCCTCCAAGAAAACCTCAGAGTTGGGGGGGTGCCTGAGGAAGGGGCAGGCTGAGGACAGGGTTAGTGGAAAGGCCCTGAGGTTAGAAAACACAATTTACTGGCTCTAAAAGAAAACATGGCAATGCCAAGTGTCTTTAATTTTTAAAAGCAAATAGTCTTTCACGTGTTTTGACTTTAAAGCTTCCTAGAGTTTGCTCCTCAGTGCTGCCTGGGCTCCCAGCCTACAGAGAGCGTGGAAGGCTGATAGGCCAAGAGAGATCAATGACCAGACCAGGGTCTTACAGCAAATCAGACACGGCAACAGGCTCCCATCCCATGTGGGAGGCTTTCTGTCTCTCCCCAAAGCTCCAGGAGCAGGCTGCAATTCATCTTCCCATTTCCAGATGGGAAACTGAGCTCCAGAGATCCAAGGGCGACCATGAGTCCAGGTGAAGCCGGTACCCAGGCCTCCTGACCCTCAGCCTGGTTCTCTTTCTGCCCCACCTCAACAAGCCTCCTCTCCCCTGCCTCCAGGCCTTTGCCTCCACGCTTCTTTCTGCCTGGAACGCCCTTTCCCCTTCTTGGCCCCAGTCCCGCCTCCTCCCCACGCCTCTGGATCCCCAGTGTCTCCTCCTGACGTCCCCACTGTGGCTCTGTGTTGGCCTCCGCTACTGCTACCTGCCCAGCTGTGTCGCTTGGGACTTGGCTCCTGCATCTGTACGAGGGCACGAATTCAGCTCACCCAGCACAGGAGAGCAGAGATCAGGAAGCTATTTTGGGCCTGAGCTGGTCACCAGTCCCGGAAGGAGCTGCTGCCTGACTGGCGTGGCCATTTAAGGACCCCCGAACCCAAGGAGGGTCTACTGGGTGGTAGGCAGGGTTCAGAGTGCTGTGCCTGCAGTCCATGAAGAAAACGGCCTCCCCTTTCTTAATGGAGGAAGCCGGATAAACAATACCCTCCTAATAACAGAACCTTGAAGGTGTTAAGCTGGAATAGAGCAGAGAAGGCAAATCCCATCTTAAATGGAGTCTACAGGGAGGCCTCTTTTGAGCAAAGACCTGGAGGTGGCGAATGAGCCGATCTAAAAGGAGATGTGGGGGATGACCAGTCCAGGTGCCAAGGACAGCATGTGCAAAGGCCCTGAGGTGGAATGTCTGAGGATCAGTGAATGGGTGGGGCTGAACCCAAATGAGGGCAGGACAGCAGTAGGAAGCCACGCTGGGATCCTGGCTTTCCCGGGCTGGCCTTCGGGGAGATGACAGGCAGCTCACACCTGTGGGGCCCTGCCACGCTGTCCTGTGCTCAGCTCTCTGAACAAGCTATTTCCACAACACAATCTTACAAAGTGGGTAAGAGTCTTACAGCCCTGTTTACAGATGGGGAAACTGAGGCCCTAAGAGGCAGTTGTACAGCCTGTTAGCACGTGCGGATGAGCTCACTTAGAGTTTTCTGGCTGAAAGAAATACAAAAAGGCATCTGGGGTCACCAGGATGGACGTGGGCTACGTGTGAGGGGAAAAGCTCTCTAGTGAACCCTGCCGGTGACCAGGTCACAGCACTCTACATGGGGAGGTACCAGACCCTTAGTGGACTATCTTGGTGCCCTGGGCCTATGGCCCCACACCAATTCTGGCCTTAGAAGGGTAGCAAAGGTCACCTTGCCCCAATCACCCACACCTGACATGGCCCAATCCACTCCCATCCAAGTGCAAGGGGCCCGAGCCAGCACGGCTGGGTGGCACCGAGGGCAGAGCCTGGGGGTTTACCCAGGCAAGTCCATCCCCACATGGAGTGAGGCCCCTCCCCGCACCATGCATCCTCTCCCAACCTCCCTGCTCAGGAACACTGCTCTAGGCGGGCATCATGGGGCACTTGTGGGGTGGCAACATGGGGTCATGTAGGGGCCTCGTATCCAGGACTGGGATCTGAAAGCCACGAGATTGGTGCTTTGCTTTCAGTCCTGCTGCCTTTGGGGATGCCGAAGAAGGTCAAAAGTACCTACTAACTCTCTGGGGCCTCAGTCTTCCCATCTGCAACATGGGGGCAGGGAGGATGCGGAAAGCACCAGGACCCTAAGACCCCCAGATGACCCTCCTCCCTGTAGCATGTGGGACAGTCAGCCCTGGCTTAGATGCCTCCTGGCTGTGTGCCCCGCTTTCCCCACCTATGACATGGTAAGGCACAATCTAGTGTTTTAAAATATGGGTGTAGGCAACAGGCCTGGGCTCCAGCATCTCACACTCCACGTCAGTAAGAGCCATCCATACTTCCTTCTCCATCTATCCAGGACTGGGACATTTCTCCCCAGCCCTGCTCACGATGTCTGGACTAGTGCAGTAGTTACCTCCCTGCTCTGTCTTGCCCCACACAGTCTGCTCCCCTGGGAGCAGTCAGAAGGACCCTGGGATATCCCCGTCCAGCCTCTGCTCAGGACCTTCCCAGGCACCCACCTCAGTGGGAGTCAAAGCCAAGTCCTCACTACGGCTTTTGTGGCCCCCGTACCACCGGCCCCCCATGACCTCTTAACCTTATCTGCTGCGATCGTCCAGCCCCCTCTTCTCCATTACTCCACTCTCTGTTGCTCTGGATACACACCAGGCAATGGAAGGCCTCTGGTCCCACTGCTTCTTCCTCGTGGCATGTGCTTCCCACTGGAGCTCTCCCCTCCTTGCCTCTTTTAGGTCTTTACTTAACTGGCACCTTCCCAGAGTGACCCTCCCCGACACCTAATTCTAAATAGCAGAACTTTCCCGGCATGCCCTTCTGCTGCCCTGCTTTATTCTCACCAGGCCCTGGCTTTCTAGGACACTACACTTTATTTAGTGTCTGTCACCCCTCTGGACCGTCAGTCTGAGTATTCAGCACCAAGGGCAATGCTTGGCACGTAGTAGGTGCTTAGTAAGGACGGGTGGCATGAACCCCAATTCTTCCACCTCCAAGGTACAGGACCCTGAGCAACTGGGTCACTTTCCTGTGTCTCGGTACCCTCATCTGTAGAACAGGAAGAGCAGTTTCCCCTCACCCAGACCCACCCACATGCCCACAGCCCGCCTGGAACACAAGGACTTCAACGCAGCTGCTCCAACCCTGCCCTCACCCACAACCAGAACTTGCTGGAAGCTTATCAGCACAGCCCTTGCCAGGGGGATGCCCCGGGGCCCGCCCTGGGAGTATTGGGGCTGCTTTGGCTCTTAGCCGAAGCATTTACCTCTCTCCATGGGTACTATAAGCCTATCTTTAGGGCCTGCCCTGCGGTTTGGGAGACACTATGACACACTGTTCCCCTCTCCAGCTGAGGCAGGATGGGGCCTAGACACCGATGAGCTCCCCCAACTCCCCAAATACACATCTAGACCCCACCTTCCAGGCTGGAGAGAAGTTGGTGGCCTCCCACTCCTCCCTGGGCTTGGGTGGGGGATCCCCAGTCCATTTTATAGGTAGCCATTTGGGGAAGGGAAGGAGACAAGTTTAGAAACATGGCGAGACAAGTCCAGCCTTCGCCACAGCCAATTCTAGAGGGGGGCTGTCCTTTGGCTATACTGATTCGCCAAAAAAAAAAAAAAAAAAAAAAAAGGAAAACCCCAAACATTCCCATTTTCTTCTGTCTCTGTGAATGTATGGAGGAGCCTCTTGAGCCGCGAAGGGAACCAGAGGCCTCTCTGGAGCCTCAGAAAGTAAGATGGGAAAAACCACAAGGACCCTCCACACAAGAATGGCCAGCCCTGAGTGTCAAGGTCAGTAGGGCCACGGTGAGCACCACGGTGGTGGAAGGACTTGCGTTCACATGGAAGAACGCTGTGTAGGATCTGTCGGGCCCAGGTTTGAGCTCTGGCACTTTGTGATACAGGGCAAGTCACTCCTTCCCTCTGGTTCAAATCTCAGTTTGCTCATCTGTAATGGGGGGTGAAAATGCCCTCATCACAGGGATGTTTTAACAGGGAGGTGGTGGGGCCTGAGAAACATCGGTGCCCCAACCTCAGCCCCTCCTGACTACGTCCAAGGGCAGGCTGGACAAGCCCAGTTTCAGGGGTCAGACCAGGTGGGATCCTGCCCCACCTCTGCCCTAACTCACTGCCTGACCTCCCGCAAGCCTTTCCCTTTCGTGAGGCTCTGCCTTCCCTTCTCGGAAATGGGCACGATGGCCTCTAAGGGGCCTGTCTGCCACTGGGGGCCCAGCTGGGAGGGAAGAAAAAGTTATTAATGTGGAGGGGGACGCACAAGGAGTTCTTGATCCTGGACTTTATAATTCTGTTTTTTTTTTTTTATCCCCTGGACCTCTTAGGGAGAGGGGGCATGCATTAGTAAGTGCTGGAAACTTTCTTTACAGGAAATGAAGACTTGACTCTGCTTTCTGGTTTTAAAAAACAACCACCGGTCCTTGCTGAGTAGCACTTGCTGTGCGCCACTGGCACTCTTCTAAGCCTTCTCTACTCTCAGGACAGCATTTCATCCCTACAACCGGGACAGGTGTGCACTACTCTCCCATTGCCGAGATGGAGAAACTGGGGCACACAGAGATGAGGCAACTTGTCCAATGGGGCTGATGGGGACACCTTCCCCTCTACAGTGCCCACCCACTGAGGCAGACACCCCTCTCTCCCTCTACCCCGGGTCTGCCCGGAAGATTCCCCCAACCAGGTGCAGAAAAGCCAAAGTTCCCAGAGACGGCAAGAAGCCATTTAGCACCCGGGGAAAGGGAGGAGGTCACCATTGACCTACTCTCCAGGATCTACAAGAACAGCCCTCAGGGGGTGTCCAACACCGGAAAACTGCCCCGCTTGCGCAGGTGCGGGTCCCCTGTGGCTTGAAGCCGGGAGCTGGAGGCAGAGGACCCGAGCTGGCCCCACCATCTACCTCCACCTTCCCCGGGGGTCCCCTGCCCGCCGGCCCGGGGTGCTCCGCGTGGGCGCGCCTCTCACGGGCAGCCCGCTCCTCCCAGCCCCGCCAGTCGGCCGCGCCCCCTCCTAGCCCGCGAGCGCAGCCCGGGGCCTACTCCCGGAGCACCCGGCAGAACAGCAGCGGAACCGCGGCCGCCGGAGGCCACCCCGCGGCGCGCACTCGCGACGCCCCTCCCGGGCTGCGGAGAGGGGGCGCGCGCCCCAGCTAGGGGGCGGCCTCGGCGGGCCCCGCTCGCTCGCTCGCAGACAAAAGGCGGGGGCGGGCCGGACGCCGCGTTACCGTTGAGCCGGACGGTGAACTGGCGGCGTCGGCGGTCGTGCTCCACGCGGATGGGGCAGCCCTGCTCCAGCGCGCCCAGCGGCACGGCGGCCGCCGAGTGCGCCATCTGCGCGCGGGGCAGCGCCGGGTAGCGGCCGCTGGGACCTTCGGCCCGCGCCGGCTCGGCGAGAGCAGGGCGCGCGGAGAGGTGCGCGGGCCCGCGGCGGCGGTGGTGGCGGCGGCGGCGGCGGGGACGGGGGCGCGGGGCTGCCGGCAGCTGACGGCCGGGAGACCGCAGGCGGCGGCACAGAAACTGACACTCGGCGGCGGCCTCGGCGGCGGCAGCAACAAAAAAAGGAGGGGGGGCCAGGAAATCAGCTGTGAGGTCACGTGCGGCGCGCAGCCAGTGGGCGCGCGACCTTTTTGTTTTGATACATTCCATTCGACTCTTAAAGGGGCCGTGCGCCTCCCTGGCCGCGTTCCACTCGTTGCTCCAAACAAAACAACGCTAGTCGCTTCTGCGCCTGGGACAGTTTTCCCTCTTGTGTTTGACTCACAGGCAACTTTGGCCCCCCTCCGACACGGAGCCCTTCTCAAAAAGATGTAACGACCTATAGGGAATTCTAATCTTCCCCTCAAAGCTCCCATTTATTAAGCACTTGCTGTGTGCACAGCATGTGCAAAGCAAATCCCTGGTAAACTACCGGGAGTGCTCAGTAACTCAGTGAAAATTCTTATCACGACCTTGAGAAATAGGTATGCTTGACTCCATTATACAGATGAGGAATAGGGGCCCAAGGCACACTGCGGTGATTCGTAAGCAGCGATGGGAGGATTGGTGTCGAGGATCCCACCCGTATGCAGGTGTGAGTGGTGAAGAGGAAAAATCCTGAGAAGCCTTGTTTGGGAGAGGGGTGATATGCCAGCTCACCCCAAGAGGCGGAAGTGTAGGAAGAAGCCTTGGAGATCCCTGGACCCATCCCACAGATGGCGAAACTGAGTCCCAGAAAACGGGCAGGGACTTAGTCTAGGACTCCCAGGACTGTGGCGGTGGGGGGGGGGGGGTTGGAGGTGGTGGTGCTGCCTGACTTCTTTTTCTTTTGAAAGGGGACTTCCCCTCCCCCCAACCTCATCTGGTTAACACCTGAAGCAGCGCTCCCTGCCACCCATTTCTGCTTATGAAACACATGACTACAGGTCACCATTTACTAGTTTGTTTCTTAAGATGTTAAGTTTGAAGTTCATTCCCACGTTGACCACCACTCAAGTCACAGTAGAGAACACTGTGGTGGTTTCCTTACTCCCTTCCAGTCAGTGCCCCACCCTTTGAGAGAACCACTGTCTTTGACTAATTTGATTTTCCTAGAAGTTCTCATAAACAGAATCATATAGTATGCACTTTTTAGTGTTCAGTTTCTTTTGTTCAACATTTTTAAATTTCAAAAAAATTTTTTTTTAAGATTTTATTTATTTGACAGAGAGAGAGATCACAAGTAGGTGGAGAGGCAGGCAGAGAGAGAGAGAGAGGAGGAAGCAGGCTCCCCTCTGAGCAGAGAGCCCGATACCGGGCTCGATCCCAGGACCCTGGGATCACGACCTGAGCCGAAGGCAGAGGCTTTAACCCACTGAGCCACCCAGGTGCCCCTGTTCAACATTTTTATCTGTAAGATTCATCCATCTTGTATCTTTTTCATTGCTGAATGGCATTGCATTGTGTGCACATACCATAATTATTTTATTATTTTTATTTATTTAATTTGTTTAAGTAGGCTTCACACCTAACATGGGGCTTGAACTCAAGACCCTGAGATCAAGAGTCACATGCTCTAGGGACTGAGTCAGCCACCTCAACTAACTTGGGGTCTTTTAATGAACGATTTGAAGGAGGTAAGAAAGTGAGTCAGGGCATGTTGTAGGGAAAAGCAGTCCAGGCAGAGACAACTGCAGCCAGTGCAAAGGCCCTGTGGTGCGTTTAAAGAACACAGAGGCCAGTGGGACTGGCACATAGTAAGCCGGGGAGAATGGTGAGCTGAAGGGCCTGGGGGTTAGATTGAGGGTTATCGCTGGCCACAGTAGGGCTTTTGGCTTTTACTCTGAGCCAGGAGGGAGTTACCAAGAAGGTTTTTAGCAGATCAGGGATGCAATCTTAGTTTTTTTTTTTTTTTTCTTTTTAATACTGGAAAATTTCAAACATATAGTATGTGTAAATACATTAAATAGTAAAATGAAGTCAACATCATGGCTGAGGTTTTCATTTTTTTAAAAATTTAAAACATTTCAGTTCATGTTTACATACAGTAGAAATGACCTCTTTCAGCGTATAGCTTTGACAAAGGAATACCTTCCTGTAGCTAGCACCACAACCAAGTTATGAAAGTTTTATCATCCCTCCAAGTCCCCTGAGCCCCTTTTAAGCTCTCCCCCACCCCACCTCAGATTTGTTTTCTGCCCCTATTGTTGACATGCTGCCTTTTCCAGCATGTCATAGAAATGGAGTCATGCAGCATGTGGCTATCTGTGTCTGCCTCCTTCATCCAGCACTGTGTCGTCGCAACGCGCCAGTCAGCAGTCTGCTCCTTTCCATGGTTCCATAGCATTCCATGGAACTACGTAATGGCCTTGGCTGTAGGCTCCCTCTGCCTCCTTAGCTGGGTGGGGGGTGGGACCATGGAAAGGAAAGCCCAGAAGCAAGAGACCCGTGCGCTGCTCCAGAGAAGTAGGGACATTAGTGGCCAGTATATAAGCCCATTCTTCTGAGCTCTGTGGCTGCCACAGAAATGCGATGTGGAAGATAGCTCATGGGCATGGCCCCCACACTGCCACCACCTGAGATAGGAGAGGGGAACTGAAGCTTCATGATGAGGATGCTCCCAGGGGAGGAAAGTGACAGATTTAGAATCTGAGCCAGTCTGTCTCCAGAGCTGTGCTCCTCGCCCCTCAAGCTCTGTACCCCCGGGCCTCAGTTTCCTTATCTGTGAAATGGAGTTAAGGAGTATGCATGACCTCACCAAGCACCCCAAGTTCCTGCTGCTGGAGGCTGAGACCCAAGCAGGCCTGGCTCATCCATCTTGACTCTGCTGTGAGACCCCAAGTCACAGGCCTTCTCCGGGCCTCGTCTTCCCTCCCAAGCCTTTCCTGACTTGCTGCCCAGGGTCTCAGCTCTGCCAGGCTGATGTGGGATGAATGTGGGCAGGATGGCTGCCCTGCTCACCAGCCCAACATTCTTCCAAGGGAGCCCCCACACCCTCACCTCATCTGGACCCCGGCCACCCCCACGCCCATGGACAGAGGCTTCACTTTTCTTTTTAATGCCTTTACTGTTCTTCTTTCCCGATTAGATGCACAAGGGATGCTCATTAAAAAGTTTCAGAATAAACAAAATATCAACAGGACAAAAACCCTGCAGAGACCCACCTCCAAGGTCCAGCACTGTTCTCAGGTTGGCTGTGCATCCTTCTAGATGTCCGGCCCTCACTCATTCCTTCACTTGTTCATTCAGTGTTTGTTAAGCTGCCACTGTGTGTTCTGGTCCTGAGAACACAGTTGAGAATGAGGCAGACGGAACTCCTGCTCACCTGGAGCTCTGTACATAGACTGTTTTTTCTAGCACAAATGTAATCAAATCATATTCACTGTTTCGTAGTGGGGTTTTTTTTTTTTTTGAACAATATACTGTGAGCATTTTCCCTTGTTAATATATGGAAATCACAGCTCATTCTTGAAGAGCTTTTTTTCTCCAAAGATTTTATTTATTTATTTGAGAGAGAGAGTGTGGGAGAAAGAGCATGAGTGGTGGGGAGGGGCAGAAGGAGAGGGAGAAGCAGGCTCCCCGCTGAGCAGGGAGCCTCGTGCTGAACTTCAGGCAGACCCTGAACCAACTGAGCCACCCATGCACCTTGAGAACATTTTTACATCTACTTTTTGATAAGACAATATGTTCACATGTGTGAAAAACTAAAGCAAAATACATCCAGGCACCCAGGAACCATCTACCTGCTGCCCGTGTCTTCCCAGCTCCCCGCCACACACAAGCAAGCAGTTTTACTTGTTTATAATGAATCCGTCCAGACTTCCCATACATACACCTGGGTACATACAAGTAGATAATCCTTCCTCCCATTTTTAATCCAAATTAGCATAGAACCCCCAAGTGTGGCATAGCGCCTGCCCGGACGCCGCTGTAATGAGCTGTGTTGGCCCCGCGCGGTGTCCCCTCTCCACAGCTGTGCGGTCTTTCATTGATGGAATTGCATGATGTCACTAACAGATGACAAGACCCTAACCATTCTCCTAGACACAGCCCTTTGCTGATGGCTATTTGGGTCATTTCTAAATATAGCATCTTTGTCTCCACTGCAGATTCTTCCATCTTATGGATACAGTAATCAACCAGTTCTCTGTTGTTGGGCATTTAGGTCAACTTCCAACGTTTCACTGCATCGACGTGAATGTTCGCACATATGTCTTTGCCTACCTTTCCAGTTGTCTTCACAAGAGCACACCAGCTACAAACCACAGCTCCCTAGTGCTCCTATGCCAGGCGCCAGCACTGCTGTGCTGAGTGCCTCAGGTGTGTGAACCCATTAAATTCCATTAAATCCTCACACTCACCGGGGGGAGCAGAGGTCATACAGGTGAGGGGACCAGACTTTGGAGAGGCTGAGAACTGTCCGTAGTCTCCTCAGTGGTAGGTATAGAGCTGGGATCCGAACCCGGGTGAGACTGAGTCCAGAGTCTGACATCCCAAACAGAGGACAAGCCACCAGCTGGCCCAACAGATGGGACCTTCCCAAGGGCAAGGATGGCTCCCTCCCAACAAGACCCAGTCTCTCAGAGATCATCTGGAGTACATCAGGGGTCCCACGTTCAGGGCCTGCGGGGCCCAGGCATTCTGTGATTCAGGGAGCCCGGGTGGGTGTCAGACAAAAGGGAGCAGTGTGGAGTGCGGCAGAGTGCCGATCTCCTGCCCCATGCAAAGGGGCAGGGACTGCTCACTCCAGCCCCACTGACTGTCCTACGTGGGAAACCTGTCCTGGTTTTTCAATAGGAGCTGGAAATCAAATAATATAGTGAGGTCTTCTTATGTACAAGTGATGGCAGCTGATTAGAAAACACAATTGCATGTGTCTGCTGCTAACTCTTAAATGGTTGGTGGGGAGAGAGAGGATCTGGAGAGCTTAGCTAGCGATGGATCTGGGTGAACGTCTTGTGCACATTCACCGTGCAGTTCTGGCCACCTTTTTTCTGGAGATGTCAACTTTTAAAAAACAAACAAACAAACAAAAACAGAAAATGGGGAAAAGAAGAGACAAAACCAAATAGAATAAGTGATTCTGGGCTAGATCCTGGTTCAAACAAAAAATCTGGCCATAAAAGATACTTTGGAGTCAACAGGGTGAGTGGAATATGGATCATGGATTAGAGGGAGTTACAGCTTTTTTCTCTGATGGGATAACCATAGTGCGGTTACAAGTGAGAATGTTCTTGTTCTTCATGCTGAAGGGCTAGGAGCCAAAGGTTTTGATGGCAGTAACTTACCCTCAAATGATTCAGAAAATAATGTATACCTACATGTGGGCGGAGAGAGAGGAAAACATGCGGGCTCAGCATTAGCAATGGCCATCCCAGCCTTCAAAATCTTCTGTCCTTGAAATTTTTCATAATAAAAATTGTGTATGTGGGGGGGGGCGCGCCTGGGTGGCTTAGTTGGTTAAACAACTGCCTTCAGCTCAGGTCATGATCCTGGAGTCCTTGGATCAAGTCCCACGTTGGGCTCCCTCTCAGCGGGGAGTCTGCTTCTCCCTCTGACCCCTCCCCTGTCATTATCTCTCTCTCTCTCTCTCTCTCTCTCGTTAGCTCAAAGAAATAAAATCTTTAAAAAAAAAGTGTACTTTTTTTTGTACAGGTGCTCGAAATGGCCCCTGTTTGCCACCTATCATGTAGCTCAATTAACCCCTATGCCAAATGGGGAAACTGAGTCCCAGGGAGAAGAAAGAAGCCTCTTTTTGTTTTTTTAACTGCTGATTTACCTTCCTAATTCATTTCCCTCAGCCAGTGTGAGAGTGGGTATTTGGGCTGGTGGCGAGAGGGCACTTCCTGTCCCTTAATCTTTTCTTTCTCCTCCCCCAGAGCTCTATGAGAACGGTTCTGGCAGAGCCCCATTTTACAGAGGTGGAGACGTAGAGAAAGGAAGAGACTTGACTGAGTTGCACATCAAGTTGGGGAGGGAAGCGGGTCCTCAGGGATTCCTGTCTTCCTTTCTATACCTAGAGAAAGAACCTGGCTTTGGGGTCAATAAGCCAGGTCTGCCACCAGCTTTGTTGTGTGACCTGGGAGGCTGAGCTAACCTCTCTGAGCTATAGTTTGCGGTGAGGAATTAATGAGGCGATATGTGAGAAAGCTCCTGAACCACTGCCTTGTGAACAGTTGGAGCCGTCCCACGTCCCTCTGTCCCGCAGTCCCCGAAATCTCAGAAATCTCCATCTGTTACACACACCCAGCCTGCCCAAAGAGCCATGGCTCCCACCTCCAGCCCTTCTCTTCTCTAATCCCAGACCCACCTGGCTGCTATTGGTCCTCAGCCTCGCCCTAGTCTCTGTGGGTCTCCTCCTACCAGGGTTGCCACAAGGCTTGGACCCGTGACATCACCCTTCTGAGCATCGGGTCCCCTGTACCCTCCCTCCATACCCTCTCCCCTTGTGCTGCTCAGGGCTTTTTTTTCTCTTTATTGAACTGGCTTCCCTCCTCCTCCCCAAGCTTTTAAGATAGAGTTTATATACCATAAAATTCACACGGTAAGTATGATTTTGATGACTTTGGACACAAGTTTACAGCCCCGTAACCACCATCACAAGCATCCTATAGAATATTTTCTTCACTCCCAAATTTTCCTTGTGCTCTTTTGCAATTAATCCTCCCACCCCAAGTCCCTGGCAACCACTGATCTCTTTGTGCCACTGTAGTTTTGGCTTTTCCAGATGGCATGCAAAGGGAATCATATCTGATGTCACCTTTTTTAGTGTGGCTTCTGTGACTCAGCATAAGGCACCTGAGAGTCATCCGTGGTGTTGCCTGGATCTGCAGCTCATCCCTTTTTCATTGCTGAGTAGTAGTCCATGGACAGATATACCAAAATTTTTTTTCTATTCACAAGTTCATGGACATTTGGGCTCTTTCCTGGTTTTAGGTCTAATGAAAAAAACTACTATTAATACTTGCATACTTTTTTTCTTCTTTTTTTAAAGTAGGCTCCATTCCCAGCGTGGAGCCCAACATTGGGCTGAAACTCATGACCCCACAATCAAGACCTGAGCTGAGATCAACAGCCAGACACTTAACCAACAGAGCCATCCAGTGCCCCTACAGAGAGGTTGTGTGTGTGTGTGTGTGTGTGTGTGTGTGTGTGTGTAAACACAGGTTTTTCACTTCTCTTGGGAGTGGAATGGATCGTAGACAGGTGTATAATTTTATAAGAGACGGCCAAGCTCTTTCCCAGACTGGTCATATCATTTTGCATTCCCACCAGCAAGATTTCTCCATCTCCTGGCCAACACTTGGAATTGTCAGTCTTTGAAATTTTAGTCATCCTAATAGGTGTGTAGTAAACCTCGTGGTTTTAATTGGCATTCCTCTAATGACTAATGTTGCTGATTGTCTTTTCACGTGCTTATTTGCCGTTTGTATATTTTCTTGGTGAGCTGTCTGTTCAGATCTTTTGCGCATTTTTTATTGGGTTGTTTGTTTTCTTATTTTTGCGTTGTAAGATTTCTGTGTATATTCTGGGTACAAGCCCTTTATCAGAGATGTGTTTTGCAAATATTTTCCTTTGGGCTTGTTTTGAGGATTCAATAACATCATAAATGTTCAATAAATGGGTGTTTTTATCGTTATTATTCTCATTACTGCTCTTGCATTATTACTCTGTTTTGTCTTTGTGAGTAGAACAAAACTTCATGCCTCTTGAGTCCAGAACTCCTAGTGGCACCTGCCAACAGAGGCTCCCCTGCTCCTCCAAGCCAGATACCCAGGTTCCCCCAGGCTGGAACTCCCTGAGGGAGCCACAGCCTTCTCTGGAGCCCAGGATATCTCTGTGTTGTTTGTCATTTCTAATATTCACTTATCAAAACAAACCAGCTGGCCCAGGCTGCTCGGCTGGGCTGCTGCTGGGAGGGGAGGCTGGCCCAGAGGACACCTCAGATACAGCTCCCCCTTCCTGCCCTGCCCTCTGGGCAAAGCCACATCCCTCACCATCGCCCGGCTCACAGCCCTGACTCTGGCGTGCTGGGCATGCATGGACGTGCTCTTTCCTTTGAGCCTCACCGCAGCACTCAGGATTTGATTTCCGTTTGCCGGAAGAGACGCCGGAGGCTTGGAGAGCCGATCTGGCCACCCCAAGTCCCACGAACTGTGGCTCGGAAGGGGAATGGCGGGTTTCTCCTGAGTGCCCTGGGCGCATGCGCACACGCTCATGGAGCACAGCCGAACTCGTGCCCTAGGCGGGGCTGAACGCAGGACAACAGGAGGCAAACAGCGACTGTGTACAGAGCGCCTCCTTCGTGCCAAGCACTGGGCCCGCAAGAGTTATGCCGCTCAGGGGAGTAGCTGTAAAATTGTCCCATTTTACAGATGAGAAAACTGAGGCTTGCAGAGACCCAGTGACTCACTCGATGCGGTAGTGGCAGAGCACGCTTTGGACGCCAGGAACGCCGTCTTCTCAGACCAGGTGCTTGACACCCTGCCACACTGGGCCCACAGCCTTTGTCCCTTCCGCGAGGCCTGCCCAACCTGTGGGGCCAGCTGTTGCGTGCTCCCAGGCACTGTGTGTGTGCAGCCTCACCGACCGCCGCAGTGCCGCTGGGGAGTCCGTCATGCCCTCCCCACTTCACCTGTCCCAGGCCCCTTCCCCTCTCCCTTCAACCAAGTTCGCTGCCTCTCCATCTCTGCACCCTTTTCCATTCGCAGCTGCTTCTCTGACTGCCCTCTCGCACCCACGCATCGCCCTCGTTCATTAAAGCCTTCCTGGCGGGAACAGGCTGGCTCAGACAGCGTGGGGAGGGCCCTATGGCGGGACCTGGCTACGTTCGCATGCGGGGCCCCTTCGCCCCGGCCCTCCCCCTCCTGAGACTCCCTTCTTCAAATCCCCTGGCACGGTGGGGAAGGAGTTTGCCCCGGAATATTCACTGTAGACTCGAAATACGCGCAACTGCCTCGCAACAGGGGACCTGCTAAATCCTGTTGGCAGAGTCGCTGGGATTGTTCGGAGGTGCAGAAAGGATGCAGATGCCCTCCCCATGCTGAGATGAGAGGGCTCGCAGGGTCTTAATGCGGTGTTAAGTGACGAAGATATGTGTAGGGCGGTGTGAAAAGAGTGGGTGTGGCCTAATCCTTCCTAGGACACACAACGGGCTGAGTCCTGGGTGGGCACCAAGGTGGCCGGCGGGGGGTGGGGTGGGACATTTTTTCGTCTCATACCTTGTCACTTTTCACTGTAGAACTGAAATTTCCTCCTCTGTGAAGCTACCTCTGATTCCGCCACCCCAGGTGTTACTCTAAGGAGTAACTTAGAGGTCAGGGATAGGCTCCGCCCTTCTCTACATCTGGCTCCCGGACAGCCCTTGGGAGGCCCTTCACCTGCCATCACTTGTCTGTCTTTGGGTCACACTGGGCGCCCCTGAAGGAAGGACCTGGGTGAGGCATCTCCTTCAGGGGAGCTCCCGCATCTAGCTCAAGACCCAGGAGGCCACTGAGTTGGCGCAGATCCTGAGGCCTTCTCCTGCCCCAAGGCCTCAGTAGGGGGCTGATTTCATGGCCAAGCCCTGGTTGAGCTCTGACTGTGTGCTAAGCACATTCTAGGCCTCCCTTTTTAAAGTACCAGTGACACCTCGTCTTTATACAGGAGCAAACAGGCTTTCGGAGCAGTTACGAAATTCTGTAACTCGCCTGGTGTCATGCACTAGTAACAGAGGAGGCAGAATTCCATCCCAGAGGCTCTTGGCAGCCCTTTGAGGGATATGGGCCGTCTGTGGTTTTCCCCCACGCTGGGAGGCTGCTCCGCCTGGAAGGGCCTTTCTCTTGCCCTCGGATGAGGCTGGGGACCCAGAGATGTGTTAGGTCTGGGCTTGTGGGTTCCCATCTAGCTTGACGACAGCAGCACAGGGTTTTCAGGAACCCACAGTGGGGACCAGTAACTCCACCAGAGCAGCAGGGAGAGCTTCTTGGGGGACATGGTGTGGCATTCCACCTAGAAGGATGAGGGGGCTGTCCAACCCTTCCACTCCACAAGTTCCCCAGCAAGCTCACTATCTTTTCTCCCCACACCTACTGCCTGGCCTGGTTTTATCTTCGTGATTGGCACTCTTCTCCTGAACCCATGGGAGGCTTGAAACCTCATCCCTCTGGCCTTCTCCCTCGGCCTCCACCCCCTTCCCACCAGCCATGAAGGCTCTGAATCTTTCTGAGGTCCTGCCACCACGTTCCTCAGTCTCATCCCATCTGGATTTGTCTCAGCCTCCTCACTGGATGGGGAAGGCCCCAGCAGGGACCCTGCTCTAAGAGATGCTGACACCCTGGGAAGTAGGGGAGGTGGCTCTTCGAAGGGCCCCTGTCCATGAGGAATTGCCGAAGGACTGTAGAGCTTTTAAAGAAATGGTTGCAAGTTCTTCAACGTTCTTCCCGTTGTGAGGCAGTCTGTCTCCTGTCCTTAAAACTGGGTGGGTTGCTTTGACCAACTGAGTAAGGCAGAAGCGATACCGCATGACTTCTGACATCGCATCAGAAAGGGCCAGGGAGCTTCCACCCTGTTCTCCTTTTGCCAGACTGAGGAAGCCCAGGCCGCAGGCGGAGGCTGTGAACAGGTGCCCCAGTCCACAGGCCCAGCTGCGCCCAGCCCTGCGGTCCTCTGGGTCCCAGGACCCAACACTGAATGAAGGGGTCTCCAGGTGACTCCAGCTGAAGCTGCAGATGTCCTGGGTCAGAGCCAGGCCGCCCCTGCTGTGAGCATGACGAAATAGTTCTTTTACCCTCCTGAGTTTAGGGGGGTTCGAAACTCAGCAAGAATCAAGGTGGGGGGTGGATTTTGTGACTTTCCCTGTCTCAGACTATCATTCTTTTCTCAAAGCGTATCTGTTGGGACCTAGGAGGGGCGAGGGGCTGTGGAGGACCTCGGCCCAGGGTCAGACCCTAGAGGTGCTGTTTACCCCTGTGAAATAGCCGGACCAGGTTAGAACCAGGGAACTTGGGCTCCCTGCCTCCCCCAAACCACTGTACACACCCCAGCCCCTGACACCCCTGGAGCCTGGAGTTTTGAGTCACTGGATGGTGTCAAGTCCCGTGAGTCTCTCAGCTTGGATATTTGAGGAAGACTGCCCAGAGGAGGCAAGAGTGAGATGTAAAGAAGAGGCGGAGTTAAAAATAACGATGACATTTTGTTTGTTTACATTAAAATGTCAAACAGGGGCGCCTGGGTGGCTCACTTGGTTAAGTGTTCGACGCTTGAGTTCGGCTCAGGTCACGATCCCGTGTTGTGAGATCAAGCCCCGCGTCAGCCTCCGCTTAAGACTCTCCCTTCCTTTCTGTCTGCACCACCAGCCTCCCTTCTGCTCTCATGCTCTCTCTCTAAAAATTTTTTAAAAAATAAAATAAATAGTAATTATATTACTGGGCTTTATTAACATACCAAACTACTACATATTTAATATATATTAAAAATAACACATGGTTCTTACAGAAAGAAACGTTTGACAGAAAAGCATAAAGAAGACAAACACATTCCTTGTGGTCTCTTTGCCCAGAAATCACCCTGGCTGACCTGTTGGGAGTATTTCCTACATTCTCATCAAGCATCTTGGTCTAGGCAGCCACTTTTAGCAAAATTTCTCCATGGTTCAAGAAAGGCAGAGACCAGCTGGCTGAAGGGACGGTTGCCACCATAACAGAAGAGGCCATATTTGGAGCATGTGGCTCGGTGTCCTCCTTCCCTGCCCCTGCACAGCCCCTAAGGACAAGGTCATCACAGCAGCACCCCCTGCAGTGGCCCCAGATCTGAGTCATTCACGGAACAATACCATGTGGTGGGGGGGGGGGGCTCTGAGTGTGCGAGGCGGAAGCTCCTTCCCACTACTTCTTGGCTTTCTGATCCCCAAGCACAAGCAATAACCTCCAGGGCCAGGGCAGTGGAAATCTATCCCTGGGAGGGGGGCAGAGCCAGCCACTTATCTAAGCAAGCTGGGGGCATCATGGCTGCCTGCCCATCAGATGCCTGAATCAATCTCAGTCCTTCTCTGGGGCCTACCCCCAGGACGGATTCTCTCCACCCAAGAATGTTTGCAACCCTCCAAATGACAGTTTCCCCAAGACGGATAACCTGAACACCCTTTCTCCCCTTATAGCAGAAAAATCTGTGGTTGCTGGACAGGGTCTGCCCACAGAACATTTCGAAGGATGGGATGGCTGAGCCTTTGACTCTGAGCAGGAGCAGGCTGGGGGTGGCAGCTAAGGGCATTTCATGCAGGAGAGCTTTCCCAGCGCAGGGCTGTGGGCAGTGCCCTGGCTCTAGGCCTGGACAGGGCACACCTGGGCCGGAGGAGGCTTCTCCTGGGGCCTCTCTGTGACGTGGTGGGCAATGCTCAGTGCCATGTGGGTGCTGGCCGGGACAGATCTCGGGCCTGCCTTTGGGCAGGACGGCTGTACTGCTCCAGTTTCCTCCTGGCAGGACACCCGCACACTGGCCTCTCCCACCCAGGGTCCCCTGGGTGGGCACCTGTGTCCCTTTCTGGCCTGCCCTGCAGCTCACCCTGGCCTGGAGTCTCTCCAATGCATCCCCTGCCTCAGGGGTAGAGCCACCTCCCCTGGAGACACCAGACACCACCACCAGCCCCTGGTACCCCAGCCCCAGGGCACAGCCCAGCAGACGGCCGGTGCGGACTCACTGAGCACAGGCAGCGGGAGAACAGCAGCGCTGGGCTCTTCAGCGGTGGGCATGGCTGCAGCACGGACCCAGCCCCCGAGGCCCCCGAGGCCCCCGAGGCCCCCGTGGGGTCTGCAAGGACAGGGCTCTGCGGAGGGACGTGTGGCTTTTCTGGGGAGTGTGTGGTGAGCTGGCCAGAGTGTCCTGGAATGGCTGAGGGTCCTCGACACCGTTTCCATCATGGCCTTCCACGACTTGGGCCTTCTGACACTCTAACCTCATGTCCTTCCTCTCCTCTCCGCTCCTCCTGCTGGAACTACGCTCTAGACGACCGGCCTGTTTATTTCCCCCTCAATTCGACTTTTAATTCTTCTTAGAGCCATGCACGTCCCCAGTGTGGAAAGGCAAACAGCACGATGAGGCCTGCAAGAAATACAAGGACATCCCAGTAGCCCCTGTTCCCACCCCTGGGCACAAACAGGAATCGAGCATCTGGTGTGTGCTGGGCCCACACAGGGGACGCCACAATGTCCTCAAAATAGCAAGTCCCCCCTTACCCCCACAGTTGAGATTCTAGTGGGACTGCCTGCAACCCCTTTAGCTCTTTCTTCCTTATTTCTCTATCACATGCTTTGATGGCCATTTCTGTCTTTCTTTTCGGTTTTAAACAGTATCTGATAGCTTCCCAGGCTGGAAGATGAGGGTTCAGTTCTCTTACACGTGGACCTCTGTGGCTCTCCTCCCCCAGGAGCCCAATCTCATGGACCCAAACTGTGGGGCTACATCAGTCTTTGGTGTTTACAATATTGTGATTATGGAAATGCTGTTTCCAGCCGAGCTGCTCAGTACTTTATGACTACATTCTCTATTGTGTGTGTTTTGTTTTGCTGGGGTGGGGGTAACTACTGACTTTTGTCCTTTTTGTGTCAAGGTGGGCACTCAGGGGATCCTTTCAAGCTGGAGGCTCATGACCTTTGTCTCTGGGAAGTTGGGAGGCATAGCTCACTGCTCCTTTTACAAACTCTTAACTCATTTTGTTTCCATGCCCACCTGTCCCACCCTCCTGGGGGACCTGGTGCCTCCCAGCTGAGTGTTTCTAAGGGTCTGTCAGGTCGGTGGTCTGGCCTGGGGTTGACTCCTCCTCTTCCAGACCTGATTTCACCTTTCTCTACTTTCTAAGTTGGTCACAGTTTGTCTGCTGATTTGCTAGCTTATTGTGTTGTGGATTCCTCTTATTCTGTCCTTGTCTTTTTGTCCTTGTGTGTGTCCTAAAGATTTATTTTATTTATGTCATTTTAGAGGGGTTTTGGGAGGGAAGACCCATTCAGTTCCCTAAAGATTTATTTTATTTTATTATGTGTCCTAAAGATTTATTTCATTTCATTTATGTCATTTTAGAGGGGTTTTGGGAGGGAAGTCCCATGGCACAATGTCCCCATTCAGTTCATGGTTACTCCAAGTCCCCTTTACATTTTCCTCTGAGCATCTATTGTGTACCGTGGACTATTTTAGGTCAGCTCCTACCCCCTTTCACATGAATCTTTTTTTTCACCCAAATCTGAGCTCAGACGATACTTCCTCCAGGAAGGCCTCCTTGACTACCCTGTTTAATGGTGCCTGTCTGCCACATCACCGTACTTTACTTTTGTTCATAGTCCTGCCATTTTCAAAAGTATTCTATGGATTTACTTCATGGATATATTGCCTTCCTTCTCAACCTCCCCCAGAGGTTTGCTCCATAAGGCAGAGACCTTGTTCCTCAGTACTTAACACGGAGTCAGGCCAAAGTAGATGCTCAGGAAATAAACGTTGAATGGACGGATGGATTTGAGCTTGGGATCTCCAAGAGGCAAGCTTCAGCATGACCTCAGGAAGAAGCTGGTAATGGTCAGAGTTCCCTGGGAATGGAAGACTCTTCTAGTGAGGGAATGAGACCCTTATCATGGGAAGGATGGAAGTTGATGGAAGTTGGGGATGGCTGAAAGGGTATAGAAGCACCTAAGAGAATAGATGTGGGAATCTCTGAGGCCTTGGCTCCAGGTTACTCTGCTACTTCCTAGGGAAGCCAAGTCGCCTTTCGATCTGAAAACAGCTCTTTGCAGGCCGGTATCGGGGTGAGCTCTGGTCACGGAGTCAGCGCGATCTTGACGCCCTTCCGCCTCTCTTCTCCGTGGTCTGGCTGGGCGACTTGTTTGTCTCCGTCATTGCACTTGGTGCAAACACCATATGACGGTGATAAGGACAAATCTGAGGTCCTGGATTCGTGATGACAAGCGTGAGCCCTTTAGTGAACTATTGATACACAGTAGGCTGTTCTGATGATGTGGGTTAACACTCTGGTTTCATTCTTCCTGGCAGTGAGAACTTGGCTTGGGCCTCAGTTTCCTTGTCCGTGAGATGAGGGTCTGACCATGCTGACCTGACTGGGTCATGTGAAGTCTCAACCTTGGAGTGTGACAGGTGTCAATCAACACCCATCCCTGCCTCCTGGGCCGGCAGGACCATGTGTGAAGACCTGGGGACAGACAGCCTCTGGACTGGGCCCCTGGACGTGTTCCTGGGGCAGCCTCAGGGTTTCTGAGCATATCCTTGCAGAATATTGGGCTGGGGAGACCCAGGGGCTCTGTCCGAAACAAGGGCTTGGCATTGTTCCAGAAAGCAGTGGCGGGAGCGCAAGGACAGCTTGTTCTGCTCAGGGGAAGGATGTTGCAGATCCTGTAATGGAAGCTCCACAGAAAAAGGCGGGGAAAACTCTGTCTCCACCTGACGGTTTTGACAATAGTTCTGCCATGATTCGCTGCTTTCGACATCTTTTTGGGCCTCAGTTTTCTTCTCTGTTAAATGGACACGGTAATATTGTTATGCCTCTTGCTGGGCTGTCTTGAGCCTTTCTCCACTCCACAACTGTGGAGTGCTGGGGACACTGCAGGGACAAAGTGGTTACCTTCCTCATGCACCTTGTATCACAGGGAATCCCCAAGATGTGGTGTTTAGAGTAGGTGCCCTGCTTTGCTGGCAGAGTCGTCAAGCTTGTATGAATTCACCCTTTATACTTGAGAATGGTGGCAATTTAAGTAAGGCAGGCGAGCCCCGCCTTCCCTCTTGGTTTTCACCTCTGCACACCACGCCCTCGGAGCCTGAGCCTGAGGAGGAGGCGCCCACTGGCTGCTGTACTCTTCCCCGTGTGCCTTCCTGTAGCCTCGGTCCATGGCTTCCTGCCGGTCCAGTGCTGGGCTCGAAGAAACCAGCTCCAGCTCTGGCTTTGCGGAAGTACAAGTTAGACGGAGAGGCAGATGGGGGTGCAGCCGCCAGCAGAGCCAGGGTCCTCGATGAGAGTGCTGGGGTGGAAGAGTTGGGATTGTCAGGGAAAGCCTCCCCATTTTATTTCAGAACCGGGCCTTGAAGGAGGCTATTACTGAGTCAGGTGGAGAAGGCAGGGAGGGCATTCCCGGCTAAGGGAATGGCCTTTGCAAACAAAGGTTCAGGGAGAAAAGCTTGGGCTGGGAGTGGCTGCAGTGGGATGGCGCCTGGGGAAGTTCCCTGCTTAGGGAGCCCTGGCAGGGTTTGGAGCGTGGCCAGTGCTGTATTTTGGAAGGCTCTCTCTGGCTGCAGTGTGGAGGAACTGGGGGCAGGAAGCAGAGAGAGGAGGGGAAAGGAGAAGAGGGGATGGCTGATTCTGCCCAGGCCTAAACTGTAGCCGCTCACGTCCAGCCACCATGCCAGAGATGGTCACCAGAGGGCGTTGTGTGTCAGCAAGCCATGGAGGTCCCTGCCGGTGTCGGGGTGGTGTGCGGACACAGCTGTGCACGTGGACTGAGTCTGTGAATGTGCCTACACCGTCTGCCCATTCCACGTGTGTGTTCACACTTGTGCACCCTGCTGTGTTTGTGTGCACATATGTATTTGGGCTCCATGGACTTACAACGGTGTGAAAGGGGGCTTGTGGGGTTTTGATCGTGAAGGTGGGTGTGTTGGAGATGTGCCAGAGGTACATATAGGTGAGAACAGCCCCCCCACCATCTCCCACTACTCCAGCCACAGTTATTCCACTAGAAGCCACCTACCTCAGGGCCTTTGCACATGCTGTTCCCTCTGCCTTCATGCTCTTCCACCACATATCTTCTTGACTCCTTCCTCACCTCCCCAGCTCTGTGCTTAAGTCACCTTCCAGTGAGCCTTTTCTTGACCTCCATCTTTAAAAGTATAGTTCCCACACCCAGACATACTCCCAGTCCCTGTCCATCCTTTGTCCCATAGCACTTACCCTCTGACAGAGTATAATGATGTAACCTACACATTTTGTTTGCCTGGCTTGCCCACCAGACCATCATTTCCCTGAGGGTGTTGTGTCTGTCTTGTTCAGTCTTGCACTCTCGGTGCCAGGCACACAGTAAGTGCTCGACAAATAGTTGTTGAATGAATGAATGAATGAATGAGCTTCCCCAATCCTGGGTCCTGACCATCCTCTCTTTCCAGTCCTCTGTCACCCCGGCTCCCTCCCACCTCGGCTCACACCCACATCCAAACTTTGACCACACCCTCTTCCTCCTTTTGTCTCAGTTTCCCCGAGTCTACAGAGAGGGGTGTTAATGGACGTTCCTTCTCAGAGTCCGGGCAAGCTGTGGGGACCCCATCAAACTCCCCTTCCGGTTTCTGAGAGATGATGGAGTTGCTCAGCTGTCCCGTGCTCCAGAGAGGCAGAAGGTGGCCAGCAGACGCTGCCGCACCTCGCTCGGAGGAGAAAGAGAGGCTCCGGGGTGGGGCTTCCTTCCCGGGCAGCAAGGCAGCCTTGCATCTCAGCCTGGCCCTCACGGGGTCCCCTTTCGCACCTCCAGCCCTTTGCAGGGAGACCCTCTCTGCTTTTCTACTGACCAGCTCCTACTGATTCTTCAAGGGCCAGTCTCAAAGTCACTTCCTCTGAGGAGCCTTCCCTGAGCTCATGCAGGTGGTGTCTGGTTCCTTCTTGAGGCTCTTGCTCATGAAGCTATTTATAGCACCCCACATGGAGTTTTGTGATTCTTGGGCTGTCTGTCAGGCTCCCTACCTAACCGTCAACTCCTCCAACTGAAGGGCCTTGTCTGAGTCACGGGGGTGCCTGGGAGGCTGGCACGAGACTAGAGTCACTCCATCGATGTCTGTGGCATGCTTTTCATGCTTCCTTTGTTTATTCCTCACATATTTACGAGGCACCTACTATGCACCAGGCCCCGGGCTGTGTATCAGGACTGCAGCAGGGACTGAGCTGGCAAGATTCCTGCCTGGGAAGGACTGACGGTGTAGAGGGAGAGCTGGATAAAAAAACAGAACAGATAGGAAAGGCATCAGTGGCATGAGTTCTGGGCAGAGAATTAAAACTGATTTGGGGACATGACCAGGAAGGCCTTTTAGAGGAGTTCATTTAAGTGGAGGCCTGCAGGCTGGAAGGGAACCGCCACAGGAATCCTGGGAGGAAAGGGGTTCCAGGCAGAGGAAACAGTGAGGGTGGAGGGCCCGAGGCAGGATGGGTATTGACACTGTTCAAGGGACAGCACTGAGACCCTCAAACATAGCAAGGAATGGAGAGGGCGAGGGGGCGTGTGGAAGCGTGGAAGTCCAAGCGGATGGCAGGAGTCTGAGCCTAGAAAACCTGCAGGACCAGGATTACATTCCTGGTTGGGAGGTAGCTGCTGCTGGGTGCCCATTTTACAGATAGATAAGCAGCAGGTCCTGAGGTGAAATGACTAGCCCATGGTCACATGCCCCATCGGGAACAGAGCACTCCACCCACCCAGGAGTGGTAAGGCTGAGATGGCTTCCTGGAGGAGGTGGCCTGCAGGGTATTTGCAAATACTCCCTGGGCATTTGGGAAGTGCCAGGCCCTAAGCTAGGGACTCCCAAGCCCGAGCTCACGAGCTAATTTCAGAGAGGCCTCGCTGTCCCCATGGGACAGGTCAATAAACTGAGGCATGGAGCTGCTCCATGACTTCTAGTAAGTGGCAGAGCTGGCATTTGAACCCATACCTGTCTGAGTCCATAGATCATGACTTTCCACCCACTGCCTGGAAAGGGTGAGCCAGAGACGCAGGAAGAGAAAAATGATAATATAAATAACATATCCCCCTTTCTTATCTCATCAGGCCCTCTCCATCATTGCGTGGGTGGGGCCCTGCAGGGATCACCCCTTTTTACAAATGGGCAAGCAGAGGTCAGCACCCCGCTCCAAGCATTTCTAGCAGGAGGTGGAATCTGCTTCCCTCATGTGAGGTCCCTGGCAGACCGCACACTCATGCCTGCCCAGAGGCGAAGGGTTGACCCCTTGACCTTTGCCAGGCCCTTCCCGCCCTCCCTAGCCCTCCCTAGCCCGCAGCTTTCCATCTGAGTCACCTGATCTCGGGGCCAGATTGGTCAGTGGCTCCTAAAATCCCCCTAGCTCCACGTGGGAGCAGAAGAGAGGACTGGCCTATGTGGCCATTATATACTTTAGACAGTCTATATACACAGATGGAGGTCCCAAGAGCAGAGGAGAAGATAACCAACGGTCCACCTTACACCCTCCAAGACTCAGTTTCACCGTGTGGGGAAGGAGAGGCAGTAAAGACACCCACCACCACGAACAGCCACGTTTCCTGACGTCTTACTAGGAGCCACAAAGCTCACCACCAGTGACCCACCGGTTCCCGGTGCCCTACACACGGTGGCGGGAGTTCAGTGGATGTTGCAGAGCAGGGAACCAATGTGCGCACGCCGGGCATTGTGCTTAAGGCTTGTACAACGTTTGGTCAGGCAGGATGGACCATCTGCTAAAGCCCGGGTCCCGACCTCTTGCACAGCGCCGGGAGGCAGGGCTGTCACGGTCGTTTTTTCACAGAGGCGAAAACTGAGGCTCAGGGGTCACCAGACTTGCCCAAGGTCACCGCTTCTGGAAAGCAGCCACGTAGAGATCTGAACCCAGGTCTCGGCCCGGGGGCGCACTGTAACCCCTCACGCGACCCCGCCTTCCCGCTCCCGCCACCCCAGGATACTTGGGGTTTTCCCAGGTTACGCACTCCAGGCCCGCGCACAGAGCACATTGGAGGGGGTGGGCGCCGCGGGGCTGGGAGAGCGCGGGGGCGGGGCCTAGTGCCTGACAGGCGCGAGGAGGGCTCCGCGAGTCCCGGGCAGTGGGAGGGGCTTGCGTCTGGACAGGCGGCGGGAGGGACCCGGCTCTGGCCTGGAGGGGACCGAGCCGGAGTGGGCCCGGGTTTCCCGGGTGGAAGGCGGGGCTTGACAGACAGGGGAGAAGCCGGATTTGGGGCCAGCAGGGGCGAGGCTTGTGCTTGACAGGCAGGGCAGGTCGGTGTTTGATAGGCAGGGGACGGGCCCCGGAGACGACGGGCCAGTCGGCGTGCAGGGGCGGGGCTTACGTCGGCGCCGTCCGGCCGGGGCCCCCGCGGCGCTGCCCAGTCTGGCTCCGGCACCGCCCGTCCTGAACGCGTCTTTGCCGCCGCCGCCGCCGCCGCCGCCGCCTCAGCTCCGCCGCCGCGCCCGGGCCCCCTGCCCGCAGCCATGAGCGCTCTCCGCCCGGGTAGAGCCCGCCGACCTCTAGATTAGTTCTGCCGCCGCCCCTGGACCCGCCTTTACCATGGAATCGCCCGCCTCCAGTCAGCCCGCCAGCATGCCCCAGACCAAAGGTAGGAACTCCTGATAGGGAGCGCAGCTTGATCCCCCACCCCCCACCGCCCCGCGCCCCTTCGGGCCCGGACTGCGGACCCCGACTTCGGTCTGTGTGATCCCATTCCAGCCCGTCCCGGACGGAGGCAGCATTCCGGTCCAGAATCCTTCCCTATTCGGGTCTCCGTCTCAGCTTAGACCTCACCTGGACCCCAGTTTAGGCCTTGGAACTGCTCTCGGGCCCGCATTCAGGCTAGGATCTCGTTGTGATGACCCCGCTCCAGATCAGAAACCTCACTCTGACCTCCTCATTTAGGCCTTAACTGCCCCTAGAACAGGAACTCTCCCAACCTGGGTCCCTCAGTTGGATCCAGGTGGGATTCACTCTTATCTGCACCCCGCCCCCACTTCCCTCCCTGGTCCCAGGGCTGTATTCACTCTGGGATTTAAAGGACTCCCCATCTGGGCCCCAGCAGTGCTGCCCTGCTGGGGAATCTCACTGTAACCCCCTCCTCCCCTCCATGTGGGTGCCCTGGCTATACTCCAGCTAAGAACTCGCTCCTCTCCCCCAACTCTGTCCATCCTTGTAGGCCCCTCATTGCTCCTTCCCTGGCGGGCCTGCGGCCCTGCAGCCTGGTCCCCCAGGAACCTCTCTTGGCCTCCCACCCCACCCTAACACACGGCCCCCCTCTCCATCAGCTCCTTGTCTTGACTTGCAAGCTTCTCTCTGCACTTGGAGAGCTCACCGCCTTTTGCTCCCCTGTATCTCCAGGGTTGATCCGTACCGGGCTTGTCCCTGCTGCCTCTGGGTTCTGGGCCAGCCGCTAGGCCAGGGTGCTGGCTGTGCAATGGGCTCACTCTTGTCTTCTCCAAGTAGCCGGCCTTCCTGGAAATTTTTGTGAGGTGGCGGCTGCGGCGGCAAGACAGAAGGATTTGTCATGCGGGGCGGGGGTGGGGGGGTGAAACTTGGAGGGTGAAAGGGGGATTTTGTGTGTGTGTGTGTGTGTGTGTGCGCGCGTGTGCGCGCGCGCGGGCGCGCACGGAAGAGGAAAGGATGTTTTTGGCATGTTCAAGCCTCAGCAGGCTAGGCTGTGTGAGATTTCCAGACCGGACATAGCTGTAATGAATGGGCTGCCTCCTTGCTCTCCAAACCTGCTGCTGCCTCACGCTGGCAGCAGGAGTATCTCTGGACCTCAGTTTCCTTGTCTGTAAAATGGGAGTAATCACACATACCTTGTGTGGTTTTCTGGGTATGATACGAGGCAGCAAATCCTGAAGAGCTTGGTTGAGGAGGGGAGGAGCGCAGCAGAGCGCCTGGCACACAGTAGGTGCTGAGGCAGGCACAGTTGCCCACACCTTGTTACCGTTTTCCTTGTTGGGAAGGCCTCAGCATGTGGGGTCAAGGCCTTGCCTCTGTCTGGGTTGCAGCTGCATAGTGAGGTGGAGAAAGGTAACAGATGTCACTCAGTGGGCCTCTGCTCAGGGGCTGATCCTACCTCTCTTTCTCTGGAGGGACCCAGGCACCAGGAGGGCCTGTGGGGTCCTGGGGAGGGTGTGGGTCCATCTCTGCCCCTGCGGCCAGCAGCTGCGGTGGCTGGGGGCCAGAGCCTGGCCGGCCCGGTGGGCAGGGTAATTACGTCTTACATAAGTGGGAGGCCGGATCCCTGACCATTACCCAACCACTGTGAGTAACTCAGGAGGCACTCAAGGGGGGAGGTGGCTGGGGAGGGACTTACACTGCACAGACCTCGTGGAGCTTGGGAGCTGGGAAATCATATGCTTCTCCATTCTGGAGAACCAGGAAATCAGACACTTCTTTTCTCTAGCGTGGGGTCTGTGCCTGGCTTGGTCAGTGCTGTGGGACTTAGGGAAGGTCCCTCAGCTTCCCTGGGCCACAGTGTTTTCACGGGCAGAAGGAAGAGGATGGAAGCGATGTTTGTCTTCGAATGCTCTTTCAGCTTTTCCAGGCAGGCAGTACCTCACCCCAATAAAAGTTGGAGTTGTAGAGTTGTGAAGGGAGAGGGGTCCTAGGTGTGAAGGGAAAAGGGAATTTGGGGAGGCACTGTTTGATTCCCATGTGCTGTGTGTGACTTGAGTCCTGGTGTTGCCCTCTCTGAGCCTCTCTGCAGAGAGAGAACCAAGGTGAATTTCCAGTTTGTAGGTCCAGGTAATAGATGGTGCTGGTGGGTTAGATGGAGGTTCAGGAGCCTCTGCAAGGTTCAGGGACCTCGTCTGCCTGTTTGGGGGTCTGTGGAAGGATATGGTGAGGAGCCATAATACCCTCTCACCCAAATCCTGAGACTTGTCACTTATCAAGCTTTTTTTCATGTTCCATGTTCTCTCCCATTCATTCCTCCCAGCCCCATTTATAGATGTGGAAATTGAGGCTCGGAGGTGTTAGTGCCTTGCCTAGGGCTCATACAGTTGTGACAGGTGCCCTAGAGCTCTGTCCAGGACTGTATATCTCCAAAGGTCTCCCCAGTGTTCCTTTATGTTCCATTCTGTGCTGAGCTGGTGGGACCCACCCTACCCGCACCCCATCATCCTAGCTGTTGGGATGCTCTGTTATGCCTTGCATCTGGGTCCTCTCCAGGGCTAGCCTGACCTGGAGCAGGGCCTGAGCTGGAGGTGATGCCTCTTGTGTGCACAGCCCTTTACAGTTGGGACATTTTATATTCACTCAGCCTGACCCATCTGACAGATGAAAAACTGGGGCCAGACAGGGGGAGTGGCTAGACTGAATCCACAGAGCTGGGATTCTCAGCAGGGCCCTCCCCATCCTGGGCACAGGGCCTTCCAGCATTGTGCTCTTCTCCACCTTCTCCCAGGAATCTGAACAAAACAGGGCGTGGTTGGTACTTGACCTTAAGGAGATTTACCTTTGAGCTTCAGCTTTGAGCTTCCTGCCTCGCAGCTGGTGTCCTGCTCTGTGCTCCATACCACAGGCCTGGGGAGTTTTCCATGAGTCCATGAGGCCCCAGGTCCCTCAGCCCTGCAGGTTTCCCCCAGCCTCCTTGCCCACATGCCATCTTTGGCTGGAGTCAGAGGCTAACGGCAGCTGGCGCTGGGGCCAGTGGTCAGGGGCACATTTGCTTGGCGTGGTTTGGGTTTGCTGCTTCAAGCCACATGGGTCCTTGGGGGTATCGTATGCATCCTGTCACCGCTCGCACTGCACTGTGAGTGCCGCCCATGCAGGCGCGTCATGGTTGATCTTCGCATGGCTCCAGGCTGCCCAGTCTGTGTCCAGAGCACTGTCTGTGTCCTGGCCCTGCCTGCCGTGGCCACTGTCCCCCCCTCAACCCCCTGTCTAGTCCCGTTCCTGCTGTCGGAAAGACTGGAGGGTGACACCTTGGGGACTTCCCCCACCCCTGGTGTGACGCACAGGAAACTCTCTATCAGCCAGCCCATGGCTCCAGGCCTGAAAGGAGCAAAGTTCTCAGTTGCCTGTGTGGGGAGAAGGCTGGGGCAGCGGGAGGCTTCCGGTGGGTGAGTCAGCGGGCACTGGGTGCTGACTCACCCTCCGGGCATGCCAGCCCAACTGGCTGCTGCTTAAAGGGGCGATGACTGCTGGCTGGTGGGTTGGGAGGGGGGCTGTGAGCCCCAGCCTTGCAGGTCAGCATCGAGTCCTCAGATGGGCATCAGAGGTGGCCCCTTCCTGGACCTCAGACTAGGTTGGGACCTTTGGGCAGGCCCTCCCGGCTCTACTCCCGCCCCGCCCAGGAACTTCCTCTGTTAGGCAAGAGCCCTGCTTCCTCTTGCTCACAGAACACAAGCAGGTGGCGGTGGCCATGCACCGACCTTGCCCAGGGAATCCTCTGGTCTGCTGGGGGCTCTGGGAGGCTGGGGAGGAGAGGTGGTATGAGGTCGGCCTGAGCTCCTGGGGTGGAGAGGTGACCGTGGTCCAATGTCAGGGCAGGCTCTTTTGCTGTGTGATGTTGGCAAAGTTACATTCACTGCGCCCCGTGAATGACTGCAGTGCCCTGGGCATGGCCCACCTATCACATGAGAGGCCTCAGCTTCCTCATCTGCAGACTGGGAATAGGGACTTTTCCTGCCTATCTGGCTGGCAGCCACAAGGATGGATGCAGACAGCCTCCTTCCAGTCTTGCTAAGTGTTAGGTAGTGGGCCGGCTAGACTGGCCTCAGTCCCCAAAGAACCTCAGCTAGACAGGAAGGAGGTGCAGAGCTTGGGCTCAGGGAGTAGACAGGCCTGTGTTCAAATTTTGACTCACTTCACCGCTTCCTGACTTCCTCTTGTGCCCTCTCTGACCTTCGGTCTCCTTTTCTGTAACGTGGGAGTGAACACTCCTCCCTTGCAGGATGGTGGTAGAGATTGGAGACAGTGTCTGTCTAATGTGTGGCATCTGTTATTATGTTCTTATTGTTATGGTCATGGCTGGTATTTGGCGATGGGTGAGTAAATAGAACCCTGGACTCTGGAGATAGGCTCGTAAGTCCTGTGACATGAGGACTCTGATGCTGGCTGCAGGGTCCTGTAATGCCAGCTACAAGGTACCAGGCTCTTTCCCCACTGGTCCACAGCTGGAGCTGGGGCCTCCCATTGCCTCTTGGGCCTTCCTGGGGAGGGCCTGTGGTGAACAGAGGGGACTGGGGCAGGCCTCTTTGCAGATCTGCTCTCCTGAGCACAGGGAAGTGTGGGGTGGGGAATCAGGAGGACAGGCCAGCCCCTCAGTTGGTAGAACTTCACGTGCCAGGTACGGTGCTGGCTGTGGGGATATTGGGGTGAGCGAGGAGCACCCTGACTCTCAAAGAGCTCTGCGTAAGGAACAGGAAGAGGCCTTGGAATCCAGATCCAAGGCCAGGTGTGTCCATGGATGGGGGTCAGTGTGAGAGGGAGCAGTTGGGCCCTGGGGCCAGGCTGGGTGCAGGGCCTTGGCGGCCCTGCAGAGTATTGTCAGGGTCTCAGGAGGGGTGCTGTGTGTCCCTGTTTGTCCCAGAGGAAGTACTCTGGGGGGTGGCGCAGAAGACGCCGTGCAAAGAGCCCTACCCCGGCCAGATGGGGCGATGAGGCAGGCCTGCCTTGAGCTCAGCTCCTGAGGTTGGGGCTTACAGCCCTCTGGGGACCATCCTTCTCCACATGGCCCGCATGAGTCAGGCTTGCTTGCCCGGCTGCTTCTGTCCATGCCCTCCCTAGCACTGAGCATGGAAACCCCAAAAAGCTTCATATAAAAGGCATGAAGAACTTACAGGGCTGGGCAGTGGCAGCCTGGTAGGTCGCCTGCAGCTCACAGACAGCAAGCCTGGGAGCTGTGTCCAACTTGGGAGAGGGTCAACAGTCTCACCCTGAAGGGCTTTTGTCCCCCTTTCCCTCCTGAGAGGTCCTTGTCACCCTCTCCCTGCCCTAAGGGTCCCTTTCTGGGGTGTCACGGCTGAGCTGGCATTCCAGGGGCTGTCCTGGCTTCTCTGCCCTTCTCCCAACTGGTGCCCTGCTCCTGGGCGGCTCAGCATTGACCCTGTTGACGCCTCCGGGCTGGACCCCAACCTGGCAGGTGGGGTCTTCCATTCCTTTTAAACTTTTCAATTGAAGTATATCACAGACCCCAAAAGCATATATAAAATGTACCTCTGTATTTTAATGAGTAAAAATAAAATGAAATCTGTGTACCCAATACCTAGCTAAAGAAATCGGACATTACTGTACCCCAAAGCCCCTCCCAGAATTGTGCCTCCCTAACAACTGCCCTGACTTTTGTATTAAACTTTTTTTTTAAGATTTTATTTGAGATAGGGGGAGTGAGGAGAGTGAGAAAGCACAAGCACAGGGAAGGAGCAAAGGGAGAGGAAGAGGCTGACTCCCTGCTGAGCAGAGAGGCCGATGTGGGATTCGATCCCAGGACCCTGGGACCATGACCTGAGCCGAAGGCAGAGGCTTCACCAACTGAGCCACCCAGGCACCCCTGTATTAATCACTTCTTTATTGTTTTTTGAAATTGAGTTCTAATATACGAGGGGCATAGTGAAGCTCACCATCCTTCAGAAGGGGGCCTGCACTGCCGTGGTGGCCGGGAGAGGCTGCAGCCAGCCGGCTGGGTTCATGGCCATCTCCCGCACTCAGGAGCTGTGGGGCCTCAGTCTGTATCATGGGGACGATCATAAAACCTAAACGGCAGGGTCGCGGCAAGGCCTCTGTGCACTGGTGTATACAAGTGCTGAGTGTGGGGCCGGCCCAGAGCTAGTGTGGCTGAGTGTGGACAGCTGTCCTTGTTGCTTCAGGTGGGTCTGAAACTCCCTGGTGGACTGTGCGGGGCTCAGCCTGTGTAACAGCTCTTGACTTTGCTCCTCTGTGTCACTGTGCTATTGCCACCAGCTTCCGTGGTGCGTCCTCAGGATCGTGCAAGCCAGTTGGGTGGGAGGTGACCTGTGAGGGGCCTTGGGTGTTAGGGGAGATGTGGAGAGCTGAGGAACGTTTCTGTGCACCACTAAGTAGGGGCTGGTGGTTGGAGGCTTGCCCGAGACCGCTGTGGGTGTGGGGCGGGGGGGATGTTCCCTGCCCTCCCTGTCCTTCAGTGTCTGTGTCTTGGTCTTCCACTTCACCTCCTGCCTCCATACTAGTGGCACAGCGTGCTCTGGTCCATCTACCTGGGGCAGACCCCAGGGGGTGTGGGGGGACCCTTGCTGGGTGAGCCTGTGCACACTTCCGGGTGGGAGGGGCTGCTTCGAGGCCCAGCTCTGTGCCACCTCCCTCTGTGACCTCCTGGGCGAGTGTTCTCATCTGAACGGAGGGAATGAAACACCTCTGCTGTTGAGAGTGGGGAGTGATGAGATCTCCCCAGTTCAGGGACGCCTTGCGTGCTCATTTAATGCTGAATTGGAACCTGAGCTACATACTGGCCTTTTTACCATCAGCAATACATTTTAAGTCTTCTACACATCGATCCCAGGTTTCATAAGATTTTGTTTTGATGCAAATGATGATAAAAGCAAGAATGGCCTTTGTTAAGGAAAGGGGCTTTTACCATTTTGCAGGAGCGTGGGGCCCAGCAGTGCCTCCTGGTGGCCTGGGTGACCTCCCAGTGACCCCAAGTGGAGACCTGTGAGAGCTCAGCCCACTAGCCCGAGCAAGAGGAGTGTCCCATCTCCCCGAGGCCCTGGAAAGGTCAGATGTCGCTCTGGGAATGTCCCTCCCTAGTCATAGGCTCTTGAAGCCCTGGATCTCCAGTCTGGGGGTTCACTTGGCAGTCTGGGGCCCACCTTGGCAATGGAAGGCCTTGCGGCCAGGGTGGCCACTGATCCGGACCCATTTTGTGCCAGACACTTCATGCGCAATGTCTCATTCAGCTGTTGTGGTTACCCAGCAACATGGGGTATTGTCAGCTCTAAGTCTGACAAGTATACTGGCCTCGAGCGGGGAGTGACTTGCCCAAGGTCACACAGGTCTGTCTGAGGTCTGTCTTAACAACCCCTGACTCGGGCTCACCTGTCCTGGAGATCAAGGCCATTGAACTCCCCAGGGCATCTGGGAGGAAACAGGCTCAGGGAGGAGGTGTGCTAGCCGGTGGTCACACAGCAGCTCAGCAGCTCAGGTCTCCTGGTGTCACAGCCTGTCCTTCTGCACTCACTGCCTATTGGCCTCTACCACTGTGGTGTGGCAAATGGTCTCGTGGCTGCAGATGAGGTATGTGGAGCAGGATCAGGGGGCCTGGGAGGTTGGGGTCTGTGTTTGAGTGGCGGCATGGGACCCTGTGCAAGTCTCCAGGTCCATGGCCCCCAAGTCTGCAGTGGCTGGCCTCTGGGGCACCATCCAGGGCTGAGCAAATCCTGCTGAGCGCCCCCAGGAGGGACGCCAGCGAGCCTGGCTCCTGTTTCATGGGGAGGAGGAGCCCGAGGCCCAGACCTGTAGCGGCCCCAGGCACAAGTTTCCACAGGGCTTCTTTCTTCCTTGTTCTTGCATTTAAATTCCTTCCATGGAACCAGCTGACACTGCATGTGGTTAGGAAAATCTCAAAGGTGCAGGAAGGTGGTCTGTTGCTCCTTGGACTCCTCTGTGAAGAGACCGATGTTCTCACTCTCTTGAAATCTGCACGCCACCTCCTGCATGGAGAGCGCTCAGCACGTCATCCTGCCCAGGGGTCTGCTGGACCCTTGCCGGTTCCCTGGGCCCGTCTCTTCATTTTACAAACCCCGCCTCAGTGCCGTCCTCTGGAGAGTGGAAAGCCTGTTGGTCCCCGCCGCCTGGGGCTACTGCAGGGGTCCACGGAGACAGGATCCGAGGCCTAGCACTGGCCAGACACATGACAGGTGCTCACAGATGTTGGTGGCGCTGTGTTCTCTCTCTGGGGCGGGAGTTCCCCCAGGTGGGCTTCCTGGGTTGGTGGGTGCTTCGATAGGGCCGAGTTCCCTTTCACGTTGGTGGCCCTGTGAGCTCACACAAGCACTGGCCCCGCAGGGCCAGACTCTGTGCCCTCGGGGTCCTGCACCCCAGCTAAGAGTGGTCCTCCCTCCCTACACCCTCCAGCCCCCCCCCCCCCCGCCCTGTGTGCTTCTCCCCTGCGCCTGACCCTCTTGGCGCTAGAACTTTCCTCCTCCTCGCCCACTGTATGTCAGCCTCAGCTCAAATCCCACCTCAGAAAGGTCCCCGTCCCTGGCTTATAAACAATACACATACTGGCTTTGTCTGTTAGTTGCTGTTGCCTGTGGTCCTGGCTCTCCCATCAGCCCCGGGTTCGGCCCTGGCGCAGTTGCTGTCTTGGGCTGGCGCATTCTCGGCTGTTGGGGCTGGGGGAGCGCTGGGAGCTGTGGAGCAGCATCTCTGGCCCGGGCCTCCTGGGTGCCAGCGGCACTGCCAACAGTCCTTGCCGCTTGTCTGTGGTTGGAGCCTAACGGTGGGGTGGGGGGGGCAGGGGCCCGGCTGCTCATTGCCAAAGGGGCAGGCTCTGGGAGGGGGGCAGGCGCAGAGTCTTCCCCACCTGCTCTGTGGATGACAAAGGCCCTGAGAGGTGGAGGGAAGGGGTTGCCAACGGTCTCAGATGCCAGGGCCTGCCCGGGGTCCAGCACTCAGCCGGAGAGAGGGCAGGGCCAGGGCGTTGAGGGGCCCCCACCTGTAACCTGTCGCTCACCTGTGGGGTGGAGCCCACAGCGCCCTTGGCAGGTGCCACATGTATGGTGTTCAGTAAGTGACAGAACCCTTCATCTGCTCTAGGACCTTGAGGAGAGGGCGCCACAGTGCTAGGTATCCAGCTGGCCCCCTGCCTGGGGGAGCCAGGTCTGTCCTTGCTCCCCGCCAACACTTGGTGGCGGTGGCCCCTGAAAGTTCCCCAAGGGCCTCCTGTGGGAGGGGTGCCACGGTGTGGAGACTCTAGCCTCAGACATGTGGGCCTGAGCACCCGGCCCTGCCGTTCGGCTCACCATCTCCGAGCCTCAATGGTACTTACTGTCTGTGAATTGGGTGCCCTGAGCGCTTCCCCTGGACTTGCGCACAGAGCAGTAGCAGGGGCTGGTGTGAGGTCTGCAGTGAGTGGAGATCACTGCGGTCAAGTGGAGGTGTGGGCTTTGGCTCATGAGAGCCCCCTCATGTAACCTGTGTGTTAGCTGCCTTAGTGGCAGGAGTAGGTTGGCCCAGTTGATCGTTCTCTGAGGGACCTGCATAGGATAGAGGTGACGATCCAAGTGTGGCAGGGGCTGGGAGGGAGCATGGCGGCCTGGGGCCATCTGGCCTCCCACATCTGCAGGGCTTGCCCAGGCACTCAGGGCCTAGGACTTCTCCAGTGGACAGCTCAGGAAGCACCCAAAATACCCCAAAGGTGTGTGGGGGGGTAATAAATTGGGAGCAGTCGGTGTTGCTTTTGTCAATGCGACCCAACATGACGACATGTGGGGGGCTCCCTGTGTGTGTGGAGGCCCCCACAGCGTCCATGGTGAGGGACGCTCCACCTCTCCCCCTCCTACCGTGGACGGACCCTGAGAGCGGGTGGTACTGTCCAGTCTGTTTCCCCTCTCCCCGAGGCCTCAGGGCAGGGGTGACGCAGGGGGTGGGGAGACCCTCTCTCAGGCTTGCTGTTGATGTTTGGTCTTTGGAGCTACACAGACCTTTGTGTCTGCTCCCTGCCAGACATTCACTGTGTCACCGTGGTCAAGCCACACCTCTTCTCTGATCCCCTTGGTACCACAGGTACAAGAAAACACTTTCCTGTACAGAGCGACTGTCTGGGGCTGAGGGCCTAGTGTTACTTGGGGTCCTGCAGGTTTCCAGATGGCTCCGTCTAATCTTCGCCTGTCAGGCACCATCGCAGCGTGGTCCTGATAACTTCGGAGGACACGCCTGGTAACCCGAGGCTCACTGTGGGTCCGTTATCCCCATTGCACAGTTGATCTCTGACGCCTAGAGAAGTTAAAGCACTTGCTTGAGGGCATACAGCTAGGAAGAGGCAGAGCTGCAATTTGAACCCAGGCTGCCTGACTCGAGTCAGTGCCCATAAGCGTTTTCCTAGCTGCCCCTGAAGTAGTGACTATAGAACCATGACTTGTGAGACGTGACAGGAGCGAAGCCAGTGGGACACAGTGAGAGGCAGGGACAAGGGAGCTTAGCTGGAGTGATCAGGAAAGCTGCTCTGACTAGGCGAAAGGTGAGGATCATATACCAGCAGGGGCAGAGCTGCAGGGAAGAGCGCTCTAGGCAGAGGGAACAGAATGTGCAAAGGCATTGTGATGGAAGAAAAGGCGGCTCATTTAAGGAATGGTGAGTAGGAGGAGATGAGAGCAGGGCCAGGCAGAGGTAGGAGTTGTGGGAGTCCGGGGTGCCTCTCTTTGTGGTCTTGTCCTGTCGGTCAGTAGCTGAATTCCTTATTCTCTGCCTGTGGTGGTGTTGAGAGGCTGGAGAGGGCCAAGGACACACAGAAGCCTGGCACTGTGCCCACTGGTGCCAGAGGCCCCGCAGGCTGAGGCTGGCAAGCTTGTTGTGGTTTGCTGGTGGCTGCCTGTGAACCTCTGTTTGTTGTGGTGACGGTCGTCATATCGGGCCCACACCTGGGCAGCCCTGGGCCGCCTGGCCATCTGGGCCCGGCACTGACGTGAATGGCAGACAGTGGCGGTGGCTGGTGGCCCGTGGCCTGTTTCTGAGCTGTCTCCAAGATGGCCTCACCCACTCCCTCTGACAGCTGGGGAGCTGCTGCACAGAGCCCATGTCCCTGGCGGGCAGATAGGTGAGAAGGCCAGGACCCTACTCCTTCTTCCCACCCAGCCCATGTGCTTGGAGCAGCCTGTGTCCTGCCCCAAGCCCAGAAGGTGAGGCATGTGGGAGCTCTCATGTACTGAGGGCCCTGTTCCTCTTTCATCCACCTGGCGCATAGAGGCTCTCTTGACTACTAGGGAAACTGAGGCCTGGTGAAAAGGGGCCCATCTCATGACATTTGCAGATCCCAGGGTGGGAGATGGGTGTGCAGGTTAGGACCAGAGAAAGGTTAGGGAAGGCCAAGAGCAGGTAGTGCGGGGGGATGTGCTTTGAGCCCCAGGAGACCCCCTAGTGGATTGTTCTTTTTTTTTTTTTTTTTTCAGGGTTTTATTTATTTATTTGACAGAGAGAAGGAGAGAGATCACATGACCGCACATGCAGTGGGAGCAGCACAGGGAGAGGGAGAAGCAGGCTGCCTGCTGAGCAGGGAGCCCGATGTGGGGCTCCATCCCAGGACCCTGGGATCATGACCTGAGCCAAAGGCAGACGCTTAACGACTGAGCCACCCAGGCACTCCTGGATTGTTTATTTTTTAGCATAAAATATTTTGCTTTCTGGTTACAAAAAGCTTCAAGTGAAGAGTAAAAGCTCCCCATAATTCTCATTACATAGGGTGGCTTTTTTCTAGCTTTGTGCAGAGGCTCGTGATAACTGTAGTGACCTGCTGTGCCCCAGGCCTGTGCTGAGCACCTAGTAGATGAGCCCACCCTGTAGGGCGGCATGCGCTTATCGGAGCCCTGCTTCGAGGATAGAGGACTTGAGGTGCCAAGAGAAGGGTACGATGCCAGGTCTCAGCAGGGGTCAGAGCTGGCCTCTCTCAGGCTGCTGCATGTCACATGTAGCATTAGCAATGCTGGCCTGGCCAGTGGCCTCCTCAGGCCTTGGGGCCTGCAGCCCAGGGCCCCTGCCCCTGCTGCCAGGGGTCAGTGATGACTTAGTCTGACCCAGCGGCAGCACGGATGTGGCCTTAGGAAGCCACAGGCCTGGATACCTTGCCTTTTCTGTTTTCCCCTTGCCATGTAGGATGTGCTGGGCCCTGGGAAACCCAGGGAAGCGTCTGGGTCTCTGTTCAGCAGATGTCACAGAGCTCTCTGTGGGGAGTCCAGGAGGCCGGTCCCTCCTCCTACAGGGAGAAGCTCCCAGCAGGAGAGGGTGCTGGGAATGGCTGGCCTGGCCCAGTGTGGTCTCCGAGTCACCAGATCTGGGAGCAGCTCCCCCTGAGTCACCATGCAGCATCTTAGTTCCCTCCAGTAACGTAAGGCTAAGAACTCCTCCCTCCAGGGTTGTTGGAACATCTGGAATAGATGGGAAGGGCCATTTGTGTGGCCAGCAGGCCGTTGCTGGACGAGAGAGAGACCCACTCGGCCCCTGACAGCTGGCCACGTTGTCTCATCTGTAAAATGGGATGAAAACACCTCACACGAGGGCACCTGAGTGGTGTGGTCGGTTAAGCGTTTGACTCTTGCTTTCAGCTCAGGTCACGATCTTGGGGTTGTGAGATTGAGCCCCGGGTCGGCTCTGCGCTCAGTAGTGCTTGGGATTCTCTCTCTCTCTCTCACTCTGCTCGTCCCCGCCTTGTGTGCGCGCGCTCTCTCTCTTTCAAATAAGTAACTCTTTAAAAATCCAAACGATGGCCACATGCCTCACACGGGAGCTCATGATTAGGCAGCTGGTCTGCCCTGGCGCTGGGCGAGTGATGGTGGCACCCAGTGGGTATTATGTGTAGAAACTTGTTTCGTGCGGCCCCTGGGTTGTTCCCGGACAGGCCTGGGCTTGGGGGCAAGTCGTGCTGATGCCAGCAGGGTGCTGTTCTAAGTTCTCTAAAGATCACTACCACGTAGGTAGTGATCATTTGTCTTTGACTGGTTGAGGATACGGGGGCTCAGAGAAGAACGGGGACTTGCCGAAGGGCACCCGGCCTCTAAGAGGCAAAGGTGGGATTTGAATTTGGGACAGAGAAAGTGCATGATTCGGTGACATAGGTACTCCAAGAGCTGGGGCCAGCGTGGGGAGAGCAGGGCTCCCACTGGCTCTGGGGTCGAGGATGGTGCCGTCGCGGCCCTGACTTAGCAGTGGGCACGGGGCCACCTGGGTCAGGCCCTTTGGCTGCCAAGGGCTAGGCAGACCTCCCTCAGAGCAAGCATCTGGGGCCTTGGGCGGCTTCCGTGGGGAGGAGGTGCCTGCCTACACCAGCCCCAGTGCTCAGCCCACACACCCCGATGCAGATCCGGGACTCTCTTCCCACCAGGGCTCTTCTGTTCTGTGGCAAGTCATCTAGCTCTGAGGACAGCTGGGGCCAGGCCTCATCTCCCCAGCAGCAATAACAACCCTATCCCATCCCCTGACAGTGGTGTCAGGCCCTTCCTGGCTGCTGGGTCCACGTATGCCGGCCTCCAGGCCAGGGACACACAGGGCACTGAGGCCACGCAGTGGGATGTGGTGGAAGCTGGATCTGAACCCAGTTCAGAGGTGGCTTCCAGGGCTCGTGTCCCACAGTGTGCTGTGCACGCTCATGGCCGGTGGTGCGGGGCCCCGGGCAGCTCCCACTTCCCCGGGTGGCTGGTGCTTCATCAGGGGCGGTGTGTGAGGTAGGCGGGGAGGGCAGAGCACATAGCAGGGCTCTGCCTGGGAGGTGGGAAGGACACTCCCACAGGAGTTGGCAAGTGGTCTCTGTGGCTTTGGGGACTCAGGGTCAAGTCCCACCTCTGCCACCTGCATTCTCAGTGACCTGGGAAAGTCAGTTCCTCCTCTGGACAGTGGAGCTCCAGTCCCAGTGGCTAGGAGCGGGGGCCATGGACTCAAGGCGGCCTCGGTCTTCCCCCGTGGGCCTGGATATGTCCCACTCTTGCTCTCCTGCCTGTGAGGTGCCATGGTGGCCTCTCCGGAGGGCAGCCCCCATGGAAGCTCCCTCTGCTGTGCCCAGCGCCGCTGTGTCCAGTACTCTGGAATGCGCACTCTCCGCTAGCACTGCCGCACGCTGGGCTCCTGGCCGCCGCTCTCAGCCAGCCTAGGAGCCGTGGGCATGTGGTCTCAGAGAGGCGCAGCCCCTCTCCCATCCTTAGGAGACTGGCTGGTGCCCTGGGGAGGGAAGTGCCTTCCCGCGGTGTTCCTGGAAGGGGTGGCAAAGGTGAGAACTTTGCCGGGGGGGGTGGGGAGGGGGGCGAGCATTAGGCAGCACGCTTTGGTCAGCAGCTCCCCAGCCCGCATCTGGTCCAGACTTCCCAGCCGCCCCTGAGTGGGGCCTCTGTGGTCCCGGTGACAGATGGGGAAAGGGAAGCTCAGAAGAGGGGCCAGCAGCAGAGCTGGGACCTGAGAGGAGCTCTGTCTGCCTCCGAGGCCCCCCAGCTAGGTTAGCGCCACAAGTGGGAGCAGGAGCTGGGTCAGTTTGCTAGCACCTCGGGCTGGGGGCTCCCAGGCACTTCCTGCCTGATGGTCCCAGAGGCCAGAAGTTCCCTCAAGGTGCTAGTGGGCTGGTTCCCTCTGAGGCTGTGACGGAGGGACCCGTTCCAGGCCTTTCTCCTAGCTTCTGGATTCCTTAGGGACTCCCTGGCTTGCAGATGGCCATCTTCCCCTGTGTCTCCTCACATTCTCCTCCGTCTGTGCGTATCTGTCTCTGTGTCCAGCTTTCTCCTTTTCTAAAGCCACCAGTCCTGCTGGGCTAGAGCCCATCCTCATGACCTCATTTTTAACTTGATCGTCTCTGTAAAGAACCCATCTCCAAACAGGGTAACACCCTGAGGTACCGGGGCTTAGGACTTCAGCACGTGGGGTTTCTAGGGGCACAGTTCAGCCCTTACCAGGCGCTTGGGACACAGGGCTTCTGCAGGGGGTGGTGGGAGCACAGGCCCTGGTGAGCACTTTGGCTGCTGGGACGTGGCCCTACTCCCTCGGGGGGTGCCCAGTGGTAGCCTGATGTGTGCCCCATGGGGGCAGATCTGCGATGGAGTGACCTCCCTTGGAGGTGTGCTCTGGAGACATCTTGGGCGGCTGTCGGGTGACTGCCTGAGGCCAGCTTCCGGGAGGCCCTGTGGGGCTGGAGCCGGAGATGTCCCTGTGCCCAGAGACACCAGCCCCCTCAGATCATTGCCCGCACTGACTGACCCTCAGCATCTGTAACTGTGCTCGGGGCCCCTGAGGGCAGGGGGCCTGAGTCATCTCTGTCCCCAGGGGATGTTGACAGACTGAGCGTTGACCAGGTGCCTCACCTCTTCGTTTTAGGGAAAGCCAAAAGGAAGAAGGACTTACGGATATCCTGCATGTCCAAGCCACTCGTGCCCAACCCCACGTGAGTCTATCTCAGTTTCTCCCCTGGCTCAACCTGGAGAGGCTTCCCAGAGGGGGTCGAAAGGAGAGGAGCAGGCAGGGGATGGCGTGTCCCAGAGAGCACCTCCTATGAACTGGGCCCTAGGGGGCATGGCCACGGGGGCTCACAGGTGTCACACGTCCATTCTGCGTCCCCTTCTCGCCCATCTTGGAGATGGAAGGGTGAGCTCTGGCCATGTCTGTGTGACCACGCCTTGTATGTGACACCGTGGGTGCTTGATGACAGACTGGGTGCCGTGAGCAACACCACTGCCCGCAAGCTGCCTCCCGGGGACAGCACGCGTCTTGGGCTCCTAGGCCAGGCTGGTTTGCTTCTCTCGGGCAAGGATATGCTGCTTTCTGAGGCTCACAGGGTCCTGCTTTTCCCCCCACAGACCCCCCCGGAACCTTGACTCCCGGACCTTCATCACCATCGGAGATAGGGTAGGTGCCGGCTGCACACCTGGGGCGGGGCCTTCATGGGTTGGAACCTCAGCGTTTTCATCTGATAAGTGGGCCCAAGCTGACCTTGTAGGGCACTGGGAGGAGACTGTGGGCGGTGGGAAGAGCTGGGCTTTGGAGAGGAACCTCACTCCCCAGACGTTGGCTGTGTGGCCCTGGGCTGCCCACCCTTAGACCCTCTCACCTGGAATGGGGAGAGTTGGCCTGCCTCATGGGGCTGGAGAGCCAGAGCTGGCATGAAGTTTCCTGATCTCAGAGTTTGGGTCCTGGGGCTACCAGTGCCCACGTCACCTGTGGGAATGGTGCATCAAACATGGGGACTCCTGGCTCTAGCCTCAGAAGCAGCACCTGGGAACTTGCCTTGCACACGTACCTGCTGATGGCTTGCTCCCCAGCGATTGGGATCCTGGCTGGGGGACTGTGCTTCCCCCACAGGCAGAGACCCACTGTGGAGGCCTTTCCGTGGCTGACCGCCCCTCCCAGGCTCATTCCTTCCTGACACTTGTCAGTGGGCGGTGTCCAGCTTTCTTGTCTGCCGGACAGCAGAGGGCATGAGGGAGAGTAGGAGGCCCGGGGCCATACTGCCCGCTGTGAAAGCAAGAGCCTCGTTCTGTTCTGTCTGTCTCTAGTGCCTGAAACAGGAACGCGCACGTAGTGGGGACTCCACAAATACTGGGTAAATGAATGATTCTGTCCCAACCGCCGAATGGAGTTGGGGGCAAGAGGGACAGGGCCTCTCTGGAGCTCCCTGTGCCAACTGGGGGCGTTTTGTAGGTGGTTGTATTTATGCCATGTGATAGTCTTGAACGCTGGGCTGTGCCCATTTTACGGAGAGCAGTGTGAGTCTGAGAGGTGGTGTGACTTGGCCCAGGTCACACAGCAGAGGGTGGTTGGTATAAGATTTGAGCTCAGATCTAACTGACTGACTGTTTCCTCTCTGCTGCCCCTGCGCTGTCCTGATTTGTGGCCTCTCTTTTTTCTGTCCCCCAAGAACTTCGAGGTGGAGGCCGATGACCTGGTGACCATCTCAGAGCTGGGCCGCGGAGCCTATGGGGTGGTGGAGAAGGTGCGGCACGCCCAGAGTGGCACCATCATGGCTGTCAAGGTACACAAGGGCTCCTCCTCGCCCCGCCCCACACAGCCCTGGAGCTTGGGGACACTTGGGACACTTGCTGGAGGAGGCATGGGGGCTGAGCCTGTGGTACGGCCCGTGGGTACCCCTTGGATCTCCTAGTCCTCCTGCGAGGGATAGGGGTGGTCGCCCTCTGCCGCATGGCCCCTGACCGTAGCCCTCTGTTCTGCAGCGGATCCGGGCCACCGTGAACTCCCAGGAGCAGAAGCGTCTGCTCATGGACTTGGACATCAGCATGCGTACAGTTGACTGCTTCTACACCGTCACCTTCTACGGGGCCCTCTTCAGAGAGGTGCGGCCCTGCTGCGTGGGTGGGAGGGTGGGAGGTGGGGGCTGGGCTGCAGGGAGGAGCACAGGCTGCCCCACCCCACCTTCCCTCTGCACACCTGCCCCCCTTAGTCTGGCTGCCCCGCTGTCTGCTGTTGCTCAGTCGGGGCCCCCAGCAAACGTTTGCCGAGCGCCGCCGTGCGCCAGGTGCTGGGCACCGAGGGAGTGAGACCACACATGCAGGGTTCTTGAGAGCTTTTTCCCAGGACCCAGGCTGCCTGGTGCCCCTGCTTCCTGCCCCGGTTTTCTCGTCTATGAAATGAGGCCAGTGATCGTATCCACCTCCCAAGGTCGCGTGAAGATACAATGATGTGACCCAGGGCCGGGTACTCAGTCGGTCTCGGGGGACACCTGCTCGCTTCCCTGGCGTCCAGCTGGCACGGTGGGGTTCTGAGCAGGGGCAGCCAAGGAGGCGTGCGAGGGTCTGGTTCTTGGTCTGTGGGCAGCACTGGTTGTAGGATGAGAGAGCAATCGGGGGTGATGCCAGGGAGTGTGGCTTGCTGCAACTGAAGGACGGCCTTCTGCTGGATGCTCCTTGAGCATCTAGCAGGTCCCCAAGTATGCCGGGCCAGCGCCTCCTCACCCTTGGCTCATGTGCTAAGCGCCTGTTGTATGCCAGGGCAGGCTGCCGGTCCCCTTGCTGCGGGGTGGGGGGGCAGGGGGCAAGACACACACCTGCACCTCACTGCATGCTGGGTCAGAGTTGGCAGGGAGGCACGTGGGCCTACAGGTACCCCACGGAGATGCTGTACCCAGCCTTCATAGAAGACTGTCCTGAAGGATAAGTGTTTGTGGCGGAGCTGGCAGTGGGGGAGGCTGGGCTTTGCAGGAGAAGAAGGGAAGCATCCTTCAAGGCTAGAGCTAGGATGACCTGTGCATGTTGGGGGCCGTAGCGGCTGAGGTCAGGTGGGTCTGCAGGGCTGGAGCATGGAGCTGAGCTGCAGCTGGGCCTAAGAGCCCCCATGCGGAGGGACACAATTGAGTTTGTGTTTTAGTTACTTCTTTCTGGAAACTGCCATGGACTTCAGGATCAGAGGGAGGAGACCAGAGGCAGCAGAGCTGGTGAGGCTGGCTGGCATACCACCCACTAGGATAGACAGGCAGGGAAGGTGGAGAAGCAGAAGTTGAAAGATTGCAGAATAGGAAGAGCTGGGAGCAGGCAGGTGTGTCTTTGGGGAGGCCTGAGCAGCGCCAGAGGGTCAGACCCGTTGCTGACATGGCCCTAGCTCAGGGTGTCCAGATACCGGCACCACCTCACGCTGACCCGGGCTCACCTCCAACTGTCCTTCCACAGGGAGATGTGTGGATCTGCATGGAGCTCATGGACACATCCCTGGACAAGTTCTACCGGAAGGTGCTCGAAAAAAACATGACCATTCCAGAGGACATTCTGGGGGAAATTGCTGTGTCTGTAAGTGACCTGGGTCTTGGGAGGGGTTGGGGGATTCTGGTCCATAATCAGGGGCCCCAGCCCTGTGCCAGCAGGCACAAAGCCAGCCTCATGGTGAGAGCTTGGGCAGAGCTGGGTCCCCAGTGGGGCCCTGAACCTGGGTAACTGCCCTCAAGGGACCCAGTTCTCCCAGAGCCTTCTTGCTAAGGGAACCCCAGAGCCTGGGGCTCCCAGAACCACACAGATTTGGCAGATCTTAGGTTTCTAGTTGTTTTTTTTTTTTTTTAATATTTTATTTATATATTTGAGAGAGAGAGAGAAAATGAGAGAGAGCACGCATGAGAGGGGGAAGGTCGAGGGAGAAGCAGACCCCATGCTGAGCAGGGAGCCCGATGCGGGACTTGATCCCGGGACTCCAGGATCATGACTTGAGCTGAAGGCACTCGCTCAACCAACTGAGCCACCTAAGCGCCCGGGCTTCTAGTTTTTGTGTGCCCAGTCCAGAGCTTTCTACACCATTTTTTAAAAAAAGACTTAGTACTTAAAACTTCCTTATGCCAGAAATGCCCTGAGACAGCTCACAGAAGTACAAGCTAAACCGGGGGGAAGCTTAGCATCCGCAGCTTGAGGTCAGGTGTGTCTGGAGCAAAGTTGCCATGCTGGGCTTGAGCGCCTGGCAGCCAAAGGGAAAAAGGAAACGGAATCAGTTATAGTGGTGCCTCTGAGTCCTCACTGCACGTGGAGCATTGAAAACACACCGTGCCAGAGTATCGAGTCAGGGTCTTTGGGGTAATCGTCAAGGGTTCCCCACTCCGTGTTCCGGAGGGGAATGGCTCAAGCACACGGGCCTCTGGCTCTGCTGAAGGAGAGGAACCAGGGATGCCGCGGAAGGGCTGGGGTTTACCGAAGAGCCTGCTAGGGGTAGTGACAGCCCCTTGGAGGGCTCATAAGCCTGGGACTCTACAAGATCTCGGGTACATCATTTCCCTGGTAAAGGCTTGGGCCTGAGACCCTGGCCCACTCGGGTGGGAGGGAGAAAAGCAGGAGGCCAGGTATGCCTGCACCGGGATGGCCACGACACCAGGGTCAAAGCTGGGACGCGGGCGAGAGCCTGGGACAGCAGGCGGGGGAGGGCTGGGGTGCATCTGTGGCAGAGGGAGACAGGTGGACATGAGTAGGGGGTCTTACTGCTGTGTCGTGGTTGACAGAAACGGGAGTAACAACAGCCTTGTCTTTCCTCCTCCTGCCCCCAGATCGTGAGGGCGCTGGAGCATCTGCACAGCAAGCTGTCTGTGATCCACAGAGGTCAGTCTCTGCCACTGCCCCACCGGGGGTACGGAGGGGGGGGCGCCTGCGGACTGCTCAGAGGCACGGGCTCGCCCAGTCCTGCAAGGAGTGGGGACCTCTCCCCTTTCTGCAGATGAGCTGCCTGAGGTGATAGGTAGCGAGGTGCCCTTTGGGGTCCCGATTGAGCCTGCTTCCCAGTCCAGGCCACTGTCACTTCTCCAAGCCATTGTCTTCTGGTCCCACCACACTGGGCCCAGCTGCACGCCCCTTCTCCACTCCTCCAGGCCCTTAGGTTTGCTGGTGCTCAGAGCAAGAATTGGACTTCGGTCCTGGGAACACTGACGGGATTTGTTTTGACATAGCATTGACATATCGTGAAATGCACAGATCCGTAGTTAACATCTGATGAGTCTGTTCAGAATTTACGTCCACATAACCTGGCCCTTTTCAAGATGCGGGATGTTTGTACCTTCTACCCCGCTCCAGAAAGTTCTCTGGGCCTTTCTTGGTCAGTCCCTGCCCCTACATCCCCCCTTTGCCTCATCTGGTTTTCCCCCACAGTACATGGGTTTTACTTGTTCTTGAACTTCATGTAAATAGATTCACGTGGCCTTTCTCCAGCCTCTGGCACTCAGCCTAATGTTTGTGAGGCTCAGCGGGGTTGTGTAGGTCGTAGTTCCTTCTTTTTCATTCTGAGTAGTTTACTTACCCGGATGTCCCGCTTCTCTCAAAGCCCGCTTTGACTCCTTGGTGGCTCCCCCAGCCCCTGCCCCCCACACCCCCAACTACTGTTGGCAGCTCAGTGTGGAACCTGCTGGTCCTTTTCCTGTGCATTTCTGTGCTTCTGCATGTCCCTGTAGGAAAGCATGGAGGTTGCATGTGTGCTGTGTGTGCTTTTGCTGGAAGATTCCCTGCTGTGTGGCCTGTATCCTACTCAGCATGGACCCCTGTCCTGTGTTTATGCTTCCACCCTGTACCTCCTGGTTGAACCTCCCGTCCTCTCAGCGTGGATGCTGGCTGGCTTCTGGGTTCTCAGTGGCACTGGTCAGTGGCACCATCCCCCGCCAGAGCCCCAGCATGGGAGCACCCCGGAGCTGGAGGTCTGCCAGGAAACAGGCCAGGTGCCCCCTTTGGACATTGTGTCCTGAGTGCTGACGGTGGGTGCAAAAATGAGGTCCTGGTAGAAACTCACTTTCTTCCCCCCTTGTCACTGGTGGCCAGGGCATGTTCTGGCTGTGCTGCTCCCATCTTTGTGGCCTTGGGCTGGAACAGCACCTCTTGGAGCCTCGTCCCTCATCCATTTCCTGGGCCCTGGTATCATCTGCCCTGTGGGTGCTTGGGGCGTTGGAGGAGCCTGTTGGCCTCTGGCAGTGCCCCACAACCCCAGAAGATGAAAAAGGGGTGTTCTATCCCTGGCAGATGTGAAGCCGTCCAATGTCCTCATCAACAAGGAGGGTCACGTGAAGATGTGTGACTTTGGGATTAGTGGCTACTTGGTGGATTCTGTGGCCAAGACGCTGGACGCCGGCTGCAAACCCTACATGGCCGTGAGTGCTCCCCCTAGAGGTTCAGGAGGGAGGTGCCTGCAAGATCAGGGTTGGGTCGTGTCCTCTGTCCCTTGGGGACAGGGCCTTCCTGAGGCCCTGCATTTCCTGCCACAGCAGGGGTGATCTGTTACCCAGCCTGGCCAGCAGCCCCGCTTTACCCCTGGTATTAGCGGTGTCCCAGATGCCCATTTAGATAAGTTTCAGTGACCTGTGGGATTTGTGTAGGTGCCAGCCCCTCCCACAGTCCTGAGGGTGTCCCCCCTTCCCGGGGCAGGGGTGGCTGTGAGGCATAAGGTTTGGGCCTTTGTCGTAAGACCCTAGCCCTCGCTGGCCTCAGTTTTCTCCCCTGCTCTGTGGGGGGTGGGAGGGAAGGATTAGCACTGACCCTTCTGGTTGGGGTGGGGGAGGGAGGACCTAGCTGAGGGAGCCTTGGGTGTCCCCTTCTCCGGCCCCTCACCGTGAGGTGGGTGTTCAGGCCTCACTGGTCCCTTACAGCCTGAGAGAATCAATCCAGAGCTGAACCAGAAGGGCTACAATGTCAAGTCCGATGTCTGGAGCCTCGGCATCACCATGGTAAGTGCTTGCAGCTGGGCCCCACCTTTGCTGGGCTTTGGGGGGGAGGCTGGGGGTGCCAAGGCAGTCCGGGAGCTTTTGGTGGGCCCATCCAATAGTTTAGGCCTGGAAAAAAAGGGTTGGCTTCACAATCTGAGAAGAGAACATGCCATCAAAAATTATCGTATATCTAGGGGCATATCTGCAGTGATGTTAGCCCTTCCCAGTGGGGAGCAGTGTCCTTCATGAAAGTTTGCGACAGCTTGTGGTAACCTGCCTATCAGACTTTCCCCAGAGCTTGTGGCGCTTGTTGAGAAATCACAGCCAATTCCGAATTAAGTGAGCAAATGATTTAAAAAGCAAAATGGCAAAATTCTTAAGAAAATTGTGTTTTCTCACAGCAAAAAGTTTGTTGCTTATGAGGTTCTGGTGCATTTCTTTGCGTGTGGTGGGATGGGGTGGGTGGGTTTTCAGTCCTGGGGCTGTGGGGGTAGGAGGGGTGAGGGTGAGTCCCCAGCCCTTAGCTCAGCTGGGTTGGCTACATCTGAGGTCCAGGAGGAGGGTTGGGCCATTTTGCCTCTTGTTCTTTCTAGAACTGCCCAGTGAACGCCTGTTTCTGCCTGAGTCAGGGCTTGGCTCAGGTCTGGGTCAAGGTTTATTTAGATACCAATATAGAAAGCCTATTCTGGTACCCATGTGGAGACCAGAATGCAGGTTCCCCCCACCCAGGTACCTGGGAAAACGTTGCTGTCATAGTGGCCTCAGTGTGCACTGAGCTGGCTGGGGCGTCATCGGCCTCCATCCCCATCCCAACCATTGGCGCTAATGGGAAGTGTCCACAGCGTGGTTGTTTCCATGGTCATCATCCTCCCTGTCCCAGGCCCCCTGGGCCTCCGGTGTTGGCAGCGGGGCACAATCAGTAATCCAAAACCAAACCAGTACCACACCTAGTGGGAAGGGGTGTGGAGGGGAGAGACTCAGGGGTGGCAGGAGAGCAGCACAAGCTTCTGAAGCAGTAGGGGAGGGCCCTGCAGGACTTTGGGGGTAAAGGCCCTGAGGTGGGGGGTGGTGCCTAGAGTCAGACTCAAGAGGAGGTCAGAGAAGGGTGTGGCAGTTTAGGGTCAACGTAGATGTTTGGGATCTTACTGATAATGGGTTTCATTATCCTCACTGCCCTCCTCATTGTGTGACTGTAACCCTGTAAGCAGTGTCTGTACGTACTGACTGGGAAAGGACCCAAAGCAAAATCATATTGTCAGAGACTCGGAATTGGGAGATACCTTCCATTTTTCTTAATACTGCGAACTCAATCCTTTTGCAAGTAAATGGTTTTCTTTTTGAAGCCGGGAGGAATGTTCGAAGGCTAGAGGTACATGGTCTACCTGCAGATAAGAGTCTCCCAACTCCTCAGTTAAAAAATCAGAGCAAATTCTGGCTGGATTTCTAGACGACAGAGGGCTGGTTGGATGTTAGAGACCCCCCCACTCATGACCGCTTGACACATACACACCCTTGTACCCCTCCATCCCTTCCTCCCATCCATCTGTCTGTCCGTCATGACTGGGGACCCACCACATCCCAGTGAGGGTCTCAGGTGTTAGTGGAAGTCGGGCAAGGTGTGCTAAGCGCATATTTCAGGTAGCAAGGGCTGCGTCACTAAGTGCTCCAGAACCTAGTGCCAGAAACTGACGATGGTTCATTGTTTCCCAGGATTCTACAGCGTGGGCTGGACTAGCTGGGCAGTGCTTCCATGCCACCTGGCTCTGGCTGGGGTCGGGGCTGGGCTGGAAGTTCCGGGAAGGCTTAACAGACGTAGGGCCACTATGTGACTGCCTCCTGCCATCTGCTTGCTGGGTTCCAGGGTAGCTGATGTCTTCTGTGGTGGCCGGCTTCCACGAGAGAGAGACTCTGTCCTGCCCGTCCCAGGATGGGCACCGTGTCCCTTTTGCCTCATTCTCTTGCTCAGAGCGTCCCAGGCCAGGCCAGGGTCAAGGGGAAATAGCATCTGTGTCTGGAGAGGGGACTAGCTTGCACACATGGGAGAAGCTGCGCTGGCAGCTTAGGCACCCAGCTGCTCCAGTACAGGTTAGGTTTGCCCCCAGAAGTTAAGAAAGTCGTAGAAACGCCATCTAAAAACAGTAAAAACAAAACCAAAAAACAGACAAAAAGTAAAAAAAGATGACAGATTAAAAAAAAGATGAAAAATAAAAAACAAAACAAAAAAGACCAAAAAAAAAAGATCAAAAGTGAAAAAATCATCAAAGAGACATAGCCCCTTCTCCCTGCTGTCCACTGCCAACATCGCGCATTTCCTTCTAGATGTTTTCTCTGATTTTTATTTGGGTTTTTTCCCTTAGCACGACATCACTCATGTTTCCCGGGGTTGTGAGGACCCCCTGTGGGCATCCCCTTGAGAGACCCCACACCATCTGCCCCCATCTCCCCAGCCAGTGTCTAATGGGGGCTGTTTCATTGGTTTCCGGATTTCTCTTTCCTTTCAAAGTCCCTGGCTGACCCCGAGGGAGGGACCGGCGAAACCCTGGGTGCCGGGCCTGCCCCATAGGGGGGTCCCTCCAGGCCTCGGAGCCCGCCCTGGGTAGCCGTCTGTGGGCACGTGGGCACAGCCACGGAACATACAGACGTGGGATGAGATTGGGAAGTCTCTTGGCCATAACAGGTGCTGAGCAGGTGAACAGTGAATGGGGTATCATGGAGTGTGGCCCTCACGGTCATGGTCACGGTGAGGGTCAGCCGCCCTGCAGCAGGCCAATCCCTGGTGCTGTTTTGACTGCCTCTTAATACTCTGTTAGTAATCACACCATACCATGCATTTTGTGCCCAGAGGCTGTTTTGTTTTGTTTTGCATATTTTGAACTCTAGAAAAAATTACAGGGGGTTGGGGGAAAGGGTTAGGAGGTGAAGAGTCTGGAGAGTTTTCTGTTTTTCTAATTGTAACTCTGGCAGACCACTGGATCCTTCTGTGGAAAACCACACAGGACCCTCACTTCTGCTACTTGGCATCGGTGAACATTCTAGGAAAAAGCACCCTGAATTAGTCCTGTGAAAGTACACACCAGCTCACAATCCTGCCCGCTGCGGTTTGCAGACCCTCCATCTGTGGGGTGTGTTTATGTCTTGGCTGGAAAGGGGCCTTTAGCCTAATGGGAAGGCCCTTTCTTAGCACAATAATTAGTGAGCTGTTCAGGCGGCAGTCGCCAACACGAAGCATTTGTTTGAGCTGAGGTCTCTTGTGTTCATTATGGTGATTATGGCCTGTCAGTGAGAAGTCTCTGTGCTATTCCAGGCGGGGGCCTGGGCTGACCTGATTTTTTTTTTTTTTCATTCGGCAGTCAAAATCAGAACCCAGAGTTTGTCTCAAGATAGCTGGTCTTTTCCACAAATGACTTCCCGCCAACTGCAGGCGAGGCATGTGGCGAGGGGCCTGGCGCGGGTACAGAGGCCAGGTGGCCTGTGTGTCACCTGCAGGGAGCTCCAGGTTCAGTAGGACTGACCAGGCCTCGGTGGTGGCTGTGTGTTCAGGAGGTCGGCAGGGAGGGGGACGTCTTCCCGGAGGAGGAGGCCTTGCAGAGGGGTCCTGCAGGACGATGCTATGTGGATAGGGGTGTGGGGAGAAGGGAAAGGAGCAGCTGCAAACTTCAGTTGCTGATGGGCCCCCGGGGGCTGTGGCCAGAGCTGACCAAACGCGGGCCTCTCCGTCTACAGCTTCGGGGAGAGACAGGCTGGGGAGGATAATTTCATTTCCCATTTGCCTGCTCTCTCATAGCAACAACTGCCCAAATAAAGGGCAGCAGATCCTTAAGACCCCGTGAAGGCTGTCGGGGGGTGGCCTGTGGCGAGCGGGGAGGCCAGTGCCTACCCCACGTGCCTTCACCGACCGCTGCCTTGTGGGAAGGTGTCCCAGGGCTGCAGCGCCTCTGATTCTTCCAGATGAGCTGGAACTTGGGTTTTTACATAAAGCCTTCTGAATTCAGGTGGTTTCAAAGCCCGATGACAGTCCCAGCAGTCACCACCCTGGGCTTGATTTGCTTCGTGAGCCGTAGTCTGTGCCGACTGGGTCAGAGGAACCGACTACCGCTGTTCCCCCAGCTTTGATCTTTGTTCTGATGTCATGCGTCTGCCCCTCAACCCTCCTGTGGCCCAGCTTTGGGCGGCAGGCCAGGCCAGGCAGGTTCCCCGCACGGCCTGCCTCCAGGGGCCAGGTGTGCGCGCCTCTGACCCACGCTCCTACCTCCCCGCAGATCGAGATGGCCATCCTCCGCTTTCCGTACGAATCCTGGGGGACTCCTTTCCAGCAGCTGAAGCAGGTGGTGGAAGAGCCGTCTCCCCAGCTCCCAGCTGACCGTTTCTCTCCCGAGTTTGTGGACTTCACTGCACAGTGGTGAGTCTGCAGCCTCCCAAGCCCTGCCTTGGCCCGACTCCAGCTTTGTCGCCCCGTGCCTGGTCCCTTTCTCCTTGAGCAAATAAATGCCCACATGACATAGCATCAAAATATGCAGGGCAGAAAGAGAGCACAAGGAGGAGCTGGCAAATGATGGTCTTTGGATTTTGAAAGAGATCTGAAAGACCACAAGGTATTCAGAAGTGAAAGAACATATGGACATATCTTTGTATTGTGGGCAAAGAGATACTCAGAGGAAAATTTGTATCCTTTATTTTCTGTTATGGGAAAATAAGAAAGACTGCAGACAAATGAGCTTGGCAGGCAGAGGTCACTGGTCACCTTGCCCCTTCACACCTGGGTGTCCCTGGTCCCTGGAGCCGGGATGAGGTTTCCCTCCTGATGAAGGATACCATGTCTGTTCTGTGATTGTTAACGACTCTGTTTCACTGTCATTTGGTACTGGATCGTTGAGAATTCTCTGGATCACTCTGGAGATAAGAAAACAAATATCCCAAGAGGCAAAGCAACTTGGTCTAAGTCTCTGTAGTGTGTACCCCCAGATCCCACTCCATCCTCCGGAGCCCCCCAGAACAGTCCCATTCCTTCCTCCCAGGGCCCCAGGAGGACATGTGTGTCCTCACTGCCCACTTAGGGGTGAGCCCACCCTGGCTTGGCTGGCCTGGACCTCCCTCCTCCGTGCCAGTCTGGCTTCAGCCTGCCCCGTTCTCTCCTAGCTTGAGGAAGAACCCTGCGGAGCGCATGAGCTACTTGGAGCTGATGGTGAGTGCGGGGTGTGAGCGGCCACGTGGTGGGGCTCTGCGGAGAGGGCCTTCCTGTGCACAGAGCCCACGCCTCTGTCCTGAATCATTCAGCTACTCAGTTGTGTCTCAGGGTGTGCTCAGACATACCCCGGCTCCCTCCCCCTCCTCCACACCAGGCCCCTTGGAGGGGCTCCAGCGGTGCTCTGACAGCTGGTGCTGAGGGCTGGGGTGGGAGATGGTAGGGGGAGGGAAGCCATTTCCTCCGAAGGCTATTGGAGAAGGCCTCACAGAGGAGGTGCTATTTGAAGTGGGCTTGGAAGAATGAATAAGGACTTCGGTGCTGATGGGAAGGGCATTCCACTTGGCCTGAGGCCTGGTAGGGGTGGGGTGGAGGGAGTTCAGTGTGGCAGGAGGGTGGCTGCAGGAGGGCAGGGGGAGGAAGCCAACCCGCTGTGTCTTAGCTAGGAGGGCTTCCTGGAGAGGGAGGTTCTAGAAGGAGGCATAGGAGATCGCCAAGAAGAGAGACAGGGGCCCTGGGCAGGCGGAGCGCACGGGAGCCAGGGGTGCTTTGGGGAGGCGGGGGCATCTCTGCCTGGCCTCCGAGCTCTTACCCATGGTGACTGGCTTCTCTTGTCCCGCCAGGAGCACCCGTTCTTCACATTGCACAAAACCAAGAAGACGGACATTGCTGCCTTCGTGAAGGAGATCCTGGGGGAGGACTCGTAAGGGGCGGGGCCGTGGATTCCCTCTGGCCCTCCAGCGCCCCACACCCCCTCCGCTGGGGCACTGCTTGCCCACACCCATGAACTACTGCCACCACAGCCTTGGGTGCTTGGGGGAAGAATCAAGGGGGCTGCTCTTGCCGGACTTGGCAGTAAGCCATTGGCCCCAAGTGCCAAAGAACCAGAGCACGGGGCCTTCAGCCAGGCCCATGTGGGCCCCACCAGTGCCTCTGCCCCTGAAGCTCCATGGACCCCAAGTCACCAGCCCCTAAGATCCTGAACTTGGACGGGCCTAGATGGCTTCCGCGAGACCCTACTGCCCCTTGCAGAGAGGGCAGCCAGTGCCTGAGTATGGGAGACTGCCTGGGCCCAGCCCTGGATGCCACCCAAGTTGTATATATTTTTTTTTTATCTCTTGACTGAATGGACTTTGCACACTTTGGCCTAGGGTGGCCACACCTCTGTCCTGGCAGCGGTGTCGGGGGACACGGTCGGGGGATGAGCCACGTGAATCCTCCTGCGCCCCCATGAGTGAGACGACAGAGTCATGTGAACCTTCAGCCCAGCACTGGCAAATGGGGCCTCTAAGGGCACATGGGCTCAACCCAGCCCCTGGCCACTGCCTAGGGAGGGGGGGTTTGTTTCACTTTTTTTTTTAATTTATCCTCTTGATTTTTTTTTTTTTCTTTTGCTTTGTGGGTTTGGCTTTTTTTTTTTTTTCTTGCATGGTGTGGAGCCGATCACTTTTCTCCCACCCCCTAGGTACCAGCAGGTGGAGACCCCCTCTCTGTTCAGTCTGGGGTCTAGGGGGATGGGCCCAAGGTCTCTGCTCAGAGAGGTGCTGGGGAGCTGTCCAGCTCACTCTCCTTGGGGACCGGCTCAACAGGGGCTGTGGATTTGCTTTTGGTGTTGTTTAAAAAAAAAAAAAAAAAAAAAAGAAAAAAAAAAAAATATTTTTTTAAAGAAAGACTGGGGCCCAGGGTCTTATCCCAGATGGGTTGGGGCAGTTACCTGATTGTTGTTTTAATTTAAAAAAAAAAAAAAAAAACTGGGACAAAGATTGTGTGAGACTGTGTGTCAGAGCGGCGAGCCCCACTCCTTGGTGAAGGTCTGTGGCCTGTAGGACGTGCTCTTACCCCTGGACCAAGGCCAGAGCAGCATGATCAGGGGAGGCAGGGGTTGGGGGGGGGCTGCTGCTGAACCCCTCAGGCCCTGCCCTGAACAGACCCTCGCACACGTGAGGGCACTGCAGCTCCCAGCTGAGGCTGCAGGCCCGGTGCTGGTCACTGGGCAGAGTGGCAGACACAGGCCCAGCCCACTGGAGGACTGCCTGCGCAGCGCCAGTAAAGATTGCACTGCCCGGTGCACAGAGGGATGAGCACGTGCCAAGCACTGGCCCCCAGCCTCACCACAGCCGCCTCATCCAGGCTGTTAAGTAATTGTCTCCGGTTATGTTGTCATCTCCACTTTACAGAAGAGAAAACAGGCCAGAAAGCTGAAGTAACTTGCTCAAAGCCACACACCTTGGAAGGTGAAGAAACTGAGGCCTGGGTCCCCTGGGAGAGCTTTGAGGAGAGTCATGGGGGAGCTCAAGGAAGGTTCCTTGCCAGGGTCCAGAGTGACTCTATGATCCTATGATCTGTGAGGCCTGGGCTAGGGCTGACACCCTCCTCCAACAGATGGAAGCAGAAGGGAATTTTTTTTGCTCATGTAAGGACTGGCTTCAGGCATAGTTCGATCCAGGAGTCTGGCTAATATCCTGAAGAACTTGTGTCCAGCTTAGCTTTGTGTCCTCTGTCTCGGTTTCACACTTCCCTCATGGGGACAAGTCAGCAGCCAGTGGCTCCCACCAGCTTAGAGCTGCAGCAGAAGTCTCGGGGCTGACTCTCTGAGCTAGGAAGGGGTCACATGCTCATCTTGCCAGTCACAGGCCAGGAGGATCAAACTGGGGAGTCAGCCTACTACATCTTGAGGTCTGAGAGCAGGGCCTCCCTAGTCCTCCATGGGAAATTGGGTCATGTTCCCAGAAGGAGGCACTGATCCCTTTGGGGTCCATCTCTGTGCACACTCCTCTCAGCCTCAGTTCAGCCAGAAGTGAAGTCTGTTTTTTACCCCAAGTTGGTCCTCAGTCTGGGACAGGCTTCTGCCTATTAACCCTTCCCCAGCACAGCACTTAATCATTTCGAGGCACTTTGTGCCCCTCCCTCCGTCCCTCATGAAGGCAGCTTCTCACCTCTGGCCTCTGCCCGGACTATGGGCTCTGCCTGGCGTGCCTCTCCCCATCTTCCTGTGGTTGCGTTCCGGGTCCGCTGTGTCCACCCGCACCCCCACCGCCTTGTGGGTCTGCGGTGTCCCTGCCTCAGAGAGCCCTCCCCCATCTGGTCCAGCCGGGCTAGCTCATCTTTATCAGCGTTATCTGGGTAGATCTGCCACTGTTGTGTCCCCATGCTGACATCTAGCAAGCATTCAGTCAACGTTCGTTGAATGAAAACGCGAATGAATGAATACACGAAGGGAAGGATGAGGGCGTGAATGAATTCCGAAGCCTTGTGTGTAGGTGCGCGCGTGGACGTATGCGCGTGCGCGGATCGGCTCGCAGGCGCGTGCGCGCTCGTGTATGTATGTGTGCGTGCACAGGACGGGCAGGACCCGAGTCCCAGGGGCGTGGCCCCAGTCGTTCCTCCTGCCGCCACCAGGAGGCGGCAGAGCCCCGACTTTGACCTCGTGTCCGCGGAGCCCCGCCCAGCCTCCGAGCTCCCTGCCCACCCACTCTGCTCCCCACCCCTCACCCGCACTCGATGTTTTAGAGCGGAGCGACCGACCGGGTGGGTTGGGGCCGGCGGGGGGCCCACGCTGGGGCTCCGAACCTCTCCACCCAGTTCTCGGTCTCTGCATCCTAGGCCCGCCTGTGCTCAGCCAGTCCTCTCCCTGTGTGCACGGGCCGAGTTGGGAGCTCGGGCTGATGCAGAGTGACAGGACAGAGGCCTGACTCATCTATGGAACCTCATGGGTGCACAGCCCCCCCCCCCCCCCCCCACCGCGAGCTGGCAGATCGCTCTCCAGTTTACAAAGAGCAACACAGTTTACAAAGGACTTTGCACTTTGCAAAGCTCGGGGCTCTTTACAGCACAGTGTGCAAAGTAATTTACGTTTGCAGAGCCCTGTACTGAATTATAAAGCGCTTTGTAGTTTCCCAAGTAGTTTATAGTTTATCAAGTGCTGGCCCCATTAGGAAGCACTTTAGGGTTTGCAGGCAGATTCCTCTGCACGTAGTTCAAACAGAGGTTGTTTACAGGTTCCTTTACTATTTATAGAACCCTTCAGATTTTACAAAGGGTGTCCAGGCATCCAAGTGGGGGTGCCAGTGTGCAGATAATTTGACATTTACAAAAGACATGCTCAGGCCCCAGGCCGTTGACAGTTCATATAACCTATGACCTCTGTGAAGTCTTCGCTCCTCACTGAAAGTGGCCAGGTCTCCTCTTCCCTGTCCCCAGGCTGTGAGGTAGAGGTCAGAGGCCCTTTGCCAGGGCTGGATGTCTCCATTCCTCTCCAGGCAGCACATTCTGGGTGGTGGGGTGGGGGTGCCTATCCCTGGGGCTAAGGAGTCTCTCTGGACCAATAGATGGATGGCAGAGGCACGTGGACTTTCTGTTGGAATGACAGTAGTGAGAGCATCCTCATCAGGCAGCATTCAGGCCTGGTCAGGAGTGGGAAGGCAGTCTTAGAGGGAAGATGAGGCCACTTCCCCTCCAGAGGCCAGGGAAAGGCCAGGGAAGGTAGTCTCTCTTGTTAAATATTAGCCCAGTCCCTTGTCTCCTCAGAACCACGCTGTGGATCCCACCTCCACTCGTCCAAGCCTCCTGATGGCCCACAGCGCCCACACCAGCTGGCTGGCCATCTCACCACTCTCCTACTTCTTATCCGCGCTTCAGACACACAGTGCTCAACCACGCTAAGCCTAGACCCACCTCAGGGCCTCTGCACTGGCTGTTGTCTCTGCCCAGAACACTCTCCCAAGATGTCCTCCTGGCTGGCTCAGATGTCTCTGTTTACATGCAGCCTCATGACAGAGGCCTCCCAGGCTCCCCGTCACTCTATCCCTCACCCTAGCATATTTTCTTCCCACTGCACCAGGAGCTCTCATGCGGGTACCCGGAATGGAGGGGGCTCTGGCACTGACAGGAGGTGACAGGTGCAGGGAAGGTGCCGTCTGACTTCAAGGCTGAACCTAGAACCAAGGCAGCGGGCCCGGGAGCCCAGCGCCGTCAGAACTGCGCCAAGGTTTGGGCGGCGGCTGGGGGAGGTGCTGCGGTTCTATTCATTTTAGGGCGTCAGTCCTGGGAGGGCTCCCCAGGAGCAAGGTAACCTTTCAATGCACTGGGTGCGTCGGTGCACCTCCAAAAATGGGAGCAAACAGCTCAAGGCCACACAGCGAGCGGCACCAAAGCTGGGCGCCGCGCTCCGCTCCGTGGGCGTGTCCCGCGCATCAGCCGTCCACCGCCTGGCTGGGGCTCTGAGGGCAGGGCTCCCTGCCATGCTGCGGACTTGAGCACAGCCCTCCCGAGAACCGAGAACCGAGAACCGTGATTAAGGCTTACTCCCCCGCTCCAGTTCTGAAGCCTGTTTGGGTAACTCTGGCCCCAGGGGAGGGCGGGGAGGGGGTGGCTGGCAAGTGGCTCCCAGCCCCCGGCTTTATCTTGGGCCCGCTCCACAGCTGCCTGTGGCAGGGGTGGTGACTGAGCCCGCAGGGCGGCTGTCTTTCCTCTCCTGGCAGGGACCTAGCATCTGGCCCGGCCCTCCAGGGATGGACTGATCCCTTCCCCGCCAAGCCCTCCCACCCGGAGTCTGTGGCCTCTGCTTGGACACCTCCCCCGATGGGGAACTCATTCTCTTTTAGACTTCCTGGAGGGATCAGAGTTTCTCCTTGTCCTGGTTCTACTCCCTGAGGCCTGTGACGTGAGGGCCTCATGTGTAAACCCTGGCACGCTGTAAGTGTTCATTTCTTTGCCTCTTGTGAAAGCCATTCGGAACCCTTTTGGAAACCAGGTGGGAGGGTCTATATATACATCTGCTGTGCTATGTTTATCATGGCTCGTGCATCCTCATGCCTGGGGACTCGGGGTCTCCTGGAGGTTACAAAGGCCCAGGGGGGGTCTGGCCCTGCCCGCAGCCCCCCACAGACAGTGAAGCAGAGCTGGGTGAACCCAGAAACCCGGGCGTCCTGCCCTGTCCCCCACCCCCAGCCCAAGCTTTGCCCTACCCCGAGTGAGCCACCTGCCAAGCCAGGTTTAGCTGCCTCCACCCCCTCCAGGCTCGCTGAAGCTGTGGGCTGCTCTATTCTTGTCCTGGGCCAGCCTTGCCGCGAGACTGGGGTGGGAAGATGCTTGGGGTGCACCAGCCCAGGAAGTCCTTCCTTTCCGTGGCTCCCCATTGCCGGGGGGGAGGCAAAGGACACCGAGCGGGTACTCTCCACGGCAGAGCCTTATCTGGATTGCTCACTGTGGGGCTTGGCCACGGAAGGTATTATCTGAGCGCCCACTGTATGCCAGGGAGACTTCCAGAGCTGGAGCTCCAGTGGGGCCGAGGCTGACTGAGACCCGCCCTCAGTGAGCTCAGCGAGGGCACCGGAGCGGGAAGGAGAGAACTCACAGATGCTTAAAGCAGCACTTCCCACTTCTTTTCCATTATTGCTCCCTGAGGAGAAACACCACAATAAATTAATTAACTACATCATTTATGTTCATTAAACTTAATTATAATTAAGTAGTTTGATTCATAAGGTTAATTATTTAAATTTACTTTCTCCTGAACGAGAGATACGGTACTAAGGAATACGACTTTGTCATGTGGGGGGTCACAGATTATTGTACTATCGAGACTCTTTTTTACTCCCCCAAGAGCCAACTTTTGCCAAATGTATGGCTAAGAGTACTATAAACCACACTCAGTGTTATGACAGAAAAGGGGACAGGTGGGAGTGGGACCCTTATGGGTCCTGGCCATGGGAGAACCCACAGCCTCTGAAGACTCCATGTAAGGGGACCAGCAGGAGGAGGAGGAAAGAAGTAGGTGAGGAGTGGAGAGAACATGCCAGGAACAGCTTGTGCAAAGGTCCTGAGATGGGAGGGGACTTGGTGCCACTGAAGAGAATCAAGGGTTGGGGGCAGATCGTGTGGGGTCCTGTAGGACATGTCAAAGACTCCAGATTTCATTTTCACAGCATACTGGGAGTCGCTGGAGGGTTTTAAGCAGAGGAGAGATGCGGTCAGACTTACACTGAGAACAATATTAACACATTTCTGAGATGTCATCATCTCTGCTATGTAATGCCTTTTGATATCCAAGCCCTGCTCCATGCCCCGACCTCCCTGAAGGTTTATCTACCCTCCATCCCCACTCTTGGGTCATACAGTCCTCCCTTGACTCTGTCACCCCAGGCTGTGTGGCCTTGAACATGTCACAGTACCTCTCTGAGACTCAGTGTCCTTCTCTGGCCACTATTCTTGCTGACATGGTTTCCGTGAGGCCCTGGAGGCCCATTACAGGCCTAGCGCACAGTGGGTGCTCAGTCCCTCTGGTCCCTCTGGTTCCTGCTCTTAGCCGCCCCTCTTGTGCTGTTCCAGGTCCAGCCACGGAATGCTGAGCACCAGGCACTGTGTTCCTTGGGCTCCAGATTCATTCTCCTTCTCATAGTTGCCTTAAAACCCTAACTTCACTCCCTGTAGTCCCGCCAGGATGGCAGAGCTGGGGCTGCGTTTTAAGCCTTGGTCTCATCCTCTGTCCTGGGTCTGGAACATTTCACAGGCTGCGATGGTGAATGGGGACAGACCTCCCTTCTGGGCTTCCGGGGGCCTCCTGAGTGCAGCAGTGCAGAGCCTGGCCAGGTGTCTGACCTGATGTCAGAGCCTCCTTGGTCCCTCCCGTCTATGGACAACTTTCAGCAAATCACCACTTCTCAGGGCTGTGTTGTTGGTTGTGTGATGGAGCAGAAAGGCAGCCTGCCTCCTTGTATGATCTCTGTGTGTTGAAGAGGAAAGCGCGGAGGAGGGGCAGGCTTCAGTGCTGGGCCTTTTGGTTGGGGAGCAAGGGCCAGGATCACTGGAGCAGGCCCTCCCTTGCATTTCCTGCTCATTTTGGGCTTTCTGCCGGAAATTCCCTTCAGAATTCTTGGTTGCAAGCAACAGAAATGTGATTGTTCACCCGAGGTAAAGGGGGGATTTACCTCAGTCTTAGGGCTTACTGAGTGGAAGGGAGAAGATACAGGGGCCCGGGCCTCCACGCCAGCCTGGTTGGGACTCTGCGGTGACCCTTATCCAATATTAAGCTTCCAAGTCCCAGGCAGGGGTGGTCTAATGACCAAACCAAAATCTGGTCCTTTCAGACTCTGCAGGAGGACACAGGACACTGCTGGCCTGAGACGCTCTACAGGAGCTGCTCCTGTTCAGAAGAGGTTTGGATGCCGGACGGCCAGCCCACCCAGATGCAGATACTCACTACGCCTTACCTCTTCAGCCTGTGAACTCCTATTCATCCATCAAAACCCATTTCCTCCAGCTCTGCCTTTGTGTGGTTTTCCTGTATTTGTCACTCATTTCTCGGGGTTCCTATAGCCCCTTGCTTCCCTCTACCCAAACCCAATCACACTGGGTGGCGTGTCCATGTCCACACTTTCTTACAGTGCCAGACTTCACTCCCTTGAAGCAGAGGCTGACCTGGCAGTTAGTGACCACTTACCCTCTGCCACACACTGTTCCATGCACTGTGCGCAGGTTATCGCATTGAATTTTCACAACAGCTCTTGGAAGTGGGTTCTGTTGCCTTTCCCATTCTATAGTGGATGACACCGAGGCACAGAAGATGCTAGGCAATTTGTCCAAGATCACACGGTGGGTGAAAGGTGGGCTTGGGATCCCAAGCCAGGTAGCCTGGGTCCAAGGCCTGGGAGGGTCCAGCTCTCATTCAGGATGGGATCTGGCCGCCACTTGCCTGCTCTTCCCCTCTCAGGCGTTTGAGGACCTCCCTTCCCCCCAGACTGGGTTAATGGAGCCCAGTAAATATAATGCCAATGTCTAAATAAAAAGCTCCGTGTCATTCAATTCTTGAAGTTGTAAGAATAAAGAAAGCACACAGTTCTCCAAACATTGGCAAGCACTATTTTTAGAGGGAGAAAGAGCTGGAAAGAGTGGGAAGATCCTGCAGCTTGGGTCACAGGGACCTGGGTGGCAGTGCCTCCCAGCAGCGTGGCCAAGAGCAGCCCCTCGCATCTCCATGGGATGAGGCGGTCACCTGCCTGCAGCCACGGCTGTTGTGCCTGCCCTTGCCCCGGCTCCGCAGCTCTGCCCAGGGCACGATACGGGCTAGTGCTATCTTGGGCCTCCCCAGCTGGACAGAGCTCCAGGAGCCCCCGGGGGCACTGTGGTGAGAACACACCCCGTAGTGGCTCCTTCTGGCTTGGGTCTCATTTCCCTGTGGCTATTTCCCAGGATTCCTTGGGAATCCTTGCTCCCAAGGAATTCCTTGCTCCATGTTCGCTACTGGGTGGACCTAAGGAGAGAGGGTGCCCCTGTGAAGTACCCTGAGGGACGCAGAAGCTAACAGAGGCCGGGGCTTTAGTCCATAGAAGTGCTCAGTGAATGAAACCCCAAGTCCTTCCAGGCATTGTCCCTACCCGCTGTGAGGCCATCCTGCCCCCAGAAGCTCTCGTGGCTCCCCACAGAGCCTGGAGTCTACTTCTCCAGGTTCTCACAGCTTTGGGCTTTTCTGTAGCATTGCTCCTCCCTTCACCCACCCACCTCAGTCCCTGCACTTCAGCTGGGCGGCCTCGGGCGAGTCGCTGCCCCTCTCAGATTCGCCACATTCTGAGGCCCACATGCTGGCACCTGCTGCTTTTTCTGGGAAAAATGCTGGCATGGTTTCCTGGGCAACTGAATTATATGGCTCCTGTCGTCTACTGGCACTCCCGGCGAGGGGTCCCAGGGGAGTATCTTTGGGGTTGTTGGCGTTCATCTCCGCTGGGGCCACTGTGTGAGGAGGCTGGGGGAAGAGGTCGACGGGGTGGGAATCACAGAGGTTCTGGAAGGCTTCACCTCCCCACGCATGGAGCACACTGTTGGCGTCTGACCAGAGCCTGCAGACCTCCTTATGGGAACCATATACCCGATCCCCTCTGCGGGGTCTGGGCTCTGGGCTCTCTGGCTGACCACTCACATCTCCAGCCTGTTTCAGAGAATGGCCCATGGGCCTTCTTCAACCCGTACGGTGAAGGGGAAGTATGAGAGAGTCGATGCCCTCCTCCCTGGGTCGCCTCAGCCAATTCCGGCAGCAGGAAAGCCCAGCCCCTGAAGGCAGTGCAGGCTGAGAGGTATAATGGGCACTCCCAAGCTCCCTGGGATCAGGCTCTGGCCAGGACGGAAATGCACCCTTGCTGGGCTTCTCCTGCTTGCTCCTGCTTCCCTTATTCCCAGCTTCTCGGAACACTTCCTTCATGGAGCACCTGCCGCTGAGTCCTTGTCTCGGACTCCGTTTCCGGGAGAAGCTGTCATAAGAAAGCTTGCTGGCCTGGTTGTCTTGGGGGCATGTAATAGAGCAAGTGTATCAGGTAGGATCCAGGTTTGGCTGCTTATTAACAACAACAGCAGCAAAACCAAACTGATGGTGCTTGAAACCAGACAGATGATTACCTTCCTCTCCTATAATAGCTCGAGGGACAGTGAACTGTGGCAACAGAAGCGGCTTCATGGTGTCAGGGCCTGGGTTCCTTCCATCTTGTTGCTCTGCTCTTCCAGTGGTGTTTGCTGCCTTTGTCCTTATGACCCAGGATGGTAACTGTGCTCCAAGCCCACGTTCTGGGTGGCAGGGATGGGGAAGAGATGAAGAGGTGGCAAATCCCTTCCCTGGAAGGGCATAACCTGGAAACGGTACAGCATTGATTCACATCTCATTGGCCATATTTCAGTCACATGGTCATCTGTAGTTGCAAGGGATGCTGGGAAATGTAGTTTTTGTACAGGCAACCAGGGCCCTACCTAGACCCCCAGGGATCTATGACTGTAGAAGGAGGGGGAGTAGAGATGGGGGAAATCTATCAAGTCCCACCACAAATAAGGGCACAAATAGTACTTTGAAGCTGGCACAACATTCATCTTTCATGAGAATGGCCTTGAAGAAAATATGCTGAGGACTGTGTGGATGTGCGAACGGGACCTGTCAGGGAAGGCGGCATGGCCCTGGGGGGTGGGCTGTAGGATGCTTTGAGGTTTTCTGGAGATGTGCGATGCACCAGGGCCTCCTAGGGTCAGGAGTTGTGGAGGAAGAGACAAGAAGTGGCCAGAGGGGAGCTGCCAGTAGTGAGGAAACCCTCAAGCTTCTCCACTTTTCAGTTATGCTATGACACACATGGGAGCCTGGGGTGGGGGGTTGCTGATGGAGGGAAAGGAAACGGTGTCCACGAAAGTCTCACCAGATAGGCAGTGGGATTGGTTGCAAGAGACAAAGCTAGACTGATAGTGTGAGAGACACAGGGTACTGGAACAAGTTGGGTCTAAGGGAGCCGTCGGCCTCCGGAGGGCTTCCAGAGGAGCTCCGAGAAAACCAAGTCTCCCTTATCAGGAGCAAAGGCATTTAAAATAAAATATGATGGGCTGTTCTGTGAGGCTGATCGTTGGGTTCTATTCATTTTCCATGAATGTTTGCAAAACTAGAATCGCGACAGACTTACCCACGTGCATCCTTGGATCACTCAGCATTCAGTCCGAGGCTTTCAGACCAATAATCACCATTTTGAGGGCTTCCTAGCATTCCATCGTCATGATGTACTGTCCTTTCCTGAGACAATCCCTTGTCGTTGGATGTGGCTTCTGACTCCAAGAGTCCGCTCCAAGAGACTAACGCCGGCGTGGACATCCTTGAGCCAGCAGCTTGGTTGGCAGTTCAGAGTTTAGATGATTTCCCTGGGCACGATTCCCAGAAGAGAAGTGGGGCAAAGGGAAGCACATTTGCCTGTAAGGGCCCCGGTGTGTGCAGCCAAATGGCTTCCTGGCCCGGTTCTGCCAAGTTACCCGCACACCTGCGGAGCCCGAGAGAAAGCTTCGCCCCCTGGGAAGGGTGTGCTGCTTTGGTTTAATTTTCCTTTCCCGGATTTTTGAAGTGCTGTGTGTTCATTGTACACATTTTAGAAGCTATTGAACAATTTAAAAAGAAAACTTGCCTATAATCCTGTCTGCCAGAACAATTTATGATTCGTATTTTTTAGAATTTATTTCTATTGAGACATACTTGACACAGAACACTGTGTGAGTTTCCGTATACAGGTAGCATTTTGATGTATATCTTTCCAGCCTTTTTTTCTATATAAAATTTTTTATGGTACAAAAATTTGCACATGTAAGCCTTCTATTTTTTAAAAAGATTTTATTTATTTATTTGAGAGAGAGCGAGAGAGCACTAGCAGAAGGAGAGGGAGAAGCAGGCTCACTGCTGAGCAGGAGCCCGATCCCAGGACCCCAGGATCATGACCTGAGCCAAAGGCAGACGCTTCACCAACAGCTACCCAGGCTCCCCCACACAGAGCCTTTTATTATGAAAAGTTCAAACATAGATAAAATTAGAGCAAGTAATGAGTAACCAGGTACTGAGCACCCAGTTTCAAGAGTGCTTAGTGCACGCCGGTCTTGTCTCTAACGTTGTACCTCTTTACCTCCCAAATTATTGGGGCAGTCACCCCATTCATCTCAGACATCATATAATTTCATCCCTAAATATTCCAGAGTGTCCTTATGAACAATTAGTCCCTAAATAATAGTCTTAATATCATTATTTAATACCTCACCTGCAACAATCATTGGTTAATATCAGCACATGTCCGGTCTCTGTTCAAACTTAGAATCGTCTCAGACATATCAAAATGCATCAAAACCTGGTTGAATCAGGATCTGAATGAGGTCCCCACGTCACACGGGCTGATGGATCTCCCAAGTCTGTTTCATCCCCAGCTTGCCCTGCCATGTGTTTTTCCTGGTAATTCATTTGTCGAAGAACCTGGATTGAAAGGCCTGCAGAGTGTCCCATGGTTTGTGTACTTCCTGCAGATTGGGAGCTGGGTCTGGACACTCGGTCAGACTCAGGTTGGATTTATTTTGGCAAGAACTCTTGGTAGAGAGCTCTGTGTTCCTCTCGCAGGAGGCATTGCGTCCCACTGGCTCTGGGGTGTGAGCAGCTGCTGACGGTCAGTGACGGATTGCTAAAGGATTAGTGGTTGCTAACTGGTGAGCTCTCACTCTGTTGTGACTACTTCATTTATTTCTATGTTACTATGGAGAGAAACTCAGCTTCCTCTACTATTTGACTCCCTTGTGGTATGGTTTATAAAGGAAAGGTAGAGTATTCCCATGCTTGCATATTCCCTGCCATAGTTAATCACTCTGGTCTTCTAATGGTGGTCCAGTAGGGATTAAAAACATAATTATGAGCTCATGAATTCAAAGATCCTTCATATGTTTCAAGAGATTGTGATAATGACCCTTACTGAGGGTTTCTCCCCTGTAGGTCGTCATTAAAACAATATATGGTTTATCCTCAGTGGCAGTTGGAAAACATGGCCAGAAATTTTGGGACATCCATGCCATTGAGAGGTGTGGTCTCTGTGTTCCTCCTTGGCTCTGTGTGACTTGCGACTGCTTCAGACCCCAGCAGAGTGGGGGACAAGTGATGTTCAGGACCTTCTGAGCTGGGTTGTACAAGACCACAGAGTCTATACCCAACTCACTCAACACGCTGTTGCTTGGATCCCTTGCTGCTCCCAGACCCTTGGCTGGAGAGGCCATGTGTAGCCCAGCAACCCACAGTCCCCGCCATACTCAACCTCCCAGCTGCCCCACCAAACCCCAGTCACGTGGGCAAAGGCATCCTGGATCTTCCCAACCAGCTCACCTCCAACCGGATGCCAGTGAGAGAGCTGCACCAGCCCCAGGGAGAAAAACACGAGCCACCCAGCCCACCCGCCCTCAATTCCTGACCCATGAAATCATGTACTAATAAAATGACTGTCTAGGCCTAATGTAGGGGTGGTAATGGAACAACGGATAATTGGAACACTCTTCCTTTTGTCTCTCTCACATAAGCTGGCTCCTATCTGTGCGTATAGTCCTCTGGATTAGATCAATGGCGCGTTCCACACTCTCCCCCAGCTCATAGGCCCTCACTAGACAACATGTTCTGGTCAGCACTCCAGAGAGATTTCGAGCATAGTATTGGAGTTTCCTTTCTTAGCCAACCTAAAACCCTTTGTTCTATTAATAGGTGAGCTAAGACCATATAGTCAATACATTTAGCCTCAGTTCTGTCATATTGTTTTATGATACATTTAGACCTATGTGAGGTTTTTTTTTTTTTTAAACAAATTGTATTTCAGTATGATTTTTATTTTCTGCCTCTCTTTGGTTTTATCTTTTTGGTCCTTAGGAAAGTTCCCATATCTGCTCCCGTTGTTACCTTTATTACTCAGCTCGGTACGAAATACTTTCCGTCCCCTTTATTTTGTCTCTTGGTTCTCCACTACGAGCGATATTGAAATCTGTTCTGATCCTCCTCCCACAGCATCTGATCTGAATTACTACTTTGTACAGGCTGGCATGAACTGCAGGACAGTCGGCGAGCTCATGCCAGCTTTTACGCGCTCTTCTCGTGCTCCCTCAAATATCTGCTGGCTGTATTGCTTCAGACCATCCTGGAGCTCTTAGAACCATTTTTTTTGGTCTTCGCTGTCCAAGGAACCACGTGGTCTGTCTGTGTACCACTCGCCTGACTTTTGTTCGTGTCTGTCTGGTCATTTCAGTTGTCTGAGCTTCTTTCCTGGGAGCGTTCTCAGAAGGTGTCCACAGGAGCAGTAGGCTTGGGTCCTTGCTTGTTAGTGACCATTTCTAACCTTTATATTTGGGAATCAGTTTACCTGGATCTACCTTCCTTGGCTCATGCTGTGGTCCCCTCCTTGTAAATAAGCCTTCTAGTTGCTTCTGGCAGGAAGTGTTGATGGAGGTCAGTCTGATGACCTGAACTTCCTGATAAGTGACTGTGTCTTCCTTGCCTGGATTCCCAAAGGCATCCGTACAATATGTCTCTCTGTGGATACTCTGGGCCAATCTTCCTAGGTATCCAGCGTTGTTTTAAGGTAGTTATTTTAGGAAAAGGATTTTATTGTTGTTGTTGGTTTGTTCTTTTGTTTTTGTTTTTTAAATTATAGTGTGTGGACTTTGAGTTCAGCTTTGATTACTTTCTTCAGCGACTTCTATTATACATATGTTAGCTCTCTCTGCCTATTCTATGCATACATACTTTTTCTTGAATCCTAGTTATCGCTCCCCTTTTTCCTGACGCCCCACAACTTATCTTCCTTAGGTGAATCTGGTGTGCTTCTTTGCTCTCATATTCTTCTCAATTTGGGCTTCATTCTCTAATGAGGGCTTCCTTTTATTTGTAATTTTCCCCTCAGTCCTAGCACATCTTTTCTGCGGTCTTTCCATTTTGATTTGTTATTTGTTATTCTTTTGTGTCTTTTATTCCTTTGAAAATTTCTGTTGACTCATTTTAAATGTTAGGATATGTTTTTTATGTTCTCGAGTGTGTGTTCTATGGGCACACATTTTAGGGGTGCCCTCATTACCCGTGATGACATTGCCCGTTATTCCATTTTCACGAAGGTAACTTTGTATGGAATTAAATGACAATCTTTTTCTGATTTTCATTTTTATATGAAAGGAGTTTTCTGAACTTTCCAGAAGAGGGAGGAGTCAGAATCTGTTTTTAAGCTTCGTAGCTCTAGAGTTCCCTCTTCCGTTGTGTCTATGAAATGTTAAAAAAAAAAAAAAAGGTCTTGTAACCCCTCTTCCCCTCTATGTAGACCTTCTCTTTCCCCTTTCTCTCTCTCTCTCTCTCTTTCACACACACACACACACACACACACTCTCTCTCTCTCTCTCTCTCTCTCTCTCTTTTTCTTGCTTCTATTTTGTGGTTCCTATTGTCGCTGTTATGCCCAATGTGCCTTCTCCTTTCAGCAGATCCTTCTCGGTGTGGTCCTACCCTGAAAGGGACTTTTAGCTTATCAGTACTGGGAGTTCACAGGGCCTGCTCTGCTCCCTTCAGATCTTTCTGTGGCCACTTGTGCTCACATGCTCTAGGGAGTGCGTGGTGAGTCCTCCCAGCTTCCACAAGGCATGGGTCACTTCTGATCACTTCCAGGCTGAAGCAGCCAAGACCGTCTCTTTCTGTCTCTTTCATTCATTCATGCCCTTCTGTCTCTTTCATTCACTGCTGTGGTCATCTTGGAAGACACAGCTTCAGCGAAGATGGAAGGGGCTGGACCCCTGAATCCCGGATTCCCCCACCCGTCCATATCAGACCAAACCTGAGCAAACAGTAACCTTTATAGTGGTAAGCCATTGGACTTTTGGGGGTTATTAACACAGCCTCTCCTATTCTGACTCACACAGAAAGTGATATGAGGGAGAAATGCCGCCATTGCAAAGGCCTGAAAGAGGGGGCTCTGGTGGGGGGGGCAGTGAGTAAGGAGTCTGATATGGGAGACTGGAAAGATGGAGATCTGTGTTAAGTATTTCACAAACCTGTCTCCAATGACAATTTGGAACGGACAAGGAACTCCTGGATTTATGGTTCTAGGGGAAGAGGTTGGAACAGAAGATGCAGGTAACGTTTCTTTGCTATTGTTGGCTGCATTTGGCAAGGATTACGAGGAAGAGATCAGCTCAAGAGGAATGGACAGGAATCAGGATAAATCTGAAGTTCAGGACAGAGTCGGGCTGATGTAACACTCTGGGTGCTTCTCCAGGCCCAATAACCAGAGGTGGTGTTTAAAGGCTTTGGACCCGAAAACCCGCAACACCTCTCCTTTGCTTAAGGCGACTGAGGGGCAATATTACAGTAGGACGTGGCCTTCCCACCTCTTGTGTCTGAGAGAGTCAACCATCCCACTGAGAGAAATAAGGCCAGAGGTGATAAAGCAAAGGCATATAGGTGAGAATTATTTCTTGTCAAGAAGTTCAGCACATAGAACACACCTGGGGCAGATAGAGCAGATGCCTGCTCGGGTTTTAATTAATTAATTAATTTTAAGAATTAATTTTTTAAAAAAAAGAGATTGTTTATTCATTTGCCAGACAGAGACAGAGAGAGCACAAGCAGGGGGCACGGAAGGCACACACACAGAGAAAAGCAGGGTCCCCACTGTATAGGGAACACAATATGGGGCTCGATCCCAGGACCCTAAAATCATAACCTGAGCTGAAGGCAGATGCTTAACCAACTGAGCCACCCAGGTGCCCCAAGAAATAAGTTTTTAGAGGAGGAGAGAGAACGTGCGTGCACACATATGCACAAGCGAGGGAGGGGAGGGGAAGAGAGAGAGTCTCAAGCAGGCTCCGTGCCCAGCATGGATCCCGATGTGGGCTTGGTCCCAGGACCTTGGGATCATGACCTGAGCCGAAATCAAGATTCAGATGCTTAACCAACTGAGTCACCCACCCAGGTGTGCCCCACCTGCTAGGCTTTTAAAGGGAATATAATTCCAATGAAATCCCAGGCCTGGCCTACAAAAGCCTTTGATGATCTGACACTTCAGATGGAATGAAATAACGTTTGAGTTTTCACCCCTTCTAGGAGAAAGGAAGCAGACAAGAAAGTGAGAAAGCTCACTCCAGATATGGCCAAGAAGGAAGATCAAGTAGAGTGAGGGGGGTGGGGGGACAAAGAGCCCCAAAAGGTACAGTGAGGGGCTGTGGAGGAACCTGGACATGGAGATTTTGTCAGAGAGAGGACTCAGGGCTTAAGTCGAGAATCTTCTCACCCTCAAGGTAGGGGCTGCACAGTGTGCCTGGCAGGTTCTCAAGGTTGTCATGCTTTCTGAAATTCTCAAAGTTTTTTTTCTTAGAAATTCTAGATGAATTTTGAAATGCCTTGATGAACTCCAAATGGGAATGCTTATTTTAATTATCTGATCCCTATTGCACTGGGAGGATACTGGGTATATGTGGAAAGGGGTATATGACTTGTGGTTTTAGTTCAAAAGGCTCTGGACAAAGAGGAGCCCCACACAGAGGATGACAAGTGCATGCTGCCCACAGATCCTACGGTGTCCGCTGGAGGCAATGGTGGGGCGGGACATTGGTGTTTTCCCTTAAGGAAGGGGTGTGTGTTCTGTGTAGGGAGGAGAGAAAAAGGGGTAATTGGAATATTAGGGCAGAAACAAATAGCACTCACTGAAGATCCACATTTCCAGTCTTCCTTGCCATTGTGGTGGGATCATGTGACTGGTCTGGCCTCAGACTACTAGCAGATGTGATCTGGGTTAATTTCAGGGTGACACAGGTAAGAACTGCAGCTCTCTTTCTACCTCTTTCCCCTGTTGATAGTAATTGTGGAAGTCACGTGTCCCGATGATGGAGCCACAAGATGGCGGCTGGCTGGATGCTGGGTGCACCATGTGGAGGAGACCCGCCTTGCATAGTCCTCCAATGTATGGGACACTGGGATGGGAGAATGAGACAAACCTCAGTTTGGTTACGATTGTGGGGAGCTCTTACCACAGCGTATCTTAGTCTCTCCTGAGACTAGGAGAAGCGTACTATTTTTTTACACAAAACTGAAACCCTACCAACCATGTTATTAACAACACATTCAGAAAAACCGGTAAACATCAGCTTTGTTGAGGTATAACTTATAGACAATAAAATATTTGTCTCTAAATATAATAGTTTATAGACAATAAAATCCACCAATTTTAAGTGACATTTTTAAAAAATATTTTATTTATTTATTTGACAGAGAGAAATCACAAGTAGGCAGAGAGGCAGGCAGAGAGAGAGGAGGAAGCAGGCTCCCTGCTGAGCAGAAAGCCCGATGTGGAGCTTGAACCCAGGACCTGGGATCATGACCTGAGCCGAAGGCAGCGGCTTAACCCACTGAGCCACCCAGGCACCCCTTAAGTGACATTTTGATGAGTTTGATAAACCACCACCACAATCAAGATGTAGGACACTTCCTTCATCCCCCCAATTTGCTCTTACTAATTTGCAATTGACCTCCATGCTCACCCCCAGCTCCTGACAAACACCGATTTGTTTTCCGTCAGTATAGATGTGCCTGTCCCAGTCTGCCGTAGAGATGCAATTATACCGTAGCTAGCCTTTGGTGTCTTGACTCATTCATTTAACGTGATGTCTCTGAGATTCAGCCAAAAGTCTGTTCCTCGTTACTGTGCACCAGTACTCCATTGTATGGGTACACTGCATTTATCTGCGCATCACGTGATGGACATTTGGGTTAGTTCCAGTTTTTGACTGTTGAAAATAAAACTCATGAACACGTGTACCCAAGCTTTTGTGGTCATGTTTTCATTTCTCTTGGGTAAATGTCTAAGAGTATAATTTCCGTGTTGGATAGAAGACACCGTCCACTGTGTTCCCACTTGGGTGTCCCATTTTGCGTTCCAGTCATCCGTCTATCAGAGTATAACCTGCTTTTTATCTCAACTGGTATCGCCCTGCTGAAGGGAGACATTTTTCCGAGACAGGACTTCAGTGGTTTTGATCGTTCAAACCATTCCCTGTTGTTTGACATTTAGGTCACTTGCATTTTCTCCTGATTGTAGAAATGATTGTGAAGGACATCTCGTACATGAATTGTACTGTACGTCTCTGCCTGTTCCCTCCGGTGAAACTCCTACAGCGGCTACTCCAGGGTAAAGGGTACACACTCGTCTTCAGACTTTGGGTACATACTGCCATATGTCGCCCGCTCAACAACCCGCTCACTATTTGGACCAGCGTTGCGGGAGCGTGTTCAGTCCTTTCTTATGTAATCGGAAAGACCCCTTCATACGATGGGGATATTGGTCTTTTCTGTGTCTTCCGTATTGTTAATAAGTGTTCACAGTTTGTGTTTTGCCTTTGTAACTCTGCTCGGGGCGTTCTTATCCACAGACGTTTTAAACTGTTTTGTCATCCAACATATCAGCTGATTCTTTTGTGATTTCTGTCTTTGGTGTTATGCTTGGAAAGGCCTTCCTCATCTGAAGATGACAAAAATAGTCACCTAGATTTCTTTATTTTTTAAAGAACTTCAATCTTTACATTTAGCGCTTTGTGTTTGTATTTTGTAACTGTGAAATTTATGAGGCGTACCAAAGAGTCTGTGACACATATGCAAGCTTAACAAATCGTAACAGTAAAAATCCTCACCCCAAAAATATTCGGGGAGAAGAGGAAGTGACAGAAGAGATAGAGCATTTGCTTTTTTGTTTCATTTATGTAGCGTTAAAATTGAGCAAACTTGTTTAAGCAAAACCATAAGAGGAAGCAAGGAAATGAACAGCGTTCTAAAGGGCCATTTCTTCTACAGGGGAGGGCGGGGTGACACCAGGCAGGGACACCCAGGGCGTCAGAGGTCTCAGGTGCTGTTTCTTCAGATGGCTAGTGCTCCCACTGGTTCATCTTAGCATTCTGGTTTAAACTGGACACAGTCATTTTATATACCCCTTCGGGTATATATTCCATGTCATTTAAACATTTTTTAATCGTGGAACAATTTACCAAAAATTTAAGTATACAGTTCTGTAGAGTTAGGTATGTTCACACTGTTGTGCAACCGATCTCCAGAACTCTTTTCATCCTGCAAAACTGAAACTCTGTCCCCATTAGACAACTCCCCACCCCCACCTCCCCCCAGCCCCTGGCAACAGCCATTCTATTTTCTGTCTCTATGACTTTGACTACTCTAGGTGCTTTATATAAGTGGAATCATATAATTTGTCTTTTCCTGACTGGCTTATTCCATTTAGTATAATAAGTCCTCAAGGTTTACCCATGTTGTAGCATCAGAAGGATGCTGCATCAGAAGTTGCTTCCCTTCTAAGGTGAAATAATATTCTATCGTATGAATACACCACATTTTATTTATCCATTCATCCGTCAATGGACTCCACGTAGAATTGTAAAGAAATAAATACAAATGTCAACTCTTTGCTTCTGCATTTGGCTATCATTTACTAGGAATGTGTTTGGGTGTATGGTGTGAGGTAGGGGTAGGCAGCCTGCTCTGAATTTCTCGAGTTCTGAGAACTTTGAGAAATGCACTCCTTCATTTTGCAAGTCTTTAGTGTAAACTTCACCATGTAGGGATGCTAAAATAAAGCATCTGTTCTTTTATTCATCACGTATGAATCAAGTACCTGCTACTTGCAAGGTACTCTTGTAGGGCCAGGGGGTACCACTCCGTGAAGACGGCTATAGACCCTGCCCTCACTCTGCCAGTGCCTGGTGCCAAGGGCTGGCAAAGAGGGATGAGTGTGGGATCAGAGGAGAGAGTGGTCACTTCCAGCTTCATGATGGATGTGAAGAGAGGCATAGAGGGAACAACTTAGCCAGAGGCCTGAAAATATAATGCAACTATCATTTCCTACTTTGTCACTCAGAAAGCGTTTAGTGGCAGGTGACAGGAATCCCCAACGACAGTGGCTCGAATGTTCATATAAAGGAAAGTTCAGAGGCAGCTGGTTCGAGAGCTCAGTGGAGCCGCATGTCTTTCCATCCCTCAGTTTGGCCCCGGTCAGTGTGCTGGCTTGTGTTCTCAGGCTTATTGTCTGAGAGCTGCAAGACGGTCACCTTGGCTTTGGCCACCGCAGCCTTTCACACTAGCCTGCAAAGGCTGGAGGCAAGCGGGTGGCGACCATCTGAAGAGTCTGCTCCTCCCAGGTCTCTCCCTTTGTACTCGGAGGCCCATCTTGCCCAGGCTGCCCACACACCTCACTGTTGAGAAGTTACGTGACAGCCACAGCCCAACCGCTGGCGACAGGGAGCGGGATTCCGTGGCCGGTTCAGGCCAATCACGATTCGTCCTCTAGAGAGCCCTGCCGTCCAAGATGGGAGTCGCTAGGCACGCGTGGATCCCCAGCACCGGAACTGCATGCAGCTAGGGAGACTGAGGAACTGCATTTTTATTAAATTCAATTTCAGTTAATTGAAATGTAAATGGCTATCGTAATATTAGGACAGCAGAGCCCTGGAGTCTGGGCACTTTGCCCTTGGCTGAATAAGGTCTGGGTTGGTTTATCCGGGGAGGAGGGAGGCAGCTGATGAGAGGGTCACCGAGGGGGGATGTGTGTTGGGGGAGGCGGGGTAGAGGCATTATGGAGGCTGGTGTGGCCTCACACACTCCCGATTATTTTCTCAGGATGGGAGTGAGGGGGACACCTACCTCACGTGTTGGCAGGCGCGCTGGCCTCACATTTCCAAGAGCTTCAGCCCCGCCCGGGCACTATAGAAGGCACAATTTCCTCTCCAGCGTCTCTGAGGACCCTCTGGCTGTGTTTTACTGTTTCTACTAAATGTTGCAGCTCTTCTTCGGGTCTCTCCGGCTGAAGCCCTGAAGAGTATCGAGGAAGTGACACAGCGGCAGAATTCCTAACGTCCTTTATCCTGTCCCGAGTCACACTTCGTAACTTGCCTTTGCCTGGTGGACCAGACAGGACCGGAGGAGCCAACTGCAGATGCGTCATCCAGAGACACGCAGACGTGAGCCGCCTTCGGGGAGGGGCGTCGCCAGCCCATTCCACAGGTAGAAAAGGTGAGGTCGTCCCCATGGGCTGGTCGGGCTCACTCAGGCTGTGCACAGTCTCCTCTGTGGCCTCTGGAGTCAGTCAGAGCCAGAGGCAGCCACAGGCCTCAGCCCATAACTCAGGGGAAAGTCGATGGAAGCATCGTTTGGGTGTATTTTTAACCTCGCTGGCTGTGAGCAGAGAGGACGGCGCTGCCCCATGACATCAGGGAGGATAAATGGGCGAGGTGGTGGGCAGAGGCCGCTGGCTGACCAGGCCTTCCCAGGGAGTCAGTGCAGGGCAGAGAGCCATGACTTGATGATGGAAAATCGAGGCTTGGAAGGTATGACATGGCCAAGGTCCCATGGTGCGTGTGTGGGAGTGCGTGTGCGCGGGGCAGAGCTGCGAGCTGAATATCCACCAGACTCCAGTGCCCTCCTGCCTTATGGCGGGAAAGCGCTCGGGTTCCACTTCTGGCCCGAGATGGGAGTCTGACCAGTTACTTTACTTCTTGGTGCCTCAGTCTCCTCATCTCCAAAATGGTGCCATAGCCCTATGTCTGGGGGTGGGGGCGAGCTTGCCGCTGCGTGTGGCCGCCACTCACACCCACTGTGACCTGTGTGCGGCCAGATGTGTGCTGAGCGCCCTCCACAGATGGCCGCAGTTCCAGAACCACAGCCCAGGCTGCCGCTGTCGGGAGGCGAGACCCTGGTCTGATGCCTCCCACGCCAGGATGGCACGGGGTAAAGATCCAAGCCCGGGCAGTTTTGCATCACTACCCGAGCTCCTAACCATGACCCTTCAGGTCAGGCTGGTTCTAGAGCAACTCTCCTGGCACTGCTGTTTCCCTCGGGCCTGGCTCCCAGCTCCCGCTGAGCGCTTCCCCCCCCCCCCCCAAATCTCACTGGTCTCAGCCTCGGCTCCGAGGCCTCCACTCCTGCTTGCAATCTCGGGGGCTTCTCAGTTCGGCCGTCCCGTCACTGATTCACTTACCTCTTTGGCGCATCCCCTCCGGCCCTGCTGAGAACAGACCGTGGACACGGCACTGAGCCCCGCCTGCCCCGGGTAGTGGACAGACATCGAAGACATAAATAGTCATCAGGACACAGCCCTACAGACGTGCACGTGGGGTGGGAAGAGGGTAGGGGCAGCTCTCCAGCCTGCAGCCGAGCTGTGCAGGAGGTCTCTCAGAGGAGGTGACACTGGATCCGAGCTTCAGGAATGAGAAGGAGTGGGGCACGCGACGAGCACGGGGCCCGTGATCCTGGCAGGGCCGTGGGCACCAGCCTGCAGGGAGGTGAGGTACAAGCAGGGTCTCCTGGAAGCCTGGAGAGAGACGAGTGTGGCTGAGTGAGACAGGCCACCCTTGTTCCAGCCCAGCCAGTCCCAGCCCTGGCCTCGTTTGGGTGTCACGGGCGTGGGGAGAGGGCAAGGCTTCTTACAGTACACATTCCAGAGCCCCATCCCGGTGGAGGTGGATTTGAGGTTCGAGGTGGGGCCCACGGTCCAGGAGTTTTTACGACTCCCATCCCCCTGGACTCAACCAGTGACTCCCACCCACAGTGGGGTTTGAGAGGGTGGGAAGAGACACTGTGCCTCAGAAACATGTTTTCGGGGATGAGTGCCATGAGAGATGGTGCCTGAGTTTGATTTCCTGGTGATCGACTTTAATTTGGGTCCAGGTAAATCTAGCTGTGGTCAAGGAGCACGGGTTCTGCCCTCCAGAGACTCCCACAGTGGCAGGAGAGATGGTGCTGGACTGATGGTTTTAGGTCAGCGCTGGGGACCAAGGGGTCACAGAGAGGTGGATCCTACCAGAAACCACAGGCTGGTGAACAGGGCCCAGACAGAAATGCACGTGTCTGGGCCTTGAGGATTGCACACGAGTTGGCCACGTTCTAGCAAGGAAAGAGGAAAGGGCGTGCCAGGCAGAAGGAAGGGCAGTTGCAAAGATGTGCTGGGTGCAGCCACTGCTGACCGTGTCCCCGGGCTGCCGGCACGTGGGGCAGTCCCTGCCAGCCAGTGGGGAGCCATGCTGTTCCCGAGTCCTTCTCCTCTCCTCCCCTCTGCCACCATTCAGAGCACAGCTGACTTCCCAGAGGAGAAGCCCCCTCCTTGTGGCCCCCAAGTCAATAGGGAGGAGGCTGATGCTAGCTCTTTTATTCTCTCTGGCAGGGGCCGCTACCCACTCAGTCAGTGAGCAGCCGGTGCAAAATTGTCAGGAGCAATTAGAAGGCACGAGCTTTATCTTCCACAATGCATCTTTATTAATGATGCTTTTAATGATGCGACCCAAACGGCTGGCAGGAGCGGTCGTGGCCGCCTGTCCCCTGGGCGTGCCTTCTCATCCACTCCTGCTGCCTCCCTGATTCCCTCTCCAGAGGAGAGTGGGCAGTGCGTCCCTTTGCAGACAGAGGGCAGGCCTGCAGCTGTGGCCCAGTAGACCACGATAAAGCGGGGCTGAGGAGTGTCCCCACCAGCTGGGACACCCTGACAAACGCCTCTTACACTCACAGGTGCAGAACAACCATCATTTTATTTAGCTGACAATTCTGTGGATTGGAGGTCGGGTTGGGCTCCATTGTGCTCCACTGGGTTTGCTCACTGCATGCAACCTCACCTGGGACAGCTAGGCCTTCCTCCCCAAAAGGTCCCAGCCTCCAGCTGGCCGGCCCCGCCTCGCCTCGCCCTCCTGGCGGAAGGGTCTCCAGTCCTGCGTGGTAGCTGCAGGGCTTCCCGAGACCCAGGCCAAGACCAGGTCTGGCCTCAAGTCTGCCTTACCTTACTGGCACTGCAGCTCCCATGATGCAAGGGACAGGAGATGGATTCTTTCTCTCCACAGAAGTGGCTGCAAATAATTTGGAGCCATGTGTGCGATTTATACCGGCAAGCAGGAGTCAGGCATTCGATCAGTTAAGATGGGAGCTTATGGTGGGTGTCACTGGAGCCACAAAAAGAAACCGGACTCAGTTTCTGTTCTGCAGCTGCCTCTGGTTTGTCGGAAGTCTACATAGTCAGATTGTGTGTGTGTGGGGGGCATCCAAGGTGCTAGAAGTCAGTGGAAGGTTTAGCCTAACACAGAAATGAGATCATGGAGGTGGGACGTGGGGAATGGACTCTGATGGCTTCTGGCAGCTACGCAGCGCCCTGTGGTGTGGGGACGAGAGCTGCCATTGGTTTTGCTTTGATTTATCAGGGATGCTCTGGGGACCTCTGGGTTGTTTGACATTGCGTTACTGCTGAGGCCCACAGCAAGTGAGGTCACATAGGCCGAGGTTGGTCTGGGATCGGAATCGAAGTGTGCCTGGCTTTTTGCACTTGTCCCAGCCCAACTGGCTTTGTTTGACCCAGTGATTCGGTGGCTGAGACATTCCCGGGTAAGCCAGCAAGGCTGGTGTGGATGCAGGTATGGCCGGAGGCAGGAGGCTGGGGATTTGGACGTAGAGTCTGGACAGGGAGAGAGCATCCAGGAGTCACACCCTGGGGCCCCAGGCAGGCCCTGCTTTGGAACTACCTGATCCCTCACCCCTGCTCTGCCCCATTTTACCACTAAGCTCTCTGTTTGTCTCACGACCCTCCTTCCCTTTCTGATGTGTTTGTCACGTGCCCAGGGGCATAGGCGGCAGCGATGATGCGTTGCTCCTTTTCACCTGGGGAGGAAGCTTCCCTCTGAGGAGAACTCCAAGGTCCTGTGTGGCTCAGGCTGGGGCCTACCCCAGAGAGAGGCTTGGATGGGCTGCCGGTGTCTGCTGGGCAGTGGACAGTGGGGACGGTGACAGCGGCAGCAATATTAGTCACGAGCATTGTCTGCTGAGTGCTGTCTTGGGCTGACCTCATCTCGTTCTCTTGACAACATCCCGGCTAAGTGTCATGAAATGTGTTTTGCGGATGAGGAAAGCAAGGCACAGAGAGAAGAAGTGGTTTGCCCAAGGTCACAGAGTAAGTCAAGGTGGGGACTGGGGAACATCCAGCTCCAGGGCCCGGGCTCATTCCCATGAAGCTGACCGGCTGCAGGAGCCGGGACGTTGGGCCCAGGGGGTCCCAGCCAGCGGCTCTGTGTGTGTCACGGCCCTGGGCTTCCAAAGCCAGCTCTGACATGGGGGCAGCGACCGGCCCAAGGTCACACAGCTATGAAGTGGCAGAGCCAGGCATCAGTCCAGAGCAGGTGGCCCTCGGAGTCCTGGACAGGAGCCCCGCACTAGGAGCACCCCAGGCTTCAGGGCACAGGGCCAGCTGCTTCTCGGGGAGCAGAGCACCAAGGGACTGGTGAGGCCACCATTCCCTTTGGGGAAAATTTGCTCCTTAATTTTTGCTTCCCTGGGGTCCCCTCTGACCTAGTGGCAGGGAAGAGAAAAGCTCGCATGAGGTAGGGTCCTGGCAGACAGGAGGCAGACATACAGTCTCCTGTCTACTCCGAGGGGCCCCATCTGCCTGGAACCCCCCTGTCCTCTTGTCTGGGGTCTCCAGGCAAGGAGGGGTCTTAGAGACCCCTTGTCATAGCCACGACCCAAAACTAATAGCATGCCGGTCATGTCCCAAGCACGTCCCGAGTGCCCGCTGCTGTGCTGAGAGCCGGGTGCCGTGGGCCTCCCTGAGCCCGGAGGGCATGACCGGCCTCCGCTCCCATTTTACTGACAAGAGAACAGAGGCAGAGCATGTCAAGGACTCACCTCCCCAGGTAGCTAGGGGCTGGCCGGGGATCTCATGAGGACCTTGTTCTCTTTACCTCAGGCCCGTTATTGCTGGGGAAACTGAGGCCTGAGAAGAAGCGAGGTCTCACCCTTGTCTCTTGGTGCTTGAGTGGAAGAGACAGGACCAAAACTCCAGGTGCTGATGATGATGGAGAGACAAGGATGAGGCCCCACATCTTGAGCAAGTTCCTTCACCTCCCCAGGCCTCAGTTTTCCTGTCTAAAATGGGATGCACCGGCCTCCGAGGATGACATTGAGGACTGAGTGAACACAGGTAAAGTATTTAGAACGGTATGTCCCAGCACATGGTCAGGGCTCGGTAAAGCTGACTGTCACGACTGCAGTCGTAACTGTCAGGGATGCGTTCTTGCTACAGCCCAATGACACGCCTGCTAGGCTCTTCTCCACTCTCTTCGGTTCACAGACCAGCACCCAGGCACAGGGTTAAAGAGGTGGCCCGAGCTCCCCCCAGCCCCGCCAGCCCCAGGAGGACGTGACATAGTCGGCCTCCCTCCCCCATGTCAGAGGGGGCAGCCAAGACCGAGTGCCTGGTGCTCACCCACTGGGGCCGGTACCAGCAGGGGAATGTCCTTTCCTAGCAACCTGGCGGGGACTGCACTTGTGCCTTGGACTCTTTGGGGTGCCCCCTGGTGGCAAGTGGAGACTGCCCTGTAGTGATTTTCTCTTTGTGGGTGAGGGATCTTCCCTGTTTCACTGACCAAAACTTCACAATGTGGATGAAGTCTTGCATGGCCCTTGGGCTGTATCAGGCTTGTTCTAAGTGCTGTGTACACTCACCCAGCGCTCTCCCAACCGCACAGGGAAGGGGCCAGCATCAGCCCATTCTGCAGATGGGAAAACTGACCTGGGAGACAAATTTCCACAGCTGGTCAGCAGCAGGGTTCGGCCTTGAACTCATGCAGAGGGGCTCAGAGGCCACATCTTAAACCCCTAGGCTATGAGGCGGGTTCTTCTATTTTTTTTTTTTTTTTTAAGATTTTATTTATTCACTTGAGAGGGAGAAAGAGAGAGGGAGCACAAGCAGGGAGAGCCCAGGTAGAGGGAGAGGGAGAAGCAGGCTCCCCGCTGAGCAGGAAGCCCGATGCAGGACTCGATCCCAGGACCCTGGGATCATGACCTGAGCCAAAGGCAGACGCTTAACCATCTGAGCCACCCAGGCGCCCCCTCTATTGTTTTATTATACATTTATTATTGGGGAAGCAGGCACAGAGCAGTGTGGGGGGGGGTGTGTCTTACACAAGGCCACCCAGCCAGGAAGGGCTGATGCTGACATGTGAACCTGGGCTCTCTGGCCACAGAGGCTGTTGAAGTCGCCATGACACCCTCAGCCTCGCCATGGTCTCCCCAAGTCCCCTCTCTGCACCCCACTGGCCCTCACTGCCTGGGGCCCAGCCCGTGCCCCTCTAGTTGGTCTACTTATCCCTCCCTCTCAGTTCCGCTGACCACTTCTCGAATTCACCTCAGGCCCAGGCCAATGTGTGTGACCTTTGGTGGAGGGTGACCTCCTCCGGCCTTGGGGCACCTTTCTGAGAAATGGCCTTGCAGCCTCACAGGACTGGAGGAGGCTGGGGAAATCTCGAGGTGGACTCAGGTACCCCTTCAGGCTCTGGGCCTCCTCCCTGCCCCCTGCCGAATCCTCCTGGGCCCAGACTTGGAAGCCTTCAAGAGGCTGCCAGGGCTCCAGGGGGACCTGTGGGTGGCCTCAGCTGCTGCACTTGGAAACTCACCTGACCCCTGTGGGATTGGTGGGAGACCTTGCCCATCCTCTGACACCCTTGTCTGGACCTTCCTATCCACCAGGTCTCCGGAACTGGAGTTACGGATTTGGGGTGCCTCTTACCCCTCCCCCACCCCGCCTCAAGCCCTTCTTTTCCCTTTGAACTGTCTGTCTTGCTGTGGAGGAAGCTATTCATAGCCCAGATGATGCAAAATTTATAAAGTGTGGCTGGTAGGCTGAATCTGCGCTCGGCGCAGGCCCCCCTGCCCCACTCCCCACTCCCCTCTCCTGTCTTCCTGTGTGGTGGGAGGGCAGCTCCCTCCCCGGCTCGCTCCCTCAGCCCCCATCCCTCCTGGCCCTGTTGGCCTGACTTCCCACTCCTGGGGGACCCCGGGCTGAGCTCAGTTGGCCTAGAGTCTGTGCTATCCACCCCCGCCCCCTTCCACATTCCAGCCAGCCCTTCTGTTTCCTCACCTGAGGAATGGGTTGTTGTAAGAAGCAGACACAGCAGGGCCAGGCACTGCTCTAATGGACTCATTCAGTCACAACACCCCACAAAAGAGCTGTGATGATTGTTTGAATTTCATAGATGGGGAGACTGAGGCACAGAGAGGCTGGCTGGCTGAGACAACCAGGGCCTGAGGGTGGAGGCTGCAACGTGGCAGAGTGGAGATCCAAACCCTTGCCTGCCCCTTCATCACCGCCTCGGACCCAGCGCATGAGCCTGCCTCCCTCTCCATCTGAGGGGAAGCAGAGTCCCATAGCTGGAGAGCCGCAGGCCTGGAAACTGAACCCCAGGCAGGGGGTACCAGCAGCCACCCCTTAACCTCCGGTCTCTCTCCACGTAGATTATAGCTTTCCCCTGGAGATTCTACAGCTAGAAGCTTCCTAGAACACTGATGCCTATCTCCCTCCCAGATCTGTAGGCGAGGCCCAGGGAGGAGACGTGAGCTGGCCACGGACACAGACAGGGGCCTGCTCTGGCTCTGCTCCTGCCCACTGGGAGTGGGTGTGTGGCCCCTGACACAGCCAGGCACAACCCCGGAGCCTCACCCACCCTGGGCAGCCAGGCTTGTCACTTAGACCGCTTGCCGACGTCGTGGCCCCCACTGGTGGCGGCTCTGGGTGTTCAAGGCAAGAAGGATAATGCGCGAAGCTTTGGCCAGGGCCCGTCTGCTGCTCTCCCACATTCACACTCTCAGTCCTCCCAGCAGTCTCAGAATGGACACTGCTCTCATGCCCACCCTGCAGATCCAGAAACTCGAGTTTAGGGAGGTCAAGAGATGTACCCAAGGTCACACAGCCGGCAGGTGGGCAGTGTCAGCCACTGGTCCTGCCACGGTCCCGCTGTGTCCCTAGTGGTCCCACACCCCCGCACCCTTTTGTTGCGATAAAAGTAATCTTCCATCAAACTACCCAGCTTAAAACGTGCTGCTCAGGGGCGCCTGGGTGGCTCAGTGGGTTAAAGCCTCTGCCTTCGGCTCGGGTCGTGATCCCAGGGTTCTGGGATCGAGCCCCGCATGGGGCTCTCTGCTCAGCAGGGAGCCTGCTTCCTCCTCTTTCTCTGCCTGCCTCTCTGCCTGCTTGTGATCTCTGTCTGTCAAATAAATAAATAAAATCTTTAAAACAAACAAACAAACAAACAAAAAAAAAACGTGCTGCTCAGGGGCACTGAATACATTTCCAGTGTTGTGCATCCATGTCCACTGTTTAGTTCCAGAACATTTTCCTCACCCTGAGAGAACACCTTGTACCCGTTAGCAGGTCCTCCCCAGCCCCTTCCCCTCTGCCCCCCCGGCAACCTTGAGCCTGCTTTCTGCTGCTGTGACTCTGCCTCATCTGGGCATTTCGTACAAGCGGGATCACACGGTGTGGGTCTGGCTTGCTCCGCTCGGCATAATGTCCTCAGGGCCCAGCTGTGTCGTGGCAGGCGTCAGAACTTTATTCTTTCTTGTGGCCACGTACTGTTCCAGTGCAGGGAGAGTCCGCTCACATTTTGTTTCTCTGTTCGTCTGTTGCTGGGCATTTGGGTCACTGCCACCATGTGGCCCCTGGGGATTGTGCCATTAGCCACAATCATGTACCAGTTTCGTGTGAACACGGCTTCCAGTTTTCCAGAGCAGAGACCTCCGACGGGAGTGACTGGCTCGTCGTCTTGGACTTGCTAGCTGAGGCTTCGACAGTCGTCCTCAGCAGCAACACTGGCCCTTAGCTCAGCCGGAAGTGCTTGTTGCTCCTCCAGTCCCCTCTTGAGCTGACCGGGGTGCATCTGCCCCTGCGGGCATGAGCCGTCGCTATGTCTCCCACCGAGTGTGTGCTTTGCTCCTTCCCTCCCTGATCGCTGGGGGCTCTGAGGGACCGGGTCCCGGACAGGAAATTCATGGCCCACAGAGGAAAGGGGTCTAGCCCAGGGAGAACGAGACAGGCTGGGATCTGACCCCAGGCCAGCTGGAGGCTCCCCCCCGCCCCCAGGCTGTCCTGGTTCTCCCTGTTACTGTGTGTCGCTGCAGTGGGGACTTGGCTCCTGGAGACCACCAAGCCACAGGACACTCACATCCCATCTTCTTGGGGCATCACTTTCCTCGAAGAGCTGAGGCAGGACGGGACACTCATGCACAGACAAACCCCGGCTGGATTCGGCAGCGCAATGCCGACCTCCCACGGATTTTTCATCCTGGGCCGGAGGCGTCTGAGAAATGTCCGTCTTGAATGGGCTGACACGTGCCGGGGACCCACCCCTGCAGTCCCCGGGTGCTCAGTGTCAGGGATGTGATCGAAACTGCCAGACAGTGCTCACTTCAGCCCCACATCAGCTAAAGTTGGAACAAAACTCTCAGATGGCCTCCTCAGGGTGTACATTTCGGTGGCATCTTTGCTGTCCCTTTCCTCTCCCAAAGACACATGGCAAGCTCCAGCCCCCGGTCTGGCTGCCTTAGGCTCGCTCGAGACTCTCTGAAGCCCAAGATGGCGAGGAAGGAGACCCATCCGTGCATGAGCACAGCCCTCCCACCACTGGCTTTGGCACCAGTTGGGACAGCGGCTTTATGTTCCTTTCTCCAGGGTCTCTGGCTGCCCTCCCTGTCCCTCCCGTCCCTTCTGAGCAGTTGTGGACACTCCATAAATATTGAGCTGATGAAAGGATCTGTCTCTCTGGCCTGGCCGAGGCAGCTGGTAATGGTGGCCATCTTGGAATTCCATGAGTGCCCTTCAATTTTCTGGTATTTTCCACTTGCTCACTGAAGGTCGGGAAACTGAGGACTCAAGTGGGGTCGGGCCTTTCCAAAGGTACCTACCAAGACTGTGGGGGTGGGACGGGCTCATTTGGGAACCAGCTCATGTGGCTTCTGCCCCTGCATTAGTTAGGCTCCTTTGAGTAGGCTGTGGGCTCAGTGCCACTATGTCCCTGAGTCCTGGATCACTGGCATCCTGTCGGCCATGAGCACCAGCTCCTGTGTTAGTCCCCCATGAGTGCCTCCAGGTTTTGGGAAGGGGATGAACCACCCATGTGACCAGCATTCACTGAGTGTTAACCCTGGGCTAGTTAGCCCTTCCATCCATGGTGCACCTGAGACAGGGGTCCTGACCGCAGGGAGCGGATGTTCTCATCAGGGGAAGAGAAAACCCTAAAATGCCAGGTGGGGCTAAGGGCTGTGAAGAAAAACAATGTAGAGAAATGGATGGAAAAACTCAGGAGAGGCCATTTGGAGATGATAACATCTGAACAGAGACACCGGAAGACTTCCTTCTTCCGCAGGAAGAACTTTCCAGGTAGGAAATTGGGAAGTTAGTACGTGCAAAGGCCCAGAGGTTGGCAGGTGCTGGGCATGTTCGAGGAAGTTGCCTAAGAGCTGGCCGAGATCACAGACTTGGTCCAGCCGGCAGACACATTCCGTTTGGCCTTCAGAGAGTTAGCTTTCGTGATGACCTTAAAATTTTGATTTAATGGCCAACATTTTAAAGCCTGAGATTTCTTTTCCCCATCAAAACTCCAGATTCCCAGCCTCTCTGAAGAAATGAAAGCTCTGACAAGCCCGAGCCCTTGTTTTGGAAATCTGGGTCCCAGTGCATCCAGGTTGGACTCTTGGACCCTCCCCTGCTTTGTCCACCCACTGGAGTGCACAGGATGTGCATTTGTGCCCCCAACCCTGCCTCCCTGCAAGGGTCCCTTGCGTGTCCTGGGGATGCTGCTGGGGTACCCTCACAGGTCTCGCTTGCTCCCCTATATTCCATCTGGCAGGAAATTGGTAGCTGGAGCGTTGAAGCTCTGTTGTCATCAAACGAGGCAGGACTGAAAGGTTACCCAATGTCATTTCCGTTGGTGTCTCCAGCTCCTGGCGGTTCAGGGTTATTTTTCTGCCTCTGGAAAGGGCGCAGGGGCCCCACTTGCCTTTTCCTGGGCCTGTGCTGCCCCTACCCTAAAATCTTGGGCAGGTTGCCTTGTCTGTGCCTCGGTTTCCTTGTTCGGAAAATGGGAGTAAACAAACACGGACCTATCTAGCTCAGGACAGAAAGGGGAGGAGTCAGGGACCTTGATGCTTTAGGGCTAAAAATCTTATTCATTTTCAATTTAGGGTCAAAAAAAGAAGATTTGGGGACACGCCAGCCTTTGGGTTGAAGCCAAACCCAACGTGGCATTCAGGGCCCCAGGATCTGGGATCCAATGTGTTCCGTCTGCTCCCCTTCCTTCTTCCTTTCCTACCTGGCCTTTATCTCCCCTTCACGGTTCAGCCCATATCTTTGAGCACCTGTCACGTGTCAGGGGCCTGGGGGTCGGGGCCTTGCTGCGCCCCCACTGCCCTTGCCTACTGGTGCTTCGAGGGTGGGAAGGGGATGCCTCCCGCTCTGGCTCTCTGCAGGCATGTCTGGCAGCTCCTCCTCTCCTCTTGCCTCCAGCCTTGGAGTGGACAGCTTCCTGCTTTGCACATAGCTGGTGATCGTCCCGGGCCCTGTTAAGCTTCTTGGAGCCTTTGCCACCTGCAGATTCAGTTCCTGAGAAGCAATCTCTCTGTCTGTATCCTGGATTCATCCTGCCTGCTCCCCCCGGCCCAAATCCCCACTGCACAATGGTCTGGCTCTGAGTCTTTTTCCTCTTTTTCAGCACTGGAAGCTCCCCGAGGTTGGGGGTGGCCCACTTCCTTCCTGGGTTGGCAGCGTCCAGGAATGACCTGGAGCAACACTTAACGTGTCCTCTTCATTTCCAACTCGCCATCATCCCATGTGTCGGGCACTCTAGAAGTGCTCACCGTTTTTTAATAGGTAGGTAAACTGAGGCACAAGGAGGCCGAACCATGTGCCAGGGGCCACTCGGCTACTACATGGTGACAGTGGCCCACTGGCCCAGCTGGGCTTGGAGGAGGTGCCAGCACAGGCTTTCTTCCAGGGTGAACGAATGAATGAACGAGAGAAGCAGGGCTCTGAGCATGTTTCGGGGGTGACCACCAGGCTTCCGTCCCACGTCTGCTGGGGGTTTGCCCACTGTCGTCTGGCCCCCAGTCCACTGGCAGAGCCTCCTGTGTGGCCCACATTCAGCCGGAGCCTTCGGTTTGGAACAGAGACAGCCAGAGAACCGAGCAGGGACCAGATGGGCTCAAGCTCCTCCTTCCAGCCCCCGCCCCCGCCCCCGCAGCTGAGGACAAGACATGGGCACAATCAGGTTCTGCAGCATGACTGTGACAGGGCCGGGACAAGGACCTGAGGTGCCACCGCTTTTCCATCCACCTGCTAGAACGGGCTTGTCGCTGTCCCAGTGGTAAAGGGTCCTTCTCCCCCAGACTGCTGGCGCCTGCCACCTCCAGCCTTGCTGCACTGTGACCTTCTCCCCTCCTTGAACAGCCCAAGCTCGTTCCAGCAGCCCTTACTCTCCCCCAAGCTTGGAACACCCCTCTGCCAACTCCGAATCAGGCTTCGGGTTTCAGGATAGATGTCACCTCCTCAGGGAGGCCCTCCCAGTCCTCCGGGGTGCTTTAGGCGCTCACATTCAGGAGCTTTCCGGTTGGTGTTCTGATCACACACCTGCAACCTCCCCCCCCCCCCGCCCCCCCGCCGACCAGTGCCAAGCTGCAGGGACAGGGCCCCTTGCTCACCGCAGTGCCTGTCCCTGGGGCCCTGGCATACAGCAGGCGCTCCTGAGTGCTGGGGAATGAGTAGCACATATTGTGTGCAGAACGCATCCTGCCTAAGAAGATGGGGCTCCCTTTTCACTGGCCCAGCAGACATCTCCTTGGCACCCAATGTCTGGGACAGGAGGGTGTGCTCCCCTAGCAACACAGGAGTCTGGGTGGGAGACCTCTGGCCCTCCAGGGTTGGGGCCAGGGAGGACTGGTCGAGACACCAGGGTCTGCCTTGACCTCCTGGCGCCCCCCCGCCCCCCATTGGGGGCTCCGGGCCTCAGACCTAGGACTCCTTTTCATTCTTGTTCTTAAAGACTCAGAAGCCTTGTGCCTGTCAGGCCTGACTTATTCCTTACACCTCTGTTCTTGGGGCCAGGTGTTCAGGGATGCTCTAGAGGCCGGTCCTATGGCCTCCACTCTGTATCCCAGGGCCCATGGTGGAATCTGGCAGGGCCTTCTCACACACCCGGCTCCAGGGATCTTGAAAAGGCCTGGCGCGTGAGCTTGAGAGGTCTGCTATACACTCGGAGAAAGGCCCCCTGGAGAAACTGAGCCACTTGCCCGTGGTCACAGAGAAGCTGCCTTCACTGTGAACGGTCCCCAGATGCTTCCGTGGCCCGCCCTCCTTCCCGTGTCTCTTCTTTCCCTAGAAACTTGGATTTGGAGCCAAGGGAGGCCTGAGGGCTCAAAAGGGAAGTGCCCGTTCTGCCTGTGGTCACAGCAGCCCGTGTCCCAGGTCACACAGCAGTAAGCCAGCAGCAGGTGGGGTTTCAAGCCAGCGAGGGTCTGCTGGTTCTGCGGAGCTGAATTCTCAGAGGGAGCCGTGTGGGGCCCTGTCTGTGGAAGGAGGGGGTACAGTGCAGTGTGTGGGGAGACTAGCCATTCAAAGCTGCTCCTCCCTGGCTGGCTTCTCCCCCTCCTGGATTTCTCAGTGTGGGTCTCGGTGAGACTAGGAAGCACGTTGGGCCATTGTCATCCTGGGTCAGGGAGCCAGTTCAGTTGTGTGGGGGCTGGAGGTGGGGCCCCGTCTCTGTGTCCAGAAAGGGGGCAGCTGATGGGAGTTGACTGGCAGACTCTAGGGATGGCCGCCGGAAGGATGGTCTGGTAGTTGGCCTGAGCTGGGTCCTTGTCTGATGCCCAGTCCCTTGGTGGGGACAGTGATGATCAGGTGTGACGTTGACCTGGGGGAGCCAGGAGGGAGGACACACACGGGGGGCACACATAGGACTACTTGGGGTGCCACGGGGTCCCTGCCTCAGCCTGGGCAGGACAGAGAGCTTAGGGCAGGTCTCTTTACTCCGCCAGCATTATACAGTCTCAAAAACATGGAGAAAGCAAAAAGAAGAGCCCAAAAACCTGGGACAGGCCTCGCTGTTATCCGGACCTTGCCCTCCGGATACTTCTGTTTGCATGAAACACGCGTCCTTATTCTGTGCCGCCTGCTGCTTGCCTTCCTGATTGCCGGGTGCAGGGCGCCCTCCGTGTGGGCCACCGTCCTGGCCGCTGCAGGCTCTGCCCCCTGTGTGCTGGACAGCAGTCCTTCCTGTTGGGCTCGGGCCCTTTCCATCGCTCAGCATCACAGCGATGCCGCTGCCATGCCTCCGAGAACTGCCCCATGTCCTGATGACTTCCTGAGGCTGTGGGCACAGCTGAGGCTTCCCGGTCAACGGGCGCACAGGTGTCATGTGTATATGCAATTCGCACTACACACACGGGGCACGGAGCAGAGAGTGTAGTGTGGCCATCCCCTGCGCTCCTCTGTCCCCCAGCCTCTCACTTCCCCTCTCCCAAGGCAACCACTGGATTTCTTGTGTGTCTTTCCGGAGGCTTCCACACATGCACAGCACTGAGATGAAATCTTTCTGGCAGTTCTTATTTTTAACAGGAAATGTAGCATGTGTGAGTGCTGCTCTGTCCCTCGCTTTTCTTTTAGCGTGATGTATCTTAGAAGCGTCTCATGTCAGGAACAATCAAGCCACCTTGTGCTTCTTCTCGGCTCTATAGTGGTCTGATGTTGCTGATGCTGGTCCCATCCGCGGCCCATGCTGGGCCTCCTGGGGTCTGGCCCAGCGCTCGTGTAAACAGGCTGTTGTAAGCAGCCTTGCGTGAGTGTCGCTTCCCACTTGTGGGAGGACACCGTGAACTGTGTCTGTGGGCCCAGGGCCAGTGGTTTCCAGCAAATTTGCCTACATGGTCTTCACGGCAGCCATCTGGCCAGTGATGAATCTGGTGCGCGTGTCCCTAGGCCACGCGGAGGTCTTTGCCAATCTGATGGCGAAATGGCACTGCTGGGTCGCTTGCATTTCCCATAGGTAGGACAGCACTGTCTGTGATTGGGGTGGGTAAGGGTCCTGCATGTCCAGGGCACGTGTCAGGGACAGACAAAACTTCCTGAAAGATTTACTGTGGCAGGGCCTCGCAGTGCGAGAAGGATTCCCTCGGGTGGGAAAGCCCGGGAAAGTTGCCCAGGCCGGTGAAGGAGCACAGGCTGGGAGGGTGGCCGCCAGGGCGGGATCCGGGAGCGGGGCGGCTGGTTGGCGGGGATAATGATAGGCCTTCTCCTCAAGCCTAGTTTGTCCCTTGGGCACTAGGGAACCAAGTCAGGAGAGGGAGAAGGGAGGACCCTGGGGGGAGACGAGCAGGGGCGACCCTAACAAACCAGGCCTGTCCACCTTAGCAAATAATGAACCTGGAACGGAGCGGAGGCTGATGTTTTATTCATGGCCGGCGCGGAACCATCAATCACCAGCTCCTGCCACCCGGCCCGGCACCGCCTCCATCATCCTGCCATCCCAGGCTATTTTGGGCCTGGGCTTGGCCTCGCCTCCCCCATCATCCAGGCCCCTCTTCCTGCCTGGGCTGGGGGGCGCTTGTCCAGGCTCCAAATGATAGGCCAGAAGCCACAGGTCCATTCTTGCTGAGCATTTGGGTAAACTGAGGTCCAGAGAAGGGCAAGGGCACTATCAGTCTCCTACACTGAGGAGGCAGGGAAGATGATTCTTCCTATCTGACAGAAGGGGAGTGGAGGGCCGTGGGCACCAGGCAGGGTCGAGTTGAGAGGAACCAAAGCTGGAGCTGTTTTTGTCTGTCATCACTTGTCCCAGGTTCTTTGCAGCCACCAACCTGCTTCAAGGAAAGGGGCTTCTGGGCCCCCAGCGAGCCCAACGCCAGAGCTGCACCCCATTCACTCCACAAACACCCCAATGGTCTCGTCTGTGCCAGGCCTGTGTCAGCCCCTAGGGCCATGGCAGGGGGCAGCCCCAGGGCACCGCTGGGCCGAAGCCCAGCACCCCCTCTCGCTTGCCACAGCCAGCACAGTGCAGGCCCCCCACAGGGAGAGGAGCCCCTCAATCCCAGAACCTTGGGGATCCTGGCAGAGCTCCTTCAGAAGACCCAGTAGGAACCCGGGCTCAGAGGGGAAGGCCGCCCAGAGGCAGACGGCATGGCACCCGCGGGGACAGGAGAGAGCAAAGGGACGGAACATGTACTTAGTATCATTCTGGGGCCCGTGGTGGTCAGCTGCTGGACGTGTGCACCTCGGTTAGTCCTCAGCACAGCTGCACGAGGACTCAGCGATGAGCCGAAGCAGTGGGCAACCCCCCAAGGGCTCCTTCCCCCAGTCCAGGGCACCGCAGCTGCCCAGCCTCAGGGTGGGGGAGGGGAGAAAGCAGGAGACCACTGTGGGGCCACATGGAGCCCACCGTGGATGCCTGATGCTGTGAGGGGAAATGAGCGGCAGAGCAGCACGAGGCCTTGGAGCTGCCACATTGCTGGGGCCTGTTGGTTTCTCAAAGCAGGGTTCCCCCAGCCTCCCAGGGTGGCTGGGGTGCTGACTGTGTGCCGGGCCTGGGCGCATGCCATCCCCACGTCTCTGGGGCTCCACAGCGAGGTCTCTACCACTGAGTCTTAGAGAGATGGCAGCATCTCTGACATGGCTTGTTGATCCGGGACCTGGGTCTCGTTGGGGTGCCCCAGGGGTTCCGTGTGGCCAGAGTCGAGTGGATGGCCAGTAGGGAGGTTGCTTGGGGCCACATCGGGAGGGTCTTGTTGCCAGGCCTTCACTTGCACACCTGTGTGATCCCAGGCAGAGGGCAGGCAGGGTCTGCCCAACACTGGTCCCCGCAGTCCTGCTGGCTTAGAGCTGGTGGGAGCTGACCAGGGACTGTGACCTATGAACTTGTTCTATGAGGATAGGTCACTGTTTCATTTGGGTGAGTAGCACCAAAGCTGCTAGGTTCCGAGGGGTACGCTGAGTACCCAGTGAGCTCCTTCCTACCTCCAGTCCCAGAACCTTGGAGGAGACCCAGGGTGTGCATGGCATGATGGGAGTATAGCTTCCTCTCTGCTCCAGCCATGAAAAGTCTTCCTAAAGGGCTTCAGGGAATGACCCCATGGGATGCCCCTGCCTCCATGCCCCCCAGCAAAGCAGCCTCTGCTTCCTGTGGCCTGGCTCATTCCATGTGCCACCATGGGTCCTGGTGCTGCCCTGCCTCTGGCTTGGCCCTCGGGGCCAGGGAGGGCAGGAGCTGGCAGAAAGGAGCAGTCCTGCCTCCTCCTGCCCACCTCCTGCTCCAGAAGGTTCTGAAGCAGCCCGCCAACCAGAGGTAAGAGCTGGAGTCAGGTCTGGCTCCTTGTTTTGTCTCTGTTGCCTGGTAGCCGCTGGGCAGCCTCCAAACGTGTGTCTTCCTCTGTACGTGAAGCTGGGGCAGTGAGCAACGTGAAAGGTCGTGCAGGGCCCCCGTGCCCCTCTGCCAGGTTCCATCTGCCAGAGCCCTGCCCTGCTCGGCAAGGCTCGCATGTCTTGCCCTGTCCTGGCTGGAAGCCTCAGCCTCCACCACACATCCACTTCCTGGTTCCTGCCCACCTGGCCTGGCTGGCGACCTGGTGTCCGGCCCAGGTTGAAAACAGCCTGGCCGCCACCGCCTTCTGTGGAGATCCTCCTGGATTTACAGGCACTGTCTGGTCCCCTAGATGCACCTCCAAGACTAGGTGTGGAAGAGCCAGATCCTGCCCCGTGGGATGCTTGGATCCCTTTGGGGACCCTAGTGGGCTTTTGTCATGTTCCTGCTCGCACACGTCTGCCGATGGGGAGCCCACTGCCACGAAGAAGACCAGCCACACCTTTCAGGGCCAAGCTCTGTTCAAAGCCCTTTGGTCACAACTTAGCTTTGTTCCAGGGAGGTCTCCAAAGCTGAGGAGTGTCTCTAGATCCTTGTGTACAGCTGGTTCCTCCTCCGCCGGCTCCCTCCCCTAACCATGACCTGTCGCCTGCCCCTGCTCCCGCAGGAGACGCCCTTACTGTGGTCTCAGTCTATCACCCCGTTCACAGCAACCCCACACAGCGCAAGTTATTACCCCCATTTGCCAGATGTAAGCATGGAGGGCGACACCTGGCCCAAAGTCTTCCAAGTGGGTGCTTGGGCCCAGGACCAGGAGACCCCAGAGTCTACTCTGAGCCCTTCGGGGTCTGTCCAGTCCCGTGATCCCAACCCTCTGCAACTCAGCCGCATCACCACGTTTATAGATGAGCAAGGCGCGGCTGGGAAAGCGAGGCGGTGACCAGAGGGCCAAACCGACAAGAGGCCAGTCTGGGGGAGGGGCTGCTGGTCCTCCCTGGCAGTCCTGGGACCCGGGCTATGCCTCCTGCCCAAATCATCCTCCCCGTGTTTCTGCAAGCAGGCCTGGTTGCTCGGGGCAGCAGGGACCGGAGGTCTTACATGGGCTGCTGAGAAAGCTGGGTGTCCACCAGAGAGAGGAGCCCAAAGGCCCAGCACATGGCTGATCTGCCCCGCTGCCTGGGAGCAGCTGAGGGACGAGGTCATGGTCTCCACCATGACCAGGAAAGAAGGAGAGGTCATGGAGGCCAGGCTGGGGGGCAGGAGGTCAGCACCGATGCTGAGGCTCTGCCTCCGGAAAGCTGAGAGGCTATAGACAAGGGGCTTCCCCTCTCCAAGTGTCCGTCTCTCCATCTGTGAAAGGAGCTCGCTCTCACAGCTGGTGTGGGTGATGGTGCTGGGCCCGTCCGGTGCCTGGTGTCAGGCACTGTGTGTCCTGCTTCTTTTCCTCTGGGCCCTGAGCGCTGCCTGGGCTGTCCCGGTTTTCACAGATGTGCTGGCTGCTTTATCCCTGGGCTTCCCTATTAGAATGTCACCTCCGGGAGGAAGGAACGTTGCCTGACCTGTTCACCCCCTGTGGCCAGAACAGTGCCCGGCACGCAGGAGGTGCTTCATAAACGTTGTCAGGTGAATGAATGATCGTCAGTTCCCCACTCCCTGACTTGTGGCCCCCCCAAATCCACCCCCTGTCAGTCCTTTCTATCCTGTGGTACTCACAGGGAACCTACTGTGTGCCAGTCCCCACGCAGGGGACTCAGGGATGACAAAATGATGGTTTTGCCCTGTGGAGCTGACGTTCCAGTCTGTGCATTGATAAGTATCAGTTGGCAACGGTGCCTTGGAAAACTAAGGCAGGGGAGAAGGGCCCATCCTGCCAGGGCTGGGGTGTGGTGGGGCAGGGACTGCAGTGTTAAATCCACTGATCCTGGAAGGCCTCCGGGAGGAGTTGGTGGCTGAGTAGACTTGCCCCAAGTGAAGGACTAAACAAGAACCTGCCTGGAGAAAAGCATTTGTGGCAGAGAGAACAGCCAGAGCAAAGGCCCTGAGGTGGCCCATTCCTGGCATTTTTCAGTTCAGGAAGGGCAGTTCCTCAGTTCCCTCAGCCCCACACCCAGCACCCCAGTGAATGCTCCAGGTCTAGCTGCTGAACGTCTTTGCCTCCGTGGCCGCTGTCCTGCCTCCCTGGGCCTGAGCAGTATCTGCCCCCTGGGCTCCCCTGTGCCCCCTACCCCAGGCCATGCTGGCCTGGCTCAGCTCCTCCTCTCACAGCAACTGGGAGATTGTTTAAAGCATGAAGCAGACCATCCCTGCAGAGCTCCTGTGGGAAAGAGTGTGGTGGGTAAACACGGAGTTCCTCTTGGATCCAGCAAGCCCACCCTCGGTGTGCAGAGGCCCACGCATTCACACAGCGCCATTAACTGTCAGCAGGAGGCAGAAACCACTGCAGTGTCCATCAGTGGAGACAGGGATAAAAAAAGCTGGGTCTAGCCACAGGATGGAATACTATTCCGCCACGAAAAGGAATGAAGGCCTGGGACACACTGCTACACGATAGCCCCCGGAGACCTGATGCGAAGCAAAACCAGCCAGACACAGAAGCTCTCGAGTCCTACGATTCCGTTGATGTGGAATTTGCAGGACAGGCAGAGTCCCAGGTAGGAAGGAGATGAGTGGCTGGTTCTTCCCAGCCCCTACCACGGCCTGAAAGCCTCGCCCTGAGGTCTGCTCGTTTCCATCTTTATTGTCTGTTTCCTGCACTAGAGCATCAGGTCCATGAGGCCAGGGCATTTTGTCTCCAGGGCCCAGGAGAGGGCCTGGCACACAGTAGGTGCTCAACACCGGAAGGAAGGAAGGAATGCCGGTCGTCCTGCTTTCCTCCCCTTCCTCCAAGAAGCTCCAGCGAGCTGCCTGCTGAACTCCAGTGGGTCTGCATTTGGTGGAGGAGTGCTGGCGTCCTGCCCTGCCTGCCCCCGTCGTGACTCCCCATTCCCCTGAATGGAGGCCATACCATTTGGCATGACATTCAAGGCCTTTGCATGGCCCCAGCTGGCCCATCCCTCCACTGTCCCCACTGGGGACCTCTTCCCCACCCCTTTTCCCACACTCACTGCAACGGGTCCTGCCTCCGGGCCCTTAACCAGGCAGGTCCCTCCGTCTGCCCTAGGCCACATAGCCGCTGGCTGCTTCAGCCGAGACTGACACCAGGTCGGTTCAACCTTGGATTGTCTGACCAGCACTGCAGCCCGGGTTGGTGAGGAGCCGAGAAGCCGACCTGGGGGATATGGTGGTCACAATTATGAGTGTTCCCATGAGCCCCCAGGCATCCATGAATCATGATCCCCCTGGTCCTCTGGGCATTATTTTCTAGGTGAAAAATCTGAGGCTCAGAGAGGTTAAGCAAATTCTCCAAGGTCACAGAAGAAGGAAGGGATAGAGCAGATGTGACTGTAGAAGCAGCATTTTTCTTTCTGTTGCTCTTTTATTACTGGCCTTGGGCTCTGTTTTCAAGAGGCCTTCCCCAGGGCCCTCTGCTCCCCAGGGCCTCAGGCCCACTCCTTCTGAGCAGGGGTCCAGACATGGGGTAAGGGTCCAGCCACTTACTGAGCTGGAGCCGGTCACCTGGCTGTGCCTCGGTCTCCTCATCAGGAAAGTGGGGACAGTGCCAGGGTCTTCCTCCCCAGGATGATAAGAGGCCATTATGAGGACCTGCAGGTGGTCAGGGTCTGAGAAACATCAGGGTGACCGGAGCTGTTTCCCCTGTTCCCTAGGGCTCCAGTCCCTGTGGAGAGATGATTACATGCAGGGCACACATCTGTGTGAAGACTGTCTCAAACACAACACCAAAGGCCTGCAGGAGCCCAGATGAGGCCCAAAACCAGCCCTGAAGACCCCCGGGGGAGGATGCAGACAGCGTGGGTTCTGCCAGTATCCCTGGCAGAAGAAACAGCCTGAGCTTGGACCTGGAAGTGGGGGATGTGAGACCTCCGAGTGGCTGAGCCAGGCTGGAGGGAGGAGAGTGGGAAAACAGGGCCCCTAGCATGTCATCAGGCCTTCCCCAGGGACACGCGGTGACTGTCAAGCACCAAGGGTACCCTTGCCTGCACGAGCTCTTTCCTCCATGAAAAATAATAAAAATCGTATTCTGACTGCATTGGTGTAAAGATGAATATTAGTCTGTTCATTATCCACTCCCCACTTGTGCCTCTGTCTATCTGAGTCCACCTTCTCACCTACCCACCTCTCTGCTGATCCGTCTGCTCACCACCCATGAACACCCCCCCATCCACCCAGCCAGCCAGCCAGCCCCCCAATCCACCTGCTCCCAACTGAGCGCCAGTCTTCTGTCCATCCGCCCATATGTCGATCTGTTTTCTTTCTCATCGCTTACTGCATCAGTCTCTGCGTTCATCTCTTGTCTCCAGAGACTTTTCTAGCATCTGACTCCAATTCCCAGCACAAACGACAGTTCCCAACCAAACTTCAAACTCAGCGGGGCTTCAAGGCTCTGCCAACCTATCTTGTCTCTCCACTCATGGCTTCCGCCATTGATCCTAGAAGCTTGGAGACTCTAGGAATGTGCCTACCATGTCCAATGGGTGACTTGTGTCCAGCCCTCTCTCTCTGCCTTGGGTTGGGAGCTATTTCCAATGGTCTGTGACTGGGGTTCTGCAGCCTGGAGGAGAGAGGCAAGCCATGATCATAGGACTGATCATGGGGTGGTGAATGGGAACAGATTCACGTTCTGAGCCTCAGTTTGCCCACCTGTGACGCCCTTCCCCCATATTCTAATCCAATTTCTAGGCTCCTTAAGCTTCCCGAGTGCCAGGGTGGAGGAGGGGCGCTTGCTTTTCCCTTTCCTCCCTGCCACGTAGGCACTTAAAGCCTTGATGACCTTGGACCAGGAGGGGAGGGTCTGCTGCGGGAGGGAGTCCCTCAGCCCCATTACCACTATGATAGCCCTTTGGGGACCAGGGGTCACCAGGTCCCGGCTGTGAGGCCCATTAGCAGCCTATTAGCTCTATCTCCCCCCACCCAACCCCCTCCACCTCTGGCCTCAGAACCTTCCTGGTGCTTCCTGGCAGAGCTTCTGGGACCTCAGAGACCTTGAATGGGTCTCAGAGGTCCCATTCAAGGTCAAGGCCTGGTCAGCCGGTGCAAGGTTGTGGCTGGCCCTTGCATAGCCGTGGGAGTCAATGGCAAGGGAGACCCTGGCAGGTGTGAGCTGGCAGCTGGACCCACGGAGCAGGTGATGATGGCCAGCGAGAGGTGTGGGCCACGGGCCCGTCCCTTGGCACAAAGTCCCCTCTTGCCCAATAGGAGCTCTGTGCTGTGTTCTGCTTTCTCCCTCCTGGTGTATGTGAAGTGACTTTTACCCAGGAGATGTGTCCGGTCAGTCAGTCGGTCAACAAACATCGACTGAGCTTACAAAACATCAGACCTTGGCTGGGAGGGCAAAGATTCAGCCTCTCCTAATTACAGAATTCATTCACTCCCCAACATATATTGATTGAGCATTCACTGTACGCCAGGCCCCGGGACAGCAGCGAGAGACACCAACATTCCAGTGGAGGAGATGGAAAAGGAACATGCGAAGGAACAAATGGGACAAGTTCTCAGAAGAAAAGGGCCTCGGGGGAGACAGAACATGATGTCACATGAAACAAGGTTGGAGTGGCTGCTGTAGCCAGAGGATTTGGGGGGCCTCCTTGAGGAAGGGTCCTTGGGGCTGGGACCTAGTTGATAAGAAGTAGCCCGGGAAGCGGAGAGGAAGGGGAAGAATGTTCTGGGCAGCAGGAGCAGCACATGCAAAGTTCCCGTGGGGAGGAAGAGGAAGCCAGCGGTGCTGGAGGAAAGAGGTAGGATCCCAAGGGGAGGCCCTAAGGGGAGCCCAGCAGTTTGCATTCCTCTTGTTGTGCAAAGGACAGCTGTTGGAGGATCCAGGGCAGGGAGGGACGTGATCTGGCCCCAGCTTCCGAGGGTCCCATGGCTGTGGTGAGCTGTGACTGCGCTCCAGCCGGCACAGGCACGGGGCGGGCGGGGACACTGAGGGGAGGGATGGACACGGATCTGCTTGCAGTCTGAGTCACCAGGAATTAGAAGCCTCATGAATCTTAGAATTAGACTCTCCTAATTAGACCTAGAATTAGGAGCCTCAGAGAATCTTGGCATTTGAAGCTGGCAGGAAGCTCACGGGGACCTGATCCCTCTCGAGCAGCCTCAGCCCCCAGGGCCCCACCCCTGCCACCCCCCCACCCCCCACCCCGGTCTCCCTGTGCTCCAGCTTCAACAGTCTGAGCTGAGCTGTCCCCCAAGCGATCCTGCTCCTGCCACCTGTCCCCTGCCCCAGATGTCTCGGTGGCCATACAAACAGCCAGCTGCTAAAAGACAGCATCACCCAGTGTCCCTAGAAGAAAGGGGGGACCCTGTGACCCAGAGTGTCCTGTGTGAAGTACTTCACGATATTACTCTGTTTGCTTCTGACGAGGACCTGAGGAGATGCATGCCATTGTTCTTCCCATTTCGTGGATGAAGAAACTGAGGCTTAGCGAGGCAACCTGCATCCCCTCAGGGCCCAAGTCCGGGTGGGCAGGGCGGGAGAGGAGGGGTGGGGAGGCGGAGAGAGCAGCGCCTGGCGCGCTGTATTTTTAGCCGCTGCCTGCCCAGCCTGCGAGGGGAGGGAGCCGAAGACGGTCTTCAAGGGAGGAAGAACGTAAAGTGATGTCTTAATTGGGATCCTCGAGGAGAAAAACTGTTACAAGTGCTCAATTATTTTATAATGAGCCCGCCAGTGTGAGGAGAGAGCCACAAACATTTGCAAAGCTGCAAGATGTGTGGGGTGCTGCTGCAGGGGGGCGGGAGGGATGGAGGTCCTCTCTCCTGGCTGTGAGGAGCCGGCCGCGCACCAGGTCCCCCTGTTCCCCACTCACTCCCGTGATGGGCCACCGAGGAGGAATCCAGGCTCCAGGGGACGTTTAGGTGAGCCTCCAGGAGCGGACAGGCCCTCCCACCTTGGCCCTGATAGAGGGAAAAGGGGGACGGACTCCAGGGATTTGGGGTGCTGAGGGCAGGGAAAGACTGGCACCCTAGGAAGCACAGGGCCACGTCTGTCTCTGTCTGGGCCTCCCTCCATGGCTCCCCATCGCTCTCCCCGAGAAAGTCCCAGCTCCGCGGGCCTCGGTGGTCCTCTGAGACTTGCCCTGCTGACCCTCCATGGGCCCTCCTGGTGCCCCCATCAGCGCTTCTCACCTAACTGGGCCTGGGAGGCTTCTGCCTCAAGGCCTCGGCCTTTGCCATTTCTGCTGCCTGGATCCTTGCCCTCCTTTTGTTTATAGCTGAAAAACTTCTGTCATCTTTCAAGGTGTGCCTCAGCTGTTTTCTCCTCGGTGACCATCCTGTGTGTTTTGTCTGCCCGGCTGGCAGGCAGTGCCTAGTGAGTCTTTGGGTAAATCAGCCCCAGCCAGGGCCTCAGGTAACTCATGTGGCCAGTGCGGGGGTGGGACTGAAGCTTGGGGATTCTGAAATGCTGAAGCTCTGCGGACCAGGATCTGACGTGCCCAGAGATGAGCCACAGACCCAGAGAAGCTTTCCAAGTGGTTGGCCAGAGATTAGATAACCTGCCGGGGCTCCACCTCCAGCAAGGCCTGGCCCGGGGCAGGTGGTCAGGGTGAGTGACAGAAAGCAGATACTGTTGCTTCCATTTTACAGTAAAACTTTAAAATTTCAAGCTACTTTAAAAAATACAGTTTGCCTTCACAAGTATGTCTGGGGATAGAACAGGGGCTAGGAAATGGAAACCTGAGGCCAAATCATGGCTCAGGGCTCTCGAGAGCAGGCCCCAGGGGCCTCCACTTCCCCATCTCTGAAATGGACATGTTAATTGCCTCCATGGTCCTGGAGCCAAGGTGAGGCCCCCAGGGAGCTGAGTTCCCATTACAGACGCTCAGGGATACTGAGAGTGGCTGGATGGGCCAATGGAGATGTGTGTGTGTGTGTGTGTGTGTGTGTGTGTGTGTGTACAGCACAGTTTCTCAGAGGCAGGAGTGGGCTCCCTGGAGTTCTTCCCAGCATCCCTACCTGGTCTAGGATCAGGATTCTGGAGGCAGCTGCTGCAGTGGCAGGAAAGGAGCAGGAACAGGACTTGGCAGAGGAAGGGTGTGCTGTCCTCAGAGGCCCATGAAAGCCAAGGGCTACAGCTTGAGGCAGCGAAGCACCCAACGGCCTGCAGCCCTGGGTTGACGGCACCATCCAATTGGTGGGCAGTGGGTGCCTGAGAGAGAGGTCAGGGACCCCCCCTGGTCAAAACCTTCCCATGGCTCCCCCTCTCTAGGAGAAAAAGATAAAGTCTTCCAAAGGCCTCAAGTCTCCCCATGACCCCCTGACACAACCCTCCATGGCTCTTGCCTTTGCTCTCTCTGCTGAACTAAATGGGCTTCTCCTAGAACTCACTAGATAAGTCCTACCTTAGGGCCTTTGCACATGCTATTGTTGCTGCTTGGACCACTCTTTCTCTAGATATCCTCATGGCTTCTTTTTTACCTGCCTCAGGTCTTTTCTCAGGAAAATTTTTGTGGCCCAACCAAAAATTGCACCCCCACTAGTCCACCCCCCCACGCTGGTTTATTTTTCTCCATAATATCTAATATTCTAATCCCTCACTTAGCTTGTTTATTCTGTGTCCTGCATTAGGGCCCCAGCTGCCCAAGGGCAAGGATTCTCTCTGTTTTGTTGACTACTCTTTCTCAGCAGCTGGCGCAGTGACTGGCACACAGCAGGGCCCAACACATCCTACCTGAATGGATGAGCGATTGACTCGGTGCCCGTGGTGCTGCTCCAGTGTTGCCAGGCTAGGCTTGGCTGGAGAGGAGTGGGAAGGGGTGAGCGTGGGCAGCTGTCCTCCTCTTCCAGCACACGAGCCCCAAGGACTCTGCTTGGTCCAGTGTTGACGGTGAAGACCCAGGTTAGTTTGAGGTGGGTGTCTGTGGATGAATGGACAGATGGGTGGCTAGGTGGGAAACGAGTTGATGCAGGAATGGATGGATGGGTCAGTCAGTGGGGGGGCGGACGGCTAGCATGATGGTGCTGCTGCTGCTGCTGAGGAACAAGGAGCATGTCCTGCGTGTTTCTGGAGTTCTCCTCCCACACATCCCATAAGCCATCTCGTTTCATTCCCATCACCGCTGTATGAAGGGAGCATTTATGTCCCCATTTTACAGATGGAAAAACTGAGTTTAAGGGATGTGAAATGATTCGCTATGGCTTCGCTGCTGAGGAGAGGTTGAAGCCAGATTTGTCCCCAGATCAGCTTGGCCTTCAGGGCACCCTTGCTGTTCAGGACAAGGTTCCTACCACATAAGTGGGTACCCTCGGGGAGCAGGCAACCCACCTGGGGCTCTCTGGATCCCACCAGCTGGCCTCTGGAGAAGGAGGTCTGTGCAGACCTGTTGGGTCCCACCGGATGTTGAGAGATATATTGGGCCCCAGAGAAGTGAGAACAAGAGCAGCTCAGCCCCAGTCCTCCACACGCTGCTGGCACCCGGCAGCCCTGCTATGGGGCAGGGGGTGTGGGTGGGAGGAGGGCTGGCATGACTCATCACAGATAAAGAGAGCCCATTCCAGCCAGCAGCACGAACCCCAGGCCTAAGGCCCAGCCAGCCCTGCAGACCCAGGCCCCGCTGCTCTGGGTCTTGGTGCCTGATAAGGGAAATCGGGTGTCCTCATCCCCAGTGAGAAGATGAATGCGAAGAGCTTGGCACATGGTAGGGTAGGGAGCTTCTGTTGATGATGATTCCAACCAGCTCTGCCTTGTCCCTCCAGGGGACCCTAGGCAGGTCACTGCTGTGAGCTTCAATTCCCTTCTCTTTAAGTAGGCTTCACGCCCGGTGCGGAGCCCAGCCTGGGGCCCGAACTCACAACCCTGAGATCAAGATCTGAGCTGAGACTGAGAGTCAAGACACCTAACGGGCTGAGCCACCCAGGCGCGCCAGTTCCCTTCTCTTTGAAACGGGAAAGCAGATGCCTACTCGCAGCTTTGCTAGAAAGATTCTGTTTTCCAAACAAAGATTTATTTTCCTGGCCAGCGTTCTGCGCACTAGGGAGACAGCCGCCGTGCATCTGGGGAAGGATGGACTGGAAAGGGGGTATAATTTAAAATAAGCGTACAGAAAATTGTAACCCTGAGAAGAGATCTTGGAACAAAGACGGGAGGTTAGTGAAAAAGTGAGCCTTGCTGAGATCTGGGGGAAGAGCATTCTGGCAAAGGGAGAGGGAAGGGGAAGCAGCCTGGGGTGGACAGGCCCCGGTGTGTGTGGGGAACATCGAGGAGGCTGAGGAGAGGAATGGGAGTTAAGATGAAGGGTAATGGGGGGTCTTGAGGCTGTGGCTCAGCGGGGAGGCCCGGGAGGGTTTAGAGCAGAGGGTTTTAACCGCTTCCCAAACTGCTGTGTGAAGAAGGGCACATTTTTTTTCTCCCCAGGGGAGCAGCCCCTCTCCTATGTCCTTTAGTGGCTGAGTCCTACTCCATACCAGCCCTCGTGGCCCCTGGGGAGACTGCAGGGATCCGGTGACTTCCCTGTACCAGGCCCCAGGCCAGAGCTGGCATTAGGAGCCCAGGGGCACATGGGGGGGCAAGCTGGCAGACAGCTCCCCCGTCAGCATCCAGCTTGACCTGACACCCCAAACCTGGGCTCCCAGTTCCAAAGCCAGAGGGTCACTGAGGATGCGTACAAAGGCATGTGCCCAGAAGTGGCTACACGGCCGCACTGAGCCCACCGCACGGCCAACGTCACATATAGAAACTTCATCATTTCCACTTGGAAGCGGGGTGCGGTTCAAGTTGTTCCCAAGGCAGAAAGCCCTAAGGATGTGCACTGTATACCCTGGGATCAACCAGAATTGTTTCATAAGCAAAATGATAAAAATCCTTTCTCAACCTCCCACTGCCCTCCCCCAGTAATGCTGGGGGGTAGCAGTGTGTCTAACCTTCTGAGCCCCTGAGACGGGAGAGGCTGAGAGGGGCCGGCCCTGGGATGGGGGGCCTGGGCAGGAGGGGCGGCGACTGCCTCACCCAGCAAGAGCTATGTGCTGACACGAAGCCCCGAATTCCCCATCTTGCTTCCCTCACTGCACCCATTTTGTGCCTAAGCCCTGGCTAGGCCGAAGGCCCAGGAGGGATCCCGGGACAATGGTGCCCCAGGTCCGGGCACTGACCTCAGGGCAATGGCTTGACAGGCCTGATCTCCGGCAAGACCCGCCCCCCGCCACCCAGGACAAGCTGACCAGAGCCCCTGTCCTGTCATCCAGGCCTGTTACCCAGAGACAGAGGCCCTCTGGTACTTGGACACCTCTTGTGATGTGGTGCTCACTACCTCCCAGGGCAGCTGTGTTTGGCTTCCTCCCACCAGCCCTTTGTCCTCACGGCTCCCCCTGCCCTACACATCCTCCCTGTCCCCATGCTTACTGTACTAAGGGCTGTCAGGCACCAGAAATCTAGGAGGAACTTGAAACCATAAACTACTGTCCCCCAGAAGGGAGCACAGCACTGCGGTTATAACCATTTAGCCCGGAGTCAACCACTTCATGGCTGTTCATGGCTGCATGACATTGAGTTCTGTGACTCAGTTGCCTTCATCCATAAAATGGCAAAAATGCTCTACCTTGCAGCTTTGCTAGAAAGATTCTGTTTTTCAAACAGAATCTAATGGGTATGGAGACGTAGGTAGAGAAGATGCCTGGAGATGTCAGTGCGTCGGTCCTGGGGATGAGCTGAAACACATTGATGTCTTTGGTCCTCCCCAGGATCCTGGGGATTCCCTGCCACCGTGTTCAGCTGAGTGACCAGCTTCGGGGATGTGACGAATGGCCGCTTTCTCCACAAGACCTACATTGCCAGTGTGAGAGCCCGTGCTGTGCACAACCTCGCCCTGCCCAGCCCTGCCCTTCCAGCCTCCTCCTGGCCAGCTCTTCTGGTCACCTCCTCCCTGTCTTCTTAGTGACAGTTTCAGAGATCAGAGGTGGTGGGCCTGCAAGGGCCTCTGGGCCAGAGGCAGTGGAAGGCTGAGCCAGGATTCTGGGCAGGGACTGAGGCCTGAGGACGGCAAGGACAGGACCCTCCAGGCAGATGAGGAAATCAAGGCTCCAGGGGTGAATGTACATGGCCTCTCAGGGCACAGAGAGGTGAAGCCCCCCTCAACTACAACACCCTTTTCCAGACCCCTGGCCCAGAGCTGACACGTCCCCTTCTTGGTCTGAACCCCCAAAGGTTTGTAAGACACTGGACCTTGTGCAGACGGATGTGCAAAGCCCAAATGAGGAGGGGCAGGGGTGAGGCCCCACAGCAGGCTGAGAGGTCCAGGCCTGGGGTCTCGTGGTGTCTGTAGGAAGGGACCTTGCACCATGATGGCGTCATTCCTCTGGGGGCCTCTGGCCCTTTTCTGTGTCTTGGACCCTTCCTCCAAATTCTGGTCTTCCATGCATCCAATATCACATGGGACCCCAAAGGAGTAAGTCATCACAATAGTTAAAATGCACTTCCGTGCTTTGGTAAATATGTCTTTCTTTAGGAACGCACTGATGGTAAAGTTGAATGGCTCTTTTGATCCCAACCATACTTCCAGGCCAGAGATGAGCATTAGTGATGTTCAGAAAGTAAACAATTGTGATGTTCTACAAACCCAGGAGAGGGATTTGACCACATCTGTGACCTTCCTTGGGGGCAAAAATCCCCACCACCACAGATACCATGGTTTACTGCCTCATTGTAGTTGAAGGAAACACCACATTTCACCTGGAGGTTGGTAAAAATAGTGTTATTTCCCCCTGTTCCCATACATGGACAGGGAGTTCCTCCTCATCTCATCTGCTCCTGCGCTTGGGGAGTGTCACAGTGGTCACGCCAATAATGCCGCATTTGGTGAATGGGGGGACACGTGACCATCAGGGCTCTTCCTGAGGCCGGGCGCTGTGCTCGACACTGGGTGAGAACTTGCCCCACAACTGATCCTTCTCACAGCCCTGCAAGGCAGCCACTCGTGTGGTCCCCATGCAGCAGAGAGTAAACTGAGGCACAGAGAAGTTAAGTCGTTTGCTCAAAGTCATACAGCAAGTGAGTGTTGGCATCAGGATTTGAACCCAAGTCAGTCTGACCCCAGAGCTTGGGCTACCCACCTCCTAACCCCACAGGAGGCCTGGCATATGCTTGGGGGTTCGTAGATGTTTGGCTCATTTGAAGGGTCCTTGTTGAATCCTCTGATCAGGAGGGATGTTCCCTGGGGCCAGGCTGGGCTCTCTGGATTTACAATTGGCTCTATATTTATCATCCCCATGCCTGGGCAGGTTAATGGATTTTAAATGGAGTCGATGCTAATTGCCCCGTGCTGTGGATATGCCTGCCCAGGGGGAGAGTTTCCTCCAGCTCTAGGACCAAATTCCTTGACACAGAACAGCACCAGACCCATGGTGAAGATTTAAATGGGCCAAAATGGGAGGAAGGAGGGTGCTCAGGGCCAAGGAAACGGTGTGGGCAAAGGCGTGGTGGCAGGACCCGCTATGCCTCCTGGGGGGAGCCAGGCAGGCCTCTCATTCCAGCAAGTCCTCCCGGTCCATGGGAACAAGGCGAGGCTGTCTCTGAGGAGCTTCTGTGAGATTCAGGTCATCACGGAGTGTTCATTAATCACTACAGACAGGACGGGATCGGGCAGCTCCACGGGGAGTCCGGAGCAAGAAGGAACTGGTCAGCGTGGAAAAATGAAAGGGAGTCATTTGGGACAGCTTTCTTGTCCAGCCTCCCAGGGCCATGGGGAGCCCCAGGAGAAGGAAGTCTCCCTTTACCCTCAGCTTTGGGCTATTTTAAAAATTAATGACTCTAGGGAGGCACATTGGAATCCTTGAACATGGTATAAAGATACAACAGACTTACAGAGAGCAGTTTGCCTCCTTCCTGCTCCCCCAACCCTGAGGTCTCCTCCCAATAGCCAGTTTCTGATGTCCCTTTCCAGACCATTCTACCAAATACCTGTAATACCTGTGTGTGTGTGTGTGTGTGTGTGTGTGTGTGTGTGTGTGTATCAACTAAAAAAAAAAAAACAAAACAAAAAAAAACCCTGGTAATGGCATCCATCCCCTCTTCCACATCATGCTTTCCCACTCCATCTTACAGAACTTTCCCCATTAGATTCATTCAGCAAATATTTCAGGAGCTAAGTGCTGCCTCATGGTCAACCAGGCCAGACCTCTGTCCTCGTGGGGTCTGGGTCCTTGCTCTCCCATAGCCGTGCACTGCCCTGCTACACTCGTGCTGTGTTGGGTTTTCCTTCCCTGGTGAGGCCATGCAGCCTGTCCCTACTGCAAGTGGCGAACTGGATGTCCTTCTTGGTACCCTGTGTAAGCAGATCAGTGGGATAAATTCCATGATGTGGAATTCCTGGGATAAAGGGATGTATCTTCTTAACTTGGCCAGCTGTCACTGGATTGTGGGTGAAACATCAGGGTCTTGCTTACCGGCAGGGCAGTGGTGCTGATGCAGATAGAGAGGGAAACTTGGGAGCCAGAAGTGGGATGTGCATGGGGAGGGAGAGGAGAGAAGCCCCCTCTGCCCTCAAGGACCCCCAGTTTGAGGGAGAGGCCGGATTGGTAAGGCACAAGGGTTCAGGAGAGGTGAGATGGGGAAGCCAGGGAGGCTGTGGACACCTAGAGGAGGTGTGGGACCCGGCTGCAGAGCATGGGGCACCTGGGGAGGAGGTCTTTTCACTGAGCACCTGCTGTGTGTCCGTTGCTGTGCTGGGCCCTTTAGGGGAGCCATCCCCCCCAAAGATCTACAACATCCATCACTCATCCAATGAATAACCGGGGGACCTCCTAGGTGCTGCAAGGAACTAGGGGAGTGTCATGCCCTTTCTACAGCTGAGGAAACTGAGGCTCCGGGTGAGGGGAGGAGGCAAGAGCTAAGGATCCAGGAATGCGGTCTCACCACCCCTCCCCCCTCCCCCGTCCCTGAGAATGGCCCAGGCTGTGGGTGCTCTTTAAATAGGAGCATGAGAGCTCCCCTGATTCCCGGGAAAGGACCTCAGGACACTGGGAAGGTTGTCCACCCTGTGGCTGGGTTGTCAGGCTTATTACATTGATGAGATAATTTAACTTAAAAAAAAAATGTTGAAGCAATAAATGCTTTCTGCACAAAGTCTGAATGAAACAGACCCTATGCTGTGTAAGGGTCCCACGTGTCACACACGTGCCAGTGAGTCTCTCACCTCGGAATGGAGGCTGAGGGCCTGCTGAGGAGCAGGGACCCCGCCAGGTGGGCCTGAGTCTGGAGTGCTCAGGAAGCGGGTATAGACATTTGCCTCTACACGGAAGTGAATGAAGAACAAGGCGCCCCTCCCCGGAGGGCACCTCACCAGCAGTTTCACCAGATTTTTGCTTTGCAAATCCAAAAGTATCTGTAGATTTTCTTGACATACCTAGGATCACGTAGCAGACCCTCTTCTGCCTCTCGATTCCTTCTGCGGCAGGGTGGCAAGGGGGACAGGGTGTCATGGCCAGTGAGCTCTCCCCTGCCAGGCCTTACGGATATCTTTCAGTTTCCAAGTCAGGCCCAAATCGGAGAAGATGAAACTGAGTCCCAGGGCTCAAGTCCTGCTCCCTTGCTGAGGGCAAAGGGGCTGGTCATGGGGGCAGGGAGTGACGGCCCCACGTGGGGACTGCAATGAGGGGGGCACAGGGAAGAGGCAGGCAGTGCCCACCAGGGTGGATGGGGCTGGGTAATTGGCCGGATTATCCCAGCAGGGAGGCCTCCTTGGGGGAAGCTATTTTTAACTTTGAGAGGCTGAAGTGACTTCCCTCCCTCCTTTTATTGCCCTTTATTTTTGTCATACTGGGGCTTGCAGGCCTTGCCCATCTTCCTGTGCCTTTCGGGGAGGGGAGAAAGTGACCGGGAAGGGAGGGAGAAAATACTCTGCCTGCACCTGCGTGCTTGTCCCCCACGTGGTTCTGACGGGTGGCTCTCAAGCACCCCACGTTAGAGAGGAGGAAAGAGGATCGGAAGGTTTGAGAGACACTTTGGAGGCCTTGCTGGTCTTTCAAGCCACCACCTCCACCAGCAGCCCCTTGAGGCCACCGAGCAGAGTATCAGAATCCATCTCAAAAATCTCTCCAGTTGGAAAAGGGATTATTTCAGGAACAACAGAGAACTCAGAATTCCAGGGGTGGATCTAAAGGCCTCAAAGAAGCATGTCTGGAGTCGTTTCTCTCGATGTCTCAGCTCTGCCTTCCTCCCGGGGGGTCTCCTCTCCTGGGAACTAGAGCTCCTTCTCCAGCTGATCCAGCCAAAGTCCTAGGGCCAGTTCTCATTGGTTGACTTCGATCACATGTCTGTCCTCAACCAGTCACAGTAAAGCTCCCAGCCAGGGCTGGGTCACTGGCTCACCTTGGGCCGCGGGGACGGTCCCAGGTTCCGAGAAGCACGTGGTAGAGAGTATGGGCCATGGGTGGGTGCATGGATGGGTAAGTGGGTGGGTGGGTAGGTCCCCGAAGGGAACGGTTCCCAAAAGAGGGGCCCAAGCCGTGGTAGGACGTGGACCGCTGATGCCTCTAGAGTCTCGTCTCCAGAACGCAAAGTGCCAGATGCCCGGAAGTTACGGGATGAGCGTGGCCCAGAGTCCCAGGCGCTCCCCCCGGCCTTCATTAGCTCGTCCTCCTGACAGCTGCAGCTCCGTGGGAGGCCCGGAGGAGGGGCCCGGGTGGCCAGGGTGAGTGTCAGAGCCTGTGCAGGCAGGAGGGGAATAAGTCAGTCAGGCTGAGTGGATCGATGCCTGCTTCCTGACGGCCGGGAGGGACTCAGTGTCCTGTTTCCAGGGCCGCCATCCGTTCCTGAAGTTCTGCTTTCCTCCAATCAATGCTGCAGGGTCAGCCTGGGGCCTGCGGATGCCTGGGGACTGCGAGGGTGCAGGGGAGTCACTTCCTCGACCTCTCTGGCAGGCAGCATCACCCTCCCCAGCCCCTGACAAAGGGCCACCAGCCTTGGCCAGCAGGCCTCCACCTAGCAGCTCACAACCACCCCAGGCAGTCCCTTCCTGGGACCTGTCTGGGCGTCATCTCTACATCTACCAGCTGGGGGTGGGGGCATCTAACTGCCCACTGATGGGGTAATAACGACATGGTCCTTCATAGTAAGTCCATGCTTAAATGTGGGCATTTAACCCACAGCATGGCTCAGGCCAAGAGTGTAGACAGGGGCAGCCACTGTCACCATTATTGCTATTATCACGGTGATGTCTTAGGGGAAAATGGCACTGCGGGAAGAGCCTAGGCTGAAGGCAGGACTCCCAGGTCCTGGCTCTGCCCTGTGTTACTGCCTGAGTGGTGGTGGAGGGGGGGCGAGTGGGGGAAGGAGAGGGAGGCCTTGTGCATCCCACAGGAAATGCAAATCCTGGATGTGCTAGGCTCTATTCTCTCTCCCTTTTCAGGGGTTGCAGTGAGAGGTCCCAGGACCCTGGCCACCTGCCTGGAGGAGGAGGCAAGGCTTCTGCTGAAAGCCATCCTGTGATCGTCTGGGTCTCTCCATCCTGTGTCCATTCGTTCTTATTTTGCCGACATTTACTGCACACCCACTCTGTGCCAGGCCCTGGGCTGTGAACAACCAGGCAGACATTGTCCCTGTCCTCATGAACCGACAAGCCCCGGAGGAGACCAGCAGTAAATAAGATGTCTCAGAGAGCGGCCAGACAGGAAGAAGGTAAAATGAGGGGTGGTGGTAAAAGGAGGTGAGGAACTCTGGTGGGCCTCTCCAGGAGGTGCTGCCTGAGCTGCCCCCAAAGGAAGAGCAGTTTTGGGAGGGAGCCCAGCGCCAGAATCAAGCTGGTGGCATCCCAGAGCTTGGATGGCTGGCAGGTGTGTTGGGAACAGGGAGGCTGAGGGGTGTGGGTGAGGCGCAGCGGCATGTCCTGGGCTGCTGGGACTTTGGTCCTCACACCTGCTCTGCTGGGGGAGGTTCAGTTGGGCATGTAGTGAGTCCTGTTATGTTTCAAGGGTCTCCTGATTTGGAGTTTGGGGCTGGGCCGAGGTCTAGGGAGGGCAGAAGGAAGCCAGGCAGGCTTCTGGGGAGAGGCAACCCTCAGGAGGCAGAGATGCTAGGAGGATCCTGGGGAGCACTGGTGCAGCTGCACTGGTGAGGGACAGTCTGGTTTTCACATCTCAGTCAATGACCAATTTATGCCTGACACAAATGCATCGGCATTGTTCGATTGGGACGTGACTATTATAAGAGCTGGCAGCTCTGAGCCTGCTGCCCCCTCGGACCAGTAAACCCCAGCTGGTGGGCTGCCTCCTGTTCCCACCACCCCCTCCCATGGCTTTGTGGCATTGGATTCAACCTTGCCTCTGTGGGCCTCACTTTTCTCAAATGAGGGAGTGACTCCAGGTGGGCCAAGGGGCTCTTTGGCCTCTCCCTTTTCAGGGTTGCAGTGAGAGTTCCCAGGACCCTCTGGCCTGTGGCTCCTAGGATGCCCAGATGAGCAAATATTTCTGGAATGACTACTATGTGGCACGCCCAGGGCTGGGAGGGACTGCTCCACCTGCCAGAAAGAGAGAATTTCAGATCAGGGCAAAGCGGGGCGTGGTCAAAGGGTGTTACCCATGTTCCTGGAACTCCTACTATGTGCAGGCTGCCCATCTCCCATTCACCTCATTGGCTTCTCTCACAGCCACGTGAAAGGGGGTTATTTTACAGAGACCTCAGCAAGGGAGGTGTCCACGGTGCCTGTGCACAGCCCTGCTGGGCCCCCTTTAATGCCAGAGGGAGGCACGGTGTGATCAGCACCCCCCCAAACACACTGCCCTAGTTACGGGCAGTGCCCTAGTGGGCCAGGAACCGCTCTGCTCACAGACAAGGAAGCTCTGGGGCAGGTGTGTGAGCTGGCCTGAGAGACACCCCCCATGTACCCCTGTTCCTCTGTGGCTCAGTCCCTGCTTCTGGTCATGGTCATGTGCACGGTGGGGAGGCTGGGGCCCCAAGTGGCCCAGGAAAAGCCTGGGTGTTGGGGTGTGTACCAGCTGCTTCTAGAATATGATTTAGAACTGACTTGAATTCCCACAGGTAGGGGGGTTGGGATATGGACCCTAAAAGCAATGGCCTGGGGAGTCAGGCTTTCGCGTTTGCCGGACATTCTTTCCTGGATGAGCCTGGGCAAAAGACACTTGCTGTCTCTGTGCAATGGGTCTAATAATGGCTCTGGGGTCCAGGAGGCTTGGGGTCCAGGGGCAAGCCCCCGCTTGGTGACTCTCGGTGGCGACTCTGCCTAGGGGTGCTCTGGTGGTAACCCTTGTCTCAGGAACTGTCAGAATCCTATACACGGAGGAGCCCCAAGATGTTCTGTCCATTCCCTAGCCAAGACCTTTTGCTGGAACTTTCTCCCAGCTGAGGGGCATCCCAGCTCCTCTGGGGGCCCCACGGCAGAGCCTCATGGGAGCAGTGTCTTCGGGCCCATTCATCCTGGGGTGGAACTGTGGCCTCTCTCCTCTAGGAAACTCGACAGGGGACAGTGCGGGAGCTGAATCACTTCCCTCCTGGGTCATTTCAAGGGAGAAGGAGAAGTTTCCTGAGTGCTTCCCGTCCTCTGGGAGGCTGGTCTCCGAGGAGGAGGCGAGAACCAGGACACTGTCCAAGGGAAGGCCGAGTGGGGTGTTGGGCTGGGATCTTCTGGGATGGCCCTTCTCTCCGCTGCAGCCCAGAGTAGCAGTCTAGGCGAGGGGGCAACGGCTCTAGTTCTGGGGACAGGTGTGGCTCTGAGTCCTGGCTCCACCTTCAACAGCTCTGTGACAGACAAGGGACCTCTCTGTGCCTCAGCTCCTTCACCTGTAAAATAGGGCCATTCAAGCTGCATCCTCAGCATGGAACCTCATGCAGCTCGACTTCGCAGGGAATGTCAGCTGTCTAACCCAGCTGGGAGCCGCACTGAGTGTGTGTAACCCTTGCTGCAGCTCCGTGAGGTAGGCATTGCCACTACCCACAGGTGGCGACATGACCCAGGGAGCAAGGCCTGGGGGGTGGGGCAGTGATCTGCCTCCACAGCTTCTCAGTACAAGCCTGGACAGCCTGAGGTCGGTGGGTTCTCAGGGTAGCTTAGGCCAGGTGGCATCTACGAGCTGCCAGGGACCGGGAGCTTGGGGCCGTGCGCCTGGGGCCATGCGCCTGGGGCTGGTAGGGCCTGCGGACCGCCCTGTCTGAGCAGCCAGCAATCTGGGCGGTGGCCAGAGAGCCATCCTCCTCGGTTAAAACCCTGCAGCCAGTCTCCCTGCTGTGCAGACACATAATTATATTTCACATTAAAGGGGAAGCTGGAAGCCAAGGGGGCCAGGGAGCCCTTTGAGGCCTGTGCTCCGGGCACAGACCTGCCTCCTTGGCCCAATTCTGTGGCCCCAAGGCTGAGCAAAGGGTCAGACTGGTGATAAAATGGGGTCTTCCTGGGCCAAGGCCCAGCCGGGCAGGTCTGTCTGCCAGGATGAAAGGCCCGGGCCTGGCGGGAGGTTGAGAGATCTGAGGCCCAGACAATAGGTCCCAGGAGGCTGGGAGGGTAGGGCGAGTGGGGACAGGCTAGGAAGAAAGCCTGAGCCTTGCAGGGGTGGCAAGAGAAGAGGGTCACACGGGGATCAAGTCAGCAGAGAGAAAGAGAGAGAGAGACAGGGAGAGAGAGAGAGAGTAGGGGGAGGAGCACCGAGGAGAAAGCAGGAGATGGGAGAAGCCAAACAGAGCACAAGATGGGGAGGAGAGAGATGCTATTAAAGAGGGGGAAAGGATGTATGTATACGAGTGTGCATGCCTGGTGCGCAGAGAGAAAGGATGCCATGGGAATGATGTACAAGCCAGGATCTGTGTGCACATAGGCACACGTGCAAATACCACCCTGTGCGCACACGTATGAGTGTGTGTGCACCTGTGCACCTGCAGCCGTCATACCTGTCCGGGCGTGCATCTTGCCTGCTTGTATGCTGACGCCTGAGCGTGTGTACCCGGCTGTGTGCACGCGTGTGTGCAAGATTCCCTTGCCTGTGTGTGCGCTGGCCATGCACCTGTGTGTGCGCGTATCCCTGGAGGACATGCCTCTGTGTGTGTGTGTGTCTGTGTGTGCGCGCGCGCGCCCCATTGCGCAAGTGGCTGGCGGTGTGTGTGCGGGGGGCGGCCCGGGGCTGGGGGCGCTCTGGGCCAGGCTCCGGCCCGGGTGGGCGGGGGCAGCGGCGGCGCGGCGCGGGGCGGGCGTGCTCTCGGCGGAGAGTTAGAGGAGTTGCCGAGCTGGGTTCTGGTGGCAGCGGGGCGCGGAGCTGGGAGCGCGCCGAGCCTCTGCCTCCAGCCGCCTCCTCGCCCTCCATTCCTCTCTCCCCGCCTTCCCCGGGCCTTGCCGCTGCCACCGCCTCCCTGGGAACGGTAGCCGGGGGCGAGGGGCTGGCGCGGCCGGAGCGGGCGTGGAGGCGCGGGGCGCCGGGGCGTAGAGGGGAGCGCGCCCGGCCCTGCCCGGGATCAGATAACAGCCGGCGGGGGAGGGGGTGGGCCGGCCGCGCTCACAGCCGGACAGAGGGACGGACGCCAGCCGCGCCGGCCAGAGCGAGCGCCCCGCGGCCGGGGGCGCCGTCCAGGCGCGCGCCCCCGACCCGTGGCTGAACTGGGCAGATCGGCGCCCCAGACCCACGCACCCCTCGGGATGGAGCGCCCCCGGGGGCTGCCCTGAGGCGGCGGCGGCGGCGATGCAGCCAGCGCGGTGGCGGCCGGGGCCAGGAACGGCCGCCCGGAGCTCGGAGGACGCTGAGCGCGCCGCGCCCGGGGCACTAACCGAGGTAAGTGCGCGGCCGCCCGGCGCCCGGCCCCCCGGGGGCCCGACTCCAGCTCCCCGAAGGCCTCTCCCCGGCCCCGGAGCGAGCACGAGGTGGTGCTGCAACAGGGAAGGTGGGGCGGGAGGGTTTTTTTTCTTCCTCTCGTTTTCTGGGTTTTTTTTTTTTTTTTTTTTTTTTTTTTCCTCCCTTGGTGAGCCATCGGAGGAAATGCTGACTGCGAGCTTTTCTTCCCCTGCCATGTCTCTGGCTACTGCCACCAGGGAACTTTGCTCCTTGCTAACCTTCGTCCTGGGGGCGCTCCGGGAAACTTTGAGGCACCCTCGGTACCCCTCTGGCTGACTAGCATATGGGGGCTCGGGAGGGAGCGTGGGGAGGCACTTTCGCGCGCGGCATCAGTCCTACGCGTGACCTTCCCCGAGACCCCGGGATTGGAGGGGGGGCGTAGAGGGGGACTCAGTCTACCAGTGGCCCCGAAAATGCCCCCAGGCCCCAGATCTCCGGGTCCTTGGAGTCATTTCTCTTTCCCACCTCCTGTGCTCTAATGGAGTAAAAATATTCTGGAAATGGTGTTTTCCGCTAGCCAGCGAGCCGGCAACTCAAGCCGCACCTTTTTGCTTTTAGAAGTCAGCCTCCATCGCAGAGGGGATGACCCTTCAGCTGAGAAGCCCCCAGGGTTTCAGGGCAGGAGTCCCCCTTATGTGCTAGCCTCTGCTGTGGGTGCCCAATGGGGAAGCGGGATAGGGAAAGTGGGGGCTCAGTGGAGCGACCCTTGGGGCGGGGAGCTGCTGGGAGGGGGTGGTGAAGCTTCACATGGGAGTTGAGGCCCCAGCGCATGTCTGTGCTGCCTGTTCTGAGCAAGTGTGCCCTGGTCATATGAATATTTTAAAACCTGTGTTTGGAATGGGAGGTCACAGAAAAGTGTTTCTTTGGAGGTGGTCTTCTGTTCTGGGAGGTTCTTGCCTCCTCACAGCCTGGAGTTGCTGGGACTTGGGACCACCATGTTACTCATTTCCTAGGGGGTGTACCCATCTAGGAGTGCTGCACTGCCTGTGACCGTTTCTACTTTATCCTTTGCTCCCAGTGCCCAGGCTGGAGCCCTGGGATAAAGTGCTGGGGACCTCCTGCCCCCCCATATCCACCTCCCGGAACCCAGGTTCACAGGCTCTGTCTCCCAGGATCGGGGAGGCACCCACACGCCGCCGCTGAAATCAGCAGCCGCCTCCTCGAAGGTAGAACCCAGAAGGCGTTAGCCTCCGGCCTACCCCTTACTCCTCCCTTAGATGCCAAAGAAAAGTCCATCCCGCTACCTCCCCAGGAGCCCAGGCTCACTTTGTGCTAGGTTGCTCCTTTGTGGTCCCTCATGGGGCCTCCTCCCTGGGCAGCTGCCAGAGGGCAGGAGATGGCCAGGGAGGAGGTCCCAGCCCTAGGCCCACTGGAGGCCTATGGTCTTTCTTATGTGGAATGCACTGTCCTCTGTTCAGAGGAAATCACTTCCCTCCTTGCACTGGGACCCCGAGGAGAATCCTCAGAGAAGTCTGCCCTCAGCTGTCTGATGGTCCCTTTCATCCAGCCGGGGGACTGGATGGGTTGGTAACTCTGAGAAGGGGATCTTGGAAGGGCTCCCTTCAGTGGGGTCAAGACTCATTAGGGAGAGTGGGGTGCAAAGGGGAGGTACTTGCGTGAGCACTGCCGGAGGCCAGCACAGGTGCTCCAGTGGGCCAGACAAGAGGAAAGACCCTTGCTCTCTGTGGGTGCACCGCTAATGAGGGGGTACTCTGTAAATTCTAGGGGTTGGCACTACTTTGACTTGATTGGCCTGTCCCTGGACCCCCTCGCTATCATGCCCACCTGCCACATCAGACTGCCCTGGGGCTTCCAGATTGCTCAGGAGGGAGATGTGGTGTGGGTCGGCACGTGGTGGAAGGATGTTCCATGAGCTGTGCTGTGCTGGGAGAAAGATATGCCCAGAGAGGCACAGGGTCTTGCCCAAGGCCACACAGCTAGTTAGGGGTTTGAGCAGAACCCTCCCATCTCGCTCTTCCCAAGCCGGGCGGCTGCCCCTGTCAGGCCTGTTGTCCCAGGGCCATGGTGTCTGCCCGAGGCCGAAAAGGGTAGCATTGGTGGTCCTGCGGCAGGGAAATAGTGGGGACAGCAGTGAGGAGAGGAGTAACAGTAGCGGCGACAGCAGTGCCCTGCAGTTCTGCAGTGCTGGGCCGGACTCCGCCTGCGGGTGCTCTCCTCAGGCCCGGCCAGCCCTCTGGTGCCCCAGGCCACAGTTGGCAGCACCAAGCATGGCACCCAGAGGCCTTGGCGCATGTCTGGGGCAGAAGCAACTGCGTCGTCACTCCTGGCAGCCTCTGTGGCCCTTGCCCAGCCCCAGGCTGCAGGCTGCTGGGCCCCCCTCAGAGCCCACCTGATGCCCACTGTTCGTCTCGGTGCTCCCAGGCCTGGCTCGGGGCCGGAGCGGCCTGCTGACAGGTGCACCTGGTGTGTGTGGCTGGGCGCCCGCCAGGGCTTCGCTGGGAGTGACACACAGGCACACCTGCCCCTCCCCTGGGGCCTGCAACCAGAGCCCCGCCATAGGCTGGACGAGGCCGGGAGGGAGGCAGCTCAGGGGTGGCAAGAGAGGTGGAGGCCAGGCCAGCCACTCGAAGGTGTGGTGGGTGTGAGCTCCGTCCCCGAGGCCAGCTGTGCCAGGGGAATTGGCTGCGTGAGAGGAAGACAGCAAAGGCCGAAGATGAAAGCGAGATAGCTGGCTGGAAACTGGGCCGCGGGCAGGGCAGGGAGGTTGGAGGCTTCAGAGGAGCCTTGGGGGTGGGGTGGGGGGGCTGGGCCGAGGCAGGCGGATTTTCCAGAGGAGCTGGGGCCGCAGGCGGGTCTGGAGCCCTCACTGGGCGCTGGCTCAGGGCCCAGCACTCTGCCACCTGATGTAATTTCCTAATGGCCTGCCAGTGCAGAGGTGGCCTTAGCTCCATTGTACAGACAGGAGATGTGAGGCCCAGGGAGGCACCAGGAGGGACTGGAACCTGCGTCCCTCAGATCCTGAGCCCTGGCGCTCCCCCCGCCCCACCCCTGAGACAGAGCTGTGCCTTCCCTCCCTCCACAGACACCAGCCTGGTGCCCTGGGATGTCTCCCGCCACCTCCCTGGGGCCTAGTGAAGGCCTGGGCTTGCAGTAGATGCTCAGGCAGTGCTCAGGGGGCCTGCGTCTGGGCTGCTTTCTCTGGACGCAGAGGCCTTTGTGGGAACTCTCTCCTCGCTGTGGCTGTGGTGCCATGGCCTGTGGTGGGCTGTGGGCTCTAGGGCTGGAGCCCTGGGCAGCCTCAGCTGGGACCCCACTGCGGGGTGTGGCATACAGAAGGTGCTTAATAAATTGGTGGAAATCATCTATAATCCATCCAAAGAGAAGGATACCCGGCCCCCTTCCCTCAAGAAACTCACTGTTGGGGAGGAGGCTTCGGGGCAGACAGCCAAGGTGAGTGAGGCCCGTGGTGTGACTGTGGCTGAGTCACTTCTCTTAGCGTGCAGTTGCTCATCTGTGAAGTGGGATCAAAGCCTCAGCTGGGGAGGCTCCTGAGAACACCTGGGAGGGGAGAGTAGAAACGAAGCTTCAGGGTGGAGGGGGATCTGAGCGGAAATCGGGGTGTGGAAAGGGAACTCCAGGAAGGGGGAGAATGTGGACATTGGTGGTGCCAGAGCCTTCAGCATCTGTCATTCCAGGGCAGCCTTTCCTTGGACATGTGGGAACACTGAGGCCCAGGGAGGGCTGCAGCAGGAGAGGGCCCCAGACACAGGCCTCCTGCTCCTACGGGGTACCCCTCCTCCCTCCCCCACTGATGGGCCACAGCTCAGATCTTCCTGCCCAGCTGCTGAAGTGGCAGCTGTGGAGGCAGAGTGAGGTCAAGGGGACCTGGGGGACCCCTGGGCCAGCTCCCCTCATTGGCCTTCAGCCCTGGAACACCAGATGGAGTACCATTTGCCCAGCCAAATAGGAGCGGGAGCCCCTTCCTCCGTGATCCCGGGGAGCCAGTCCACCCTGGCCCAGCATTGATGCTGCCCTAGAGTCCGTGGGAGAAGCCCTCTGGCTGCTGCCAGGGACCCATCACCCTCAACCAGCTCCCCCTCCTTCTCTCACCGGTGGTCTGGAGCTCTTTCGAGGACTCAGTCTTGGAGAGGAGCTGGAGAACAAAATCAAGCCTTCAGAGTGGCTATGGCTGCCTGAACGCCTGCTGTGAACTTGACACCATCTGGGGGCTTTGGTCTCCACCTCAGGCTCAGGAGCCTCCTGTGGTCCTTTCCCACCCCACCCCAGCTCAGAATGAAAGCCGCACTCCTCGCTGTGGCCGCAGGGCCCCGCACTGTCTGATCCTCAGTACTCCCCTCTCTTCCCACCACTGCCTTCCTCTCCTCAAGTTACCCTGCCTTTCGCCTTGCTGCACCTCCAACACACGAAGCCTGCTTCTGCCTCAGGGCCTTTGCATTTGCCACTCCCTCTGTTGGAAACACTCTTCCCCACATCTCCACACAGCCTCCTCCCTCACCACCTTCGGGTCTTGTCCACATGCCACCTCCTCCATGAGGCCTCTCCTGGAGAACACCATGGCCTCCTTTTACCCACCTTCCCTCTCCTGCTTTTTTCCTCTGTAGAGTTTAATGCCACCTGCCACATTATGTTTCACTTGCTTGTCTTGCGTATTGCCTGTCTCCCCTACTGGGAGGCAAGCCCTTGAAGTGCAAAGTTTTGGGTTCAGTTTGTGACAACTGTGTCCCCATTGCCTCCAGCAGCATTTAGTGAGCAAGAGAGGCTCAGCAGACATGCATGGAGTGAATGCGTCGGTTCAGCCATACCCAGTGCCTGATACACCGAGGGTGCTCACAGCAGTGGTAGCTGCAATTATTGTCCCACTCTGCAGATAAGAAGACCCAGCCTCAGGGAGGTGACATCACTGGCCCAGAATTGTGGGGCTCGTGGGGAGCAGAACCAGCTTTCAGACCTTCTCTCTGAGCCCTTGGCCTACCATCTGTCTATGTAAGGGGGAGGCAGTTGGCACGTATTTCAGGCCCCGACTCTGCATTGAGCTCTTTATGTCTGACCTTACCCGCTTTGCGCTCTGACCCTTGCCATGTCCCAGGCCCCTGGCTCGCTTCCAGCGTAGGAGGGCTCCCACCCCAACTCCGTGGGGGCCAGAAGCCATTCCCATTGCAGAGTTCAGCAAACTGAGGTGCAGAGAGTCGGGGACACGCTGTCCAGCGCTTCTCTTCTCGTTTGTGCCTCTCTGTGCCTTCCTTCCATAGGATATGTGGCGGCCTCCTGCAGGGGCTGGGGGCGGCCGAGGGGACGGTGTCTCCATTTCTTGCCCAATTAAGCATTTTCACATGCCCGTTGGCCCTTCGTGTCTTGTGTCGGTGTGTCCTACCTCCTTTGCCCCGTCTCTGTTTTTAAACACGACATCTAGGTTTAAAATATTTGTGTGTGTGTGTGTGTGTGTGTGTGTGTGTTTCAAGATTTGCCACGATCAACTTTAGCAGCTTCCCAGTTGTAAGAAGAACCTACAAGCGTTCTAGTTGGCAAAGCACAGCCCCTCCCGTTTCCCCGGATCGTCCCAGGCCTCTGCCAAGCTCGGGTTTACACCCCTTCTGTGGGTGAGCAGACAGATTCCGAGGGGCTGGGCCTCTGCCAGCGCTGCTTAGCTCCGCCAGGCACCCACTGGGCTGTTGGGCCAGATGTGCCCAGGGCGGGGCACTGTCCCCCGGACGCCCACCCTCTGGGGCAGAAGAGGGATCGGGTCCCAATGAGCAGCAGAGTGACTGTCACCAGCCTCTGACCTGCCCCCGCCCTGCAAGTGGGTGACTGAGGGAAAGGGTGCAATAGGGATGTCCCCTGGGGGCAGGCAGGCTGAGGCCCAGAGAGGGACAGTCCCCAGCCAGAGGTGCTACAGCTCGTTAGGAGCAAGGTTGAGGGTGGTGGTCCAGACTCTCTCTCCCCCAAAGCCTCCTTGCAGCTGTTGGGAGACTTACTTAGGAGAGCGTCTGAGATGGGGAGGTACTGAGCCGTGTGTGTGTGTGTGTGTGCGCGTGTGTGCGTGCGTGTGCACGTGTGCTCGCATCTGATGGAGAAACAGGCTGAGAGACTGAGGGCAAGAGAGGTCTGGGAGGGGCTGTGCAACCCCCACCTCCTGCCCACCTCCCTCTCCTTCCAGCTGCAGCCTGAGCCCCCTGAGCTGGCGGCTCCAGCCCTGCAATTCTCCAGCACTTAAAGCAAAAATAAATCACCGCCAGCAGCTGGCGTTCCGGGTGGTAGCAGCCGCCTCCCTCCTGCCCCCGACCCTGTGCCTCTGGGCTCCTGGTTCCAGGCCAAGGCCAGGCCAGGCTTCCACTCAGGCCTGTGGGGGCCTGGCGAGCGCTGGAGAGGACTGAGGGCAGCCGGCCCCATCCCTGCATGGGCCTAGAGTTTGGCAAGGCTCTGAGAGCTGTCGGGGTCCCCGGAAGGCCGAGGTGGAAGTGCTCATGGGGCTCCTGAGGGTGCGGGGCTCCGGGGGAAGGTGGGGAGCTCCAGCGTGCGACTTCCCAGAGGCCTTGGCGATGGTCTTGTGGAGGCGGGGTGTGGACAGGGCCTGGGAATCCCCCATCCAGTCCACCCTCAGGACCCACCCCTGGCGTTGGTTCCCTCCCTTTCTCCGAGGGGTGGCTCTGGGCGGGGGAGCTCGGGGGTCCTTCCTGCTCTGTGTACCTTGCTGGGGCGTGAGTCTGGGGCTCTGCGCCCCGTGCCTCAGATGGCGGCTGAGGTGCGGGTGGATGGAAGCAGATAAAAGAAACCAGCGAATGAACACAGAAGGCAGCGTAGACTTTGTCCTCTTTTCTCATTAATCGTCATACTTTTTAATTACCCGAGCGTTCAATGCTCGTGGTAAAGTATGAAACCAGCGGAAGGGTGGCAAGCACATTTCTCCTTCTCGAACCCTGTCTCCACCTCACCCCACCCCAAAGCTTTATGTTCTTGAAGTGACCATTATTAGAGAACTTTCTGGACTGTCTGAGTGCTTACGCAAACATGTGAAGGTAGTTATATAAACATGCCGACATCTATAGTTCCCTTTCTCCTTTCTTCCTTTCTTGCTTTCTGGTTTTTTTTCCCCATGGGATCATTCCATACCTGCTGTCCCTGCTGCTGCCCCAGTGCTCCAGACCCAGGGATTTCGTCCTCTCTCCTTTGATGGGCCTTGGGTTGAGGGCTGAGTCACAGAGTCTCCAGATCATAGAATCTTAGCCGCGGAGTCTTTGAATGCGCAGAGCCCCCCAAGTGCACGGGTCACAGCTTCTTTGAGTTGTGAAGTTGTAGCCTCTTTGAGACACAGAACCTAGAATTGCAGAATTGGTGCATCTTAGCCCTGGGAGAAGTGCCGAATCCTCGATGGGGTACCTCCTTCCTCAGAACTCTCTGGGAGCATTGGGGGAATCCAGATCTCCTTGGCTCCAGCCAGAATTTCTGATGCGGAGGGTCTGGGGTAGAGTCTGGGAATCTGCACTTTCCGAGCTCCCCACCGGCACAGCCCCCTGCTCAGCCCCCCGCTGGGAAGTCACTGGGCTACAGGGAAGCTCCCGGATTCAGGCTAGGTCCCCCTGCTGGGGGTCCTAGGGACCACTGTGCCGACCCAGCTGTCACTCTACACAGTCTGAACAGTGTGGGGAAGGAAGGTGCTGGCTGCAGTCTGCATAGTAGGGGGTGTGTGTGGGAGGAAGGGTCTCTGTTCGGGAAATTGGGTACCCCTGATTCATCCCTGCGCTGTTCTGTCTCAGGTGTCTACCACCTGCTTGGCCAGCCCTGTCATTCCCCTAACCTGGTTTGAACCGCATCTGAAGGACAGCGCCAGGCTTGTTCCACTGAGGACCCCTGGTGGGGAGGACCTGCTAGCCTAAGTCCGAGAGAGGTATGAGTCCCCACTGCTGCTCTCCTACCCCAAGCCTCAGTTTCCCATTTACAGAATGGGCATGAATACCGTGCCCACATCTGGGCATCTACTTTCTCATCCCCTCTTGGCTTTGGCTCTGTGGTCAAGGCAGGCAGGGCAGCTTCCTCCCTCTCTCTGCTCCCCAACCTGCTGCCATTCGGGCCGGAGGCGCAGCCATGCCCATTTTCTTGGCCTGCTGAGCTTCAAGCTGTCGGCAGCACCTGCCTGGCTGGGGCGGCCAGGCCACCTACTGGGCCCTGGGAGCCTTCAGGACCACTGGAGGGGGTGCCCCCAGCAGTCTGCGGGGAAGCTGCAGTGTGGTCCTGCCTCTCCTTGGGGGCTGCGTAGTGAGGAGACCCTGGCCACCCTCTTCCTTTCCCCTGCTGACCCTGCCAGCCCCCGCCTCACGGGCACCCACGGGGCCTGGCCCTTATCCTGCAGCAGATGCTTTAGGCCTGAAGCTCCAGGGCCGGGTGACCAGGCTTTGGGCCCCGTCCTGACCCGGCGACCTTCCTGGTGGTTGCAGGACAGGCTGTGGCTCGAGTCCTCTGGAACTGTGACCCGAGCCAGTGGTCTCAGTTTCCTCATCTGTGAAATGGGAACACTAGGGGAACTGGGTTGAATTAATCCATACATTTGAGGTTGTGTCTGGGTTGTGGAAGAAGTGCAAAGGTAGCAGTCTGGTGGGGGACAATCGGCCAGGTCCAGAGAAGAAGACAGACACTGGGACAGCGGGAGCAAATTGCACCCTGTGTTGGTATCCTGTGGCTGCTGTAGCAAATTACTCCAAGCGGAGTGGCTTAAAATGACACAGATTTATTATATCCCAACTCTGGAGGCAGGAAGTCTGAAATCAGGATGTCGGCCGAGTTGCTTCCTACCCGAGGCTCTGAGGGAGAATTCTTCCAGGCCTCTCCCGGCTTCTGTAGCTGCCAGCAAGCCTCGGTGTTTTTTGCCTTATATATATATATATCCCTCCAATCCATGTCTGGGTCTGGTCTTGTCATGTCTTCTCTTCTAAAGACACTTGTCGTTGGATTTAGAACCCATCCTAATCTAGAATGGTCTCATTTCCAGATCCTTAATTTAATTGTATTTGCAAAAATTGTCTGAAGAAGGTCACATTCACAGGTTCTGGGTGGACATAGCTTTGTGGGGGGTTGTCATTCAACCTGCTGCACATCGTCTATGTCGTCAGCCAACATACACTGTCCTCTATATTGATTTTTTCCTTTTTCAGAAAAATAATCTATTTTAGCCGTGTATTTTGGAGTCCTAGAGCACTGGAGTTACATGCTTGGTCTCTGCCACTCAACAGCTGTGTGTCCTTGGGCAGATTTTATTTGATTGTTCTGTGTCTCAGTTTGCTCACCTGCAAAGTGGGGATATTAATGGTCCTTCCTCCCCTGAGGCCATTGGGAGCAGTGAGAGGAAACGCGCAGCACTGGGATGGGGCGGGTGCGGTAGATGACACCTTTTGTTACTACATCGGTCAGTGAAATGGTTATGAATCCAACTGGCATTTCCCACGTGAGGTGACTTTCCATTTAGTTCTCCTGCCTCTTTCTGATGTGTGTCGGTCTCTGCCCAATGCCAGGGCTGTCACTGCCAGAGCGAAACCGAGGTACTTAGGTCCTCATGCCCGGGGTTGTCCAAAAGTTCCAGAAATGGCCCTGTGGGGTCTGAGGGCCTGTGCCTCTGTGACTTAGAGAGCTGTCACTGCTGGGCCCTCCAGCTGGTCATCCCTGGGCCCCCAGGTGTCAGCGGAGTTAAGTGTGCAGCCCCCCCCCCCCCCCCCCCCCCCGCCCCCCCGGGCCCCCGCCCCCCCGCCCCTCCCGGTTCCGGCCGTGAAGAGCAGTGCTTCTCCCTCCGTGGCTTCATTTGTCTTTGGCTTGTTCTAGAGCCAGGTGAGCAGCTTTTCGTGTCAACACACCTTCCTGTAGTTTTTCTGGGCGCTGTCGTCTCCTGCAAAGAGGTTACATTCGTGCCCTTCCTCATTCCCCCAGGTTGAGTCCCTGGGAGTCACGTGGCGTGCCCCCGCTGCGCCAGGAGCCCATTCTCGTCCCTGCGGCTCTTTGGGGCAAACCCCAGGGACAGGAGGCGGCTGCCTCATTTCACAGAGGCCAGAATTGAGGCTCAGAGAGGCCGGGTGGCAGCCCCTCCTGGCTCTGACAACCCAGTCTGCGTCCCCACCCCCTGAGAGCTGGAGGTGGCCGGAGGGAGGGGGCTGCATTTCCTTCATACCGCCCTGCCCCCCCATTCCCACCCCAGGCCACCAAGTGGCGTCCCTGTGGAGATGGCCTGGGCCCTGAGGAACTGCTGCAGTGCCTGGCCCGATGCCACATGGCCTGCAGAGCCTGGGTGTCCTCCGCCCCCTCCCTTGGCTTCTTGTGGCCGTCAGGAATTTGGGGGGGCTTCAGGAAAGCGTCAGGCCTGCTGGTGAAAGCAGCAGCCCGTGGTGTCACCCAGAGCCTTTATTTCTCAGGAAGTGGCGTGACGTTTCGGTGAGACTTGGCACCCAAAAATCATAATGAAAATGACTGTTTACCCAGTGTCTTCTGGTGCCAGGCGCTGTGCTCAGTGCTTTCCCGAACATTATCTCACTTAATTCTCAAAATGTCCTGGCCAGGCCGGGGGAGCAAGGCTTGAGAGATGAGCCACTGAGGGACGTAAAGGGTCGAACAGCATTTGAACCCTATGACTAAGAAGTCCTATGAGTGCGCCTCAGTTTCTCTTCAAAGCCATGGAGTCTTCTAGGGATCCCGCAGGCCCTCCTGGGTTCTCCCCTGAGGGGCAGAGGTGCCCTGGGCCAAGGATCTGGGAAATGCTCTGTTGGGCATGAGCCAGGTTGGCCTGGATTCAAATGGGGCCGGCCCCCTCTGCTAGCTGTGTGTCTCGAGGCAAGCAGCTTCACCTCTCTGAGCCTCAGTCCCTTATTCTGAGAAATGGGGCTAAGTCTACCCCGTTTAAACTGTGATTGTGTGTGCCAAGTATTAGAACTATTTCAGAGTTCTAGATGATGGAGGGTTCCCAGAGTTCTGCCCATTTTGCAGGTGGAGAAATCGAGGCCCCAAGAGGGAGAGGGACTGGCACAGCCCACACCCACACTGAATGACCTGCTGTTCTCCATCCCCTGTGACCTCAGCCACAGGACATGGGGCTGGCCCCTTGTTGTTTGCCCCCACAAAAGTAGAATAGAAAAATCATTGCTTGATTGCAATTGCACTACTGGGTATTTACCCCAAAGATACAGATGTAGTGAAAAGGAGGGCCATCTGCACCCCAATGTTCATAGCAACAATGGACATGGTCGCCAAACTGTGGAAAGAACCAAGATGCCCTTCAACGGTTGAATGGATAAGGAAGATGTGGTCCATACACACTATGGAGTATTATGCCTCCATCAGAAAGGATGAATACCCAACTTTCATAGCAACATGGACAGGACTGGAAGAGATTATGCTGAGTGAAGTAAGTCAAGCAGAGAGAGTCAATTATCATATGGTTTCACTGATTTGTGGAGCATAACAAATAGCATGGAGGACAAGGGGAGATGGAGAGGAGAAGGGAGTTGAGGGAAATTGGAAGGGGAGGTGAACCATGAGAGACTATGGACTCTGAAAAACAATCTGAGGGTTTTGAAGGGGCGGGGGGTGGGAGGTTGGGGGAACCTGGTGGTGGGTATTAGAGAGGGCACGGATTGCATGGAGCACTGGGTGTGGTACAAAATCAATGAATACTATTATGCTGAAAAGAAACAAAACAAAACAAAACAAAAACAAAAAAAAATTGCCTGGATCAGGTATCCTCTTTTTAATATTTTTCCTATTTTTTTGGAAACAAAGCCACCTTGAGTTTGTTTAAAAAAAAAAATCATTGCTTGAGCACCTACTGCGTGTTGGGAGGCTAATGCAGAGGAAAGATTTAGGTCCCAGGGTGGGGCTTCCTCCCCTATTTTAGGTAGAGAAGGGACTTACATCTGTTTGCCAGCCCCATAGCCCTGGAGCCCCTGCCCCCTGCCCATTGCTGCGTTTTGTGCATCCATAGATGTGGACAGTGGATGCCTCAGGCTGTCTGCAGACCTCCATGAACGTTGTTCGTTGCCCCAGGCTGTGACGGCAGTGGCTCTGCCCCTGGTGCGGGTGAAGGGGGTTGTGGATCACTCATTCGTTCATTTAACTGTGAATTTAAAGTGAAATTCATCCATGTGGCCTGAATAGACGTTTCCGCAGAGGGTGGGGATGCTGGGGGTGGCAGCGTGGAGCAGGCACCCTCCGGGAAGGGTCTCTAGCCCCAGGCCCCACAGGAAACTGCGGTGGCACCAGCGTCGCCCACGGCGAGTTTCCAGCCAGTGGACTTTAGAGAGGCCTTCAGAGCCATCCCTGGGGCCTTAGGCAGGGGCGAGGGCAGAGAGTTCTTGTGCCACCTGCCTCCTGGGTACACGTGAACCCTCCTAGACACACAGGGAGAAAGACTGAAAGGACAGGAAGCCCTGAGTCCAGCACAGCCCGCTGTTGCTTGGGCGGCCAATGAGCCTCACGGGCCCCTCTCCCTCCAGATCCTGCTTCTGAGCTTGGGCTGCTGGGCCCAGACCCATCCCTGCCCTCTCTGTTCCAGAACCGTTCTCCTCAGTTCTGGGACCCTGCCTTCCACTCCGAGGTCCCAGAGCCTTAGCTGACAGCATGGCCTCCTCTTTCACTGAGAAAATCAAAGAAGAGAACTTCTACCCGCTCCCCGGTCCCCAGCCATGGCTACTCATGTCCTGGCCCCGTGACTCTCAGCAAGCCCTCTTCTCTCTCCTGTGGATGGAACATGATCCTGCCTCGTCCACTGGGCCCCCCACCCCTCTCATCTACAAAGGATCATTACCGTCGTGAGTCTCCCTCTCTCTGCTAGACACTTTCCTACACTCTGCACCTGCTTCTTCCAAAGGCTGTCATTAATCGCTCACCATAGGCTGGCACCTTCTCCAAGGACCAGGACACTCCAGGGGATGAAACAAAGCCCTGACAACACCCGTTCATGGGAAAAACCCTCAGCGAACTAGGAATAGTGGGGAACTTTCTTGACTTGATAAAGACTAGCTACTACTGTAGCTAACATCATACTTCACGATGAGAAACTGTAAGTTTTCCCACTAAGATCAGGTACAAAGCAAGGATGTCCCCTGTCACCACTCCTTGTTAGCATCGTACTGGAAGTCCTTGCAAGTGCAATTCAGTGAGAAAAGGAAATAAAAGATACACAAATTGGGAAGAAAGATAAAACCGTGTTTGTTCACAGATGACATGATTGTCTATTTGGAAAATCTGAAAGAATAGAAAAAAAACCTAGAACAAATAAGCAGTTTTAACAATGTTGTAGGATACAAGGTAAATATACAAAAGTCAATTGCTTTCTTCTATACCAGCAATGACCAAGTGAAATTTGAGATTAAAAACAACACCATTGGGGTGCCTGGGTGGCTCAGTTGCTTAACTGTCTGAGTTGATCTCAGTTCAGGTTTTGATCTCAAGGTTGTGAGTTCAAGCCCCACACTGGACTCCATGCTGGGTGTGGAGCCTACCTAAGAAGAAAAAAATAAAAAGCTGCAACAACTGCACCCCATACCATTTATTTTAGCCCTCCCCAGAATGGAGTACATAGGTATAAGCCTAACAAGAGATATACAGGATTTTAAGATGGACACTACCACACTCTGGTGAAGGAAACCAAAGAAGAACAAAATAAATGGAGAGATAGTCCATGTCTCAATATTGTCAGGATCCTGGTTCTCCCCCATCTGATCTGTAGAATCAGTGACATCCCAATCAGAATACCCAGTTAATTTACAGATATCAACAAATGCATTAAAGTTATCGGGAGAGGTAAAAGACCCGGATGGGGCAACATAATATCGAAGAACAGTTGGAGGGCTGACACTGCGTGACTTCAGGACTTGCTGTAAAGCTACAGTATCGAGACTGTGGTATTGACTCAGGAGTAGACAAATGGGTCAGTGGAACAGAATACGGAACCCAGACACAGACCCCCCATCAGTATTGTAAACCTATCTCTGACTAAGGAGCAAAGGCAATACAATGGAGCAAAGATGGTCTTTTAAATAAATGGTGGTGAGACAACTGGGCACCCAGAAGCAAAAAAAATATGAATCTAGACACAGACGTTACAGCCTTCACAAAAATTAACTCAAATTGGACCAAAGATCTAAATGCAAATGCAAAACTATTAAACTCCTGGCAGGTAACAGAAGAGAAAACCTACATAACCCTGGGTCTGGTGATGCCTTTTAGGATATACTGTCCATGACGTGATCCATGAAAGAAATGATTGACAAGCTGGAGTTGATTCCAAGTAAAACTTATGCTCTGGGAAAGATGGTCAAGAGAATTAGAAGACAAGCCATGGATTGGGAAAATATATTTGCAAAAGACACATTTGATAAAGGGCTCTTATCCAAAATAGACAAAGAAGTCTTAGAACTCAACAATAGGAAACAAATAACCTAACTAAAAAATGGGCCAGAGACCTGAACGGACACTTCAGTAAAGAAGCCATACGGAGGGTGAGTAGACATAGGAGAAGCCACCACACGTCATATGTCATCAGGGAAATGCAAACTACAACGATGAGATGCCACCACATGCCGGTGAGCCTGGCCCCGATCCAGGGCACTGACCACAGCAGAGGCAGGCGAGGAGGAGGAGAAACAGGATTGTTAATTTCTGGGGCAAATGCAAAATGGCACAGCCTCTTTGGAAGAGTTTGCTGGTTTCTTAAAAACAAGACATGTTATTACCATACTTCTTGGTCTTTACCCACCAAAGTGGAAGGCTTACATCCACACAGAAACCTATGTGCGGATATCAATGGCTGCTGTATTCGTGATTGCCAAAACGTGGAAGCAACTGAGATGTGCTTCAGTAAGTGAATAGATAATTAAACTCTGGCCCATCCGGACAATGGGACATTATTCAGCAATAAAAAGAAATGAGCTCTTAAGCCATGGAAAGACATAGAGAATCTTTAAGTGCCAGCGACTTTATGGAAGAAGCCAGTTGGAAAAAGCCACGTGCTGTATGGTCCCAACCATAGAACATTCTGGAAGAGGCAAGTGGTTGCCTTCTCCGGGGTAGAGAAGGGGAGAGGAATAGACAGGGCACAGGGGATTTCCGGGCCAGTGAAGCAGTTCCGTATGCTACCACAATGCTGGACACAGTCACGACACATCTGTTCCAACCCGTAAACAGCACAGCAGCAAGAGTCAGCCCAAAGAGAGGCCGTGTGCTTTGGAGGATTGTGCTGCAAGTGTAAGTTTGTCTGTTGCAACAAATGTCTCACTCTGGAGAGTGATGTTGATAACGGGGAGGCCGTGCATGGGTGGGTACAGGGGGTGGACGGGAAATCTCTGTACCTTCCCCTCAATTTTGTCCCAAACCTAAACCTTCTCTAAAAGACAGTCTTGGAAAACAGTCTGGGATGCCGAATCCCTGCCCTCCAGTGTCAATGGGCAGCTGAGCATGGACCGTGGAACATACGAGAGGGAAGGGGACGTGTGACCAGAGAGCTTCCTGGAGGCAGGAGGAGACAGGAGGAGATCTGAGGGAAGGGGGCGCCGAGAGAGGCCAAAGGCCCCTGGTGCTTACTGGGTTCAAGGACCTGGATGGAGAGTGAGGAGGGGCCTGGGGGCCGTGCAGGGTTGTGGTGGTGTTTCTTTCTGTCCTGCTCCCCGTCTGTGGCTGTGGCCCCTCGGAGTGAGTGCAGGCACCTGGATGTACATCTGTCCGGCTAGAGTTGGGTTCAAATCTCTTTCATGTGACTTCTCAAAAAAACATTTTTTTTTTTGAGGGAACATTCACATGACGGAAAATGAACTTTTTTTTTTTTTTAAAGATTTTATTTATTTATTTGACAGACAGAGATCACAAGTAGGCAGAGAGGCAGGCAGAGAGAGAGAGGAGGAAGCAGGCCCCCTGCTGAGCAGAGAGCCCAATGTGGGGCTCAATCCCAGGACCCTGGGATCATGACCTGAGCTGAAGGCAGAGGCTTTAACCCACTGAGCCACCCAGGTGCCCCAGAAAATGAACTGTTTAAAGCGAACCGTTCAGTGGCATCTAGAACGTTCTCAGTGTTGCGCAACTAGGCCCTCATCTTGTTCCAAAACTTTTCCATCGCGAGAGGAATCCCTATGCCCGTTGAGGAGTCATTCTGCACTCTGTGAGCCCCACTCTCCACCCCACGGGCCCTGGAGGCCTCGCATCTACTTTCTGACTCTCTATTTACAGACTCTGGATTTTCGTAAACACGGGATCACTCAAGTCTTCGTGTCAGGCTTCTTCCACTTAGCGAAGTGTTTCCGAGGTTCAGCCATGTCGTTGTGGGGTCGGTACCTGGTTCATTTTATGGCTGAGTGCTGTGCCACTGATGAACGTCCGCAATCCTTGTGTCCTTTAGCGGCTGATGAGCATTCCGGCTGTTTCTGCCTGTGGCTGTCGTGAGTCGCGCTGCTGTAAACAGGTGTTTTGTGCGAGTGCTGATTTCAGTCCCCTTGTGTGTACACATAGGGGAGGAAGGGCTGGGTCAGATGATGACCCTGTGTTTAAGCTTCTGAGGTTATATTATCTTCCCACATTGGAAACATCATCTCTGCCCCCCGTCCCAAGCTCCTGCTCATTTCCCTGCTCTCTGCAAGCACACAACTCCTCACAGGGTATGTCCCCAGTTGCTTTCCAATTTCACCTCTTGGGCTTCGTCCCTGATCTTTATACCTATGACAGCAGTGAAAACTGCTCAGGTCCAGGTCACCTGTGTCCCCCACGGTCACCTCCAGCGTTCGTCCTGCTCACCATCAGCACCATCTGGGTCCGCAGCCCTCGCTCCCTGCAAAAACGCCTGTGTGGCTCCACAGCCGCCCCAGTGCCTCGAAGTGTGCTTGCTGGGGTGCCCTCTCCTCCCACACATGGCCTCAGCCATCCCCTCAGCCAGCTCCCGGTTTTGTCTCTAGTCCAGTCCTCCTTTCCCCTTCCAGGCTCAGCCTCCTGCCTGCCCGGGTGCATCTCCCCTGCGTGTCCGTGGGCCCCTTCAACCCTCCATGGCCAGAACTGCGCTCCTGCCTTCTGATGACCCTCTGCCCCCTCCCCGGCCTCTCCCCAGGCTGTGGATGCCCCCCCATGCCTCCTAGTGGGGCTGGTGGTGGCCGGCAGGTGGGAGGGCCAGCCAGGACTCCGCCTTCTGGCACAACTGCTTCAGGGCTCAGCCTGCACTCTGGGCTCCTCACTGAGCGGCAGGTGCCCACATCCCAGTCTCCGCCTCCTCGGACTGTCCTTATGGTGAACCAGGGCAATCTGTGGGGAGTGCCAGGCGTGTGGCAGGTGCCAGGGCATCTAGAAGCCGCTTCCCATCCCCTTTTCCTGAGCCGCAGCAACTTCTGCAGGAAGCGCTCCAGGCATGCTGCAGAGCTTTTCTGAACCTCAGTTTCCCTGTGTGTAAAATGGGGATAAAAAGCTACCCATTAGAGGTCCTAGCAGGGTCTTGTGTCTAAGAGTTCCCATGGGCCTGGCACCCACCTGGGACTCCGCTCATGTCGCATGGGGGTCATGGACATGTGTGTGCTCAGTACAGCCCCGTCCGGCAGACAGGGCTCCCCAGGGAAGGGGAGTGGGCATGGAAAGGCAGGCAGGAGATAGAGGCCACCTCCCAACACGAGCCCCCCTCTGTCGGCTTCCCCCCCGGGCTGTAGCTGCTGAGGCAGGAGGCAGAGGCCCAGCTGATCGCCCACCCCCTAATCAGCCTGTCAGCACTGAGGATCCGGCAGGAGCCCCCCACTAGGGCTGTGCCTGGAGGCTGGATTTGGAGGGGGTCCCAGCCACCTGCTTCCCCTTGGCCTGGGGATGCTGGCACTGTTGGGAGCGGGGGTTTTGTGGACCCCTCCCCTCCTCTCTGCTTTCCCTCCCCACAACCCAGTGACTTCAGGAGGCGGAGCACAGGCCAGTGAGTTCAGACTCTGGGGCCTGGGACCAGGCATGGAGACAGGGTCAGACTGTCCAAATGGCAGACGGTATTGATGGGTTGTGGCCCAAGGTGATGGGGCTGGTTTGGGGGCAGGATAGACAGACAAGGACTATAGAGACGGGTGGAAAGCCTGAAGGTACATGTGGGCTTTGGAGAGGGGGTGGCGCATGGCTGAGTTTTGTAAGCAGGTGGGAGAGATGTGCGCTGTGACCAGTGAGGAGGGCATGACCTGACGGCATCGGGGGCAGTGTGGGCAGGTGTGGGTAGCATACCTGGGCTGGGCTGGGCCCCCACTTGCCCAGGCTCTGACCCTCAGTAACTCCTGCCCCTCTAGCCCAGCCCCCCACTGTCTGGGGAGGGGCAGAGATCACTCCCAGGCCAGGGATGAGGTTTTAAGTCATGTGTCTCTTATTACCTCCACTGTCCCTCTGCCACTGCTCCCTGTACTATGGTGCCTGCATCGCCTCAACACCCGGGTTCTCTGGCTCACCTGTCGTCCACTCTTCACCCCAGGTGGAGGGAAAGTGCAGGCTCCTGGGTCTCTGGAAAGGGGGTTTACTGGAAACTTCTGCTGCCTCAGAGCTTTGTGGGTGCTCACACATTGCTCTCACACAATAATCCTGGAAGATGCCTTCCCTTGGTCATCCCCATTTACAGATGAGGACGTGAGGCTCAGGGAGGTTGAAGGGAATTTCTGGGCCCCCAGGTGCTCTGGTGAGCCCCAGTCCCGGGGTCGGGCTCTGGCTGACAGAGCAGCCCTCAGAAGGCCACAGAAGTCTGGATCTGGGCTGTGGCTCACAGAGTCTCCAGGGTTCTCAGACCATCGCCCAAGCCTCAGTTTCTCCTCTGTAAAATAGTAGTACTTATGTCATAAGATACTCAGGTGGCTTAAATGAAAGAATGTTGTCCTGGGGGCCAAAGTCTGGTGTATAGTATATGCTCAATAAACACAAACTCGCGTTATAGATCGTTGTTGTTCTGGATGCAGACCCTGAGCCCTTGCTCTGTTCCTGGCCCCATGCTGGGTGGTTCTGGAGATGGATCAGGGACTAGAAGGTCAGCTTGAGGCTAAGGATGGTCAGAGCTGTCTCAGAGAGAAACCCCGGGGAGACCCCAAACCCAGCCTGGGAGCCTGAAGGGGAAGCCAGAGGTCAGCCAGGTGGTGGGCAACCTGGGGGTTAGGGGCATAGCCGGGACAAAGGCATATGGAGATGGGAACAGCTGGGAGTTCAGTGTGGCCAGAGATGAACTGTCAGGAAAAGTCCCGTCATTTTCTTTGCAGAAACTCTTTCCTGGCCCTCTTGGGGCCACAGTAAAAGGGCACCTGGAAGTGCTTGAGGACCCCTGCAGCTGGCAGGCCTGGAGAGAACCCACAAACACACAGTGTGGTCGGTGCTGGGCTCTGTGGGTCTCTTCCCTCCGTACCCCAGTGCCCGGCACAGAAATGCTGCTGCTGTGAATCATAGTGGTAGTGATGAGAATATCTCTATGCCAGGCATGGTTCTGAGTGTTCACAAACTCATTCATCATCACGGCAATCACCTCTTAGTTCCCCTGATGGAGAAACTGAAGTCCAGAGTGCTATAGTTAGCTGCCCAAGTCTCAAAAGGTCTGCGGGCCAGAGCTACAGCTTGAACATGGCCGGTGCTGTCAGGGACTATGGACAGGTCCAGAGAGAGGGGCAGGGCAGTCTGGCTTCGGGTGAGGCAGGGTGTGTGGGCCGGGCTCTTGGGGCTGGTCCAGCACCCCTGCACTGTCCTGTGTGTGGCTCCCTCGAAGCCTGCCCTCTCTGGGTCCTGGACCTCTGCGGCCAGCCTGGGACGGCTCCTCCCCAGTTGGGCCACAGTCTTGCTGTCCTTAGGTCCCTGGCAGGCCTGGTGTGGTGGCCTCTCAGGGTTCCCAGCAGGGAGATACTGGCTGGGGTTGCTCAGAGGTGCCCTGACATTGGAGTTGAAATGGAAGTGAGGGGCTGGTTGGCTCTCAAGTGCTTGCTGAGGTCAGAGATGAGTCGTGGAACACCTGGATGGCCCTCGTTCCCCCAGTCCCATGGGGCAGGAGTGACATCCTCAGAGGACAGGTAGGGAAACCGGGGCTCAGAGACGGGCAGTCAGGTGCCCAAGACACACAGCCAGGGAGTCACAGAGCTGGAATCTGAACCCAGAGCAGGTCCACTTCAAAGCTCGTGCAGTCTGGATTCAAGCAGGTGCTCTACCTCGGGCTTTGCAAGTAACACGAGTGCACAGAGCCGCCTTGCTGGGTGATCAGGGCATGTGGGCCTCGTGCTGTCGACCAAGTCTTCACGTGCCCACCCCAGGCCCTGGAGGCACTTACAAATGAGGACACTGAGGCCCAAAGAGGGGGCCAGTCTGTTTGTCAGGATTTAGGGTTCTAGGCAGTTCTGTTCCCAGAGGTCTCATGGAAATCCGGAGGTTATGGGATGCCGTGGGAGTGGGCACGGGGTTTCCAGAATTCCCCAGCCTGATTTTGTTGAGGCCTGGCCTGTCTGGCTGTACAAGGGGCCCCTTCTCTGTGAGGGGGATGACAAGAGGGTGGCGCTATGATCTGAGGGCCCTTCCCATTGGTGCAGTCAACCAGGGCATGGACTTGAGCACATTATTGGTCAAGGTCACCTGCCTGGCTTCCATTCCTAGCTATGTGGCCCTGAGCAAGTCACTTCATTTCTCTGAGCCCTGGTGTCCTTATCTGTATAACAGGGATCATGAGAGTGCCTGCTTCACAGGGCTGCGCTGGGACTCTGGGAGGTGAGATTCGGGGGCTCTGGGGCTGCCCGCCACGGCTAGGTCCCACTCTGTCTCTGACAGGCAGTGTGGCCTTAGGTAAGTGCCTTCGTCTCTCAGTTTCCTCCTCTGTCAAATGAGGCTAATAGCAGACTCTGTCTTGTAGGGCCAGGTCAGGACACAGTAAGGCAGTCAGGGTAAAGCCCCGTGATGTGAGCAGAGGTCCTGCCGCAGGCTCTCAGGCCTGGGCCACCCTGGAAGAGGGAAGGGAACGTTGGACGTCGCCAGCCGCAGGGCCGGAGGTCACTTCCTGGAGGCCACCCCCGTGGGGGGTCCAGCTCCCGCGGCCTGCGGGGAGCAGATCACCAGCGGTTTCATCCCTTGCGCTTGGTCTGATGAAGTATTTATAGCAGGCGGGTTTTAGAGCAAGGCTTGGCAAGCGTCTGTGGGTCGTCCCTCCCAGCATAGGCCGTGAGGCTGATGAGCAGACCATGGGGATGAGAAGGAGATAGGAGCTCGTGAATAAATCATCTCAGGATCTGGGCTAATGGCCTGGCCGTGGGGCAGCGTGTGCAATTAGTGTGCTAATTGTCCGGAGAGGGTGACTTCTGCGTGGGCAGGGCCCAGGGTCCCCTGGTTTGCAGAGTGCCTGGTGTCAGGGGCGCCCTCTGCTGGAGCCCAGTGGTTCTGAATGTGGGCTCTCCCCATATCCGGTGGTCAGGGCCTGGGCGCCCACCTCATCCCTACTTGCTGTCCTCTGAGGGGGGCTCCCAGGTTTCTGAAGGGGTCTTACACTGGGGATACTCAGCAAGCTGGGCTACATATGGACCTTGGACCAGCGTCTCGACTCCTGGCAGCGCTTTGCTAGCTCAGGGGCTTGGTGGGGTAGCTGAGAGCAGAACCTGGGGGCTCGAGGGTCTGTGTTTCACCCCCTCCCAGCCCCCAGCTCCTTTTCTTTTCCCACCCTTTGTGTTCAGTGGTTTGGGTTTTTTTTTTTTTTTCCTTTGAATGAAGGCTGTCCCAGCTTAGCCAGCTCCTGCCCTGTTGCCAAGGTGACTAGACCATCTCTGCATCCCATGGCCACTGCCAACCAGTGCTGGGCGAGGGACTGTAGTGCATGCACGTGCACCTGCCCCGAGCACACATGCACGTGTGTGCCACGCCTCGTAAAGCTTGAACATGTATATAACACGTGTGCAAGAGCAGACACGCAGAGACCTACAGCCATGGTGTCCAACCCCTACACAAACGTCAGCACACATTGTCCCTGGGAAGGTGCAGGCCCATGTCTGTGCGCACACTGCCCATGCAGTAGACCCCACAGGCACCCCTGTGTTCCTGCAAAGGAACGGGTGCACCGCCCTGCAGGTGACCCCAGCGGGCGGGGCTGTCCACTTCATCCCTCGCACTTCTGCCCACAGCCTAACTCTCCTCCGGTCCCTGGAGCTGTCTGCAGGGGCACTCCTGAGGACAAACACCTCCTAAACTGCACCTCTCCGGCCCTGTACCCCTTGGCGGGGTGGAGAGCCTCGGGCCACTGCAGCCCCTGCCTCCCGGGAGCACCATAGACCACTTCGGGGACTTCCTTGCCCTTTGGGGGGAAAACCAAGATTCCAGCTCTAGGTACCAACGGGCTGGAGCCTAAGTGTCCCAGGAGGGACTCGCTCAGCAGCAACCCCGTGACTTGCTGCCATCCTTCTCCTGCTTTTCCCGAACGCCCAGGATCACCTCCTAAATAAACTTCCTGTTCCCAAATCCTTCCCTCAAGATCTGTTTCGGGGTCAGGTGCCTACAGATCACTGACATTTCTAGAAAAGCATGCACCCAAACCCCAGACCTGATATCCACACAAGGCTGTGCCCACACACAAGCACCTTCTGTGTGCCGGACTCCGGTCGGAGCACTCGGCACACACTACCTTGGTTAAGTCCCCAGCAGCTGCGCCAGGTAGGCTGTAGAATTAGGCCTGTCTGACCGGTGTGGAAATGGAGGCAAGGATTAATCCCACGACTGTATGTCTTCCAGACAGAGGCAGGGCAAGCTGGAGCAGGCAGGGCCATGACCAGTGTAGGGGGATCTCCAGCACCCCCAGCATCTCCCTCTGGCTGGCAGATGCTGGTCTGAGAATGGGAGTAGGAAGCAGCCTTGTTCCTCCTCCCAGCTGTGGGCCATGCAGCCTGGCCCCTGGGCCCACGTGACCTCTCCAGAATACGTCACCCAACGAGAAGGCTGCCCTCTGGCGCTGACTGGCCCATGGCTTTGCCGTGCTGGGGTCTCTCTCGGACCCTGATTCTTCTTCTAGGGCAGGACATGTGGGCAGTGGCTCCTGGCGGTGTGGACAGGCACACACATGGGGTATTACCTAAAAGCTTGAGGCGTGGGAAAGCTTTTCCTGGGGTTCTCTCTCAGGCCAGAGACCTGCTGGGCATGCCCCCTGTTCCAGGATAGATGCCCCCAAACCTACCTTATTCTCTTCCAGGCACCTGGAGAGACTGAGGTTTGTCCTAGACATTGGGGCCAGGCTCGTTTGGTCAAGTCCAGGGTCTGTGTTTCCATGGCCCTGGAAGTCCTGGGTTCTCGTGCCCTCTGTTGTGGACACCAGCCATGTGACCCTGGGCAGGGTGCTCACCCTCTCTGAGTTCATCTCCAGCCTCTATCAAGAGGCATGATACCATGAACTGAAGCAGCCTAGGTCACAGTGTTGGGTATGCCTGAAGCACGGTGGGGGTGCCTTTCTTATGTGCTGGGGTTGGAAAAGCGTGTGTGAGGATGAAGCTGGGGTAAGGCAGCTGTGGGGGGCGGCTCTGGGTCCCTTCCTACCCCCAGCTTCAGTCTCATTGTGACACTGGCCCCAGAAGAGCCTGCACCTCACCCAGGACTAGACGAGGGAATGCATGGAAGAAGATGCTGTCAGTGCTCTTCTCTGTGTTCCAGAGAATTTCTCAGGTGCGTGCTCCTGGGCTGGGCCCCAGAAGGAGTCCCGGGTAACTCTGGGTTTGACCTGGGACATCATAGTTGGGTCATAGGCTGAGGCCCCACCCAGGCTGTCTCAGGCCTCATCTTGGCTTCCCCTTGCTAACCCTCCTCCCTCGGACTGTAGCTCCTTCTTGCCTCCGGCCTGTGCGTTTGCTGTTCCCTGTGGAGGCCTGGCTCTCTCCCTGCATCCAGACCGCACTTCCCCCAGTGACTGGACAGCCTCGGTGCGGCCCGAATCGTCATTTGTTCCTTTTTTTCTGAAATGTCCGTTATGAACCCCGGGAGGGGGCAGGGGCTTTTCACCCCGTTCACAGGATACCCTATATAGGGCATCTCTGGAGGTGGTGCTCACTGCAGACAGGTCTGGGGAACAGACGCATGACTGAGGGAGCGTGATGGCCCAGGCGACGTCACCATGTCACACAGGAGGCCCCAGGCCCGAGCCGGCTGGCTGGGGACGGCTTTGAGGTCCGCTTGCTCAGTATAATATTCCTGAACGCATGAGGGAACCCACAGAGGACCACAAAGGGAAGCAGACGTGGGAATTGTTTATCAGCACGTGTGTCCCGGTCATCAGCACGCGGTGGCTTCGGGACGCCTTCAACAGCGAGAGCTGGCGGGGGCCCCAGGACTGACCCCACTGGGTGCCATGCTGCTGGCCTTCACTGCCTCCACTTGTCACCGAGGGAGCGGTACATTTTGCAGAGATAAAGGGGGAAGTTACGGGTTTTTCCCATCAAGTTCAGAGAACCCTGGATTTCATTTTTGGGTCCCAGGGTAGGACCTGCTGGAACGTGCTACGGTGTGGCAGGGACCACACAGCCCTGCACCTCCCTTCCCACGCCGCAGTGTCCGCCAGACCCCTCGGCTCCCCGCTACCCCCTGTCATGCTCTTTTGTTTGGCTTCTGGTGTCCCTGAGCAGCCCTCCTGAGGGCTTAGGGACCAACCCGGGTGTCCTGCACAGTGGCCTCTGCTTCCATTTCGTGGTCATGGCTGGGGGGAGCAGGCTTCGCTGCAGCCTCAGTGCCACCTGCCTGGCTGCTCTGGGGAGGTGGGTGTGGGGATGTGTCCCAGCAGGTGGGAGGATCCCCCGACACCCTGAGGCTTGTCCCGGGGCCTTCCTGCTGCCAGGGCAGAAAGCTGACGTTTCCGGGTCCGTGGGCTTGCCATAGTTCAGAGTGGGCTGTGATGATGGCAGCCTGGTCCCTGCTCCCTGTGGGGCAGCGCTGCTGTGAGCAGTCAGTAGGGGAAGGAGGTGGGAGACTCCCGTTCAGGCCACAGCTTTCTCCCTGAGACAGAATGAACAAGACCCAGAAGAACTTCTTATTGGGCTGATGGGGAAACTGAGGCCCAGACAGGGTAAGGTCCCATGATGAACTGAGACTGAAGGGGTCTTGGGGTGGATCGACGCCAGGCCTGCAGTCTTGTTGCGTGGACCTTAAGGGTCCTCTTGGGTCACAGTGGCCGATTCGGGAGGGGCTCTCTGTATTGCCCTCCTTAGTCTTTTCCAGAACCCGACCCCCATGCTCAGGGCAGTCAGACCCAGGATCTGGCCTCAGGGGGCCCCTGGCCTGGTGGGGAAGACTGGGAGGGACAGGTAGCTGCCACTCAGGATGGTCTGATCAAGGACAGAGGGAAGCACAAGGGGTGGGGGCTTGGAAGTGGGTGTTGAAGGATGCATAGGAGTTTGTGGGAGAATGAGGAAGAGAGGGCACTGGGCAGAGGGTCTGGCGTGTGGCAAGGCAAGGAAGTGGGAAGCATTTCCTCTGAGCATCACTACTGGGACATGGATTATTACTGCCACTGGCTGATGAGGAAGAAGAGGCCCCGGGTGCGCCCATCTATCCCACTGCCTCTGTGTCCCCAGCCAAGTCCTCTCTCTTTCTGAGCTGGTCCTGTCCCCTCTCGCTTCCTCTCTTCTCTCTGACACACTCAGCTCCAGCCCTCCCAACTTCCCTCCGGTTCCTTGAACACATAGAGCAACAGTCCAGCCTCAGGGCCTTCTTTCTTGCTGTTCCCACTTCCAGGAACACTGTTCCCACAATCTCTCCTCATGCTGCTCTCAAGTCAAATGTCACAATTTCCTGGAAGACCTGTAGAATCGTGCCCACCTTGCCTCTGGAATTACTTGCTCCCCCCAACATGTTTTTTGCCTGTCTTGCTTCACGTGAGTGTCGGCCCCACGGACCCTGTCTGCACACAGTGGAGGCTCAATAGATGCCTGCTGAGTGAGTAAGTGTTAGGTGTGATTCTTGTGAGGAGGTGAAGGCCCAGGGCCTTGGCAGTGCTCCCAGGCCTGAGCTAGGGTGAAGGGATGGTCCTTCTAGAAAGCCCCCTCTGCTTTCTTGGATTCCTGATCATAGAGCTCAGCCTCCCATCTATGCCAGGCCCCTCAGAGGCCTGTCAGGCCGTCCCAGGGCATTTTCTGTTCCCCAAATAAGCCGAATTTACCGAAAGGGGAGGCAAAAAAGGGGAAGAGGAACAGCTGTCTCAGTGTCCCCCCAGCAGAGCATTGGAGTCATGGGGTGACTGGGGCCAGGGCTCAGGCTCTGATCCTGCCCAGCCTTATCTAGACAGACCCCGCGTAGTGCCCAGCCTGTTATGAAGAAATGCAGCTCCCAAGGTGGGGCCTTTTCCCTCATGGGGGGAAGGCAGGTCTGGAGGGTTCATTGGGGAGGTGGTGGCTGGAGAAGACAGACACCTGGCTCTGAGACTCAGCTCACAGATGGACATGACCATTCTCCTCTCTGTGCCCTATTTCTCCTCTGTCAAAAATGCTTGTGTAACATTCTCTGATGCAATGGCAGGTACTCAGCCAAAGCTAAGCGCTGTGTTCCAGGGCCCAAGACATGGGAGGACTTGGCAAAGAGCAAGAGGGGACCCGGAGAAATCTTGGAAGGCTTTATAGAGGAGGTATCCTTCGTGCTTGAAGGCTACACTGAGTTCTAGAAGGCAGCTCAAGGCATTCCACTGGGAGGGGCCCCCTCATGCTGAGGCTCTGAGGCATGGACATTCTTGAGTCATCATTTGCTGGGGGTCACACGTTCTTCAGTGGAGAGCCTCCCTCTAGCGCTGTGTTCATTCCTATCCTGTCTTTTTCTGCTGTTGATTTATAACAACTCTTTGTATATTCAGTGCACCAGTCTTCTTCTTTTTTTTTTTTTTAAATATTTTACTTATTCATTTGACAGACAGAGATCACAAGTAGGCAGAGAGGCAGGCAGAGAGAGAACGGGGGGAAGCAGGCTCCCTGCTGAGCAGAGAGCCCGATGCGGGGCTCGATCCCAGGACACTGGGACCATGACCTGCACCGAAGGCAGAGGCTTTAACCCACTGAGCCACCCAGGCACCCCAGTCTTCTTTATAGTAAACATTTTCATTTGCGTTTTTTGCTTATGATGGGTTTTGATAAACAACATTGTAAATATTTTTATGTTGGTAAGTTTTCCTGCCTTATCTTTCATGGTCTTCCTTGTGCCAGGCTGTTCTTGTCACTTTATCTCAGGTCTTTGCTCTCCTGTGAACATGCTGGGTGCTTGGGAAATGCCTGAGACTCCAATTAAGCTGAAGCTTAAAAAATTACAGCTTTAAGAAAAATAGAGGCCATGGTGCCTTTGCTCACTGTGTACCTCCCCCTGGGGTTCCTTCCCATTCTTTCTATCTGTTCCTTCCTTCCTGCCTGGAGTGAGGTCCAGCCCAGGCCCTCCAGGGGCCCATGCCCCCTCTCTAGAGTGAGTTGGGGTTCAGGTATGTGGTGATGGGAGGCAGTGGGGAACTAGGAAATTTCCGGTTGGGCAACCTCCATGTATTAACTTGATGAAACCCCATGAGATGATATCACTATTAATCCCATTTTACAAGTCAGAAGGTGGACTCAGAGAGGGTATATGACTTGCCCAAGGTCACACAGGAAGGGACAGAGATAGGATTTGAACCCAGGCCATATTGCCCCAACTCATACTTTCAAGTTTCCTTCTGACACTTCATTGCCCTTGGTATCAATTCCAAGGTCATTAGTATGGTATCTGGCGCCTCTCAGGTCCTCAGTTTCTTCATCTGTCAGTGTCACGCCTTGGCCCCAGCGCCTACGCACACAGGACTTCTCTGTTAGTAGGATGATGACGTCCCTGTCTGTCTCTCTACACCCTCTTCAGCCCCAAATCCTTCAGGATGCTGGAATGTTGGGCTTGGAAGGGCCAGCCCCTGGGGTTGTAGATAGGAATAGGGAGGCTCAGAGGTGGGGAGAGCCTTGCCCAAGACCCAGTGTGTGAGGAGCAGAGCCCCATGTGCACCGTGGCCTGTGGGATTCTAGGTGCTACTGACAGCGCTGCGGTCAGTCTTGGGCTGGGCTTTCTCCTGTTGCTCCCTCCAGGAAGCCCCCCTGCACCCCGACTGGGTTAGCCGTCTGTCCTGGGCGCTGAGGGATCCGACTGTGGCTCTGAGCCAGCCTTGTTGTGACTGCTGGTTTACTCACTATCTCCCTTGCTTGGCAGGGCACCCCACGAGGACAGGCATTTGCTGGTCCATCCAAGTCACTGGTGCCCTGCTGAGCCCAGCTTGAGCAGGCCCTCAGGAAGGGCTGACTGTAAGAGGGAGGCCCAGAGAGGGACAGACACCTGCCCCGAGACCCTTTAGGTCCCACATGCTCCTGGGATGGGAGATTCGGGACAGGTCTCTAATGGCCACTCTAGCAGAGAGCTCCCAGGGGCCTCTGTCCTCAGCTACACCCAGAGGCCTGGGGCCAAGGACACCCTGTCTCCCTCCTGTCCCCACCTGCTGTAGAAGGATGTTCTCAAGATAAAAATACCCTCCAAAACATTCCCCAGTGTCTGGCATGACCTGTTGTCCATCCTGGGGGCCAGAGGCTCCTGCCCTGGCTTCACCTTGGGGCTCAGAAGGCAGATGTCCACTTCTGCTGGCCATTTGGCCCAGCTTGTCCCTGGATCAGAGTGTGTAGCCCTGTCACCAGGCCATGGAGCAGGAGTGGCCTGAGGGTTGCCTGTGGTGGTGGCAGGAGCATCTGCTGGGCACAGAGGAGGGAGGTGGCCAGGCTCCAGGCTCTGCCAGCTCCTGGTTCTCCTGCTTCCTGGCCTCTTGGGGTGCATCTTGAGAGGGTCACATGGGACTGCGTGGGAGGGCGAGGGATACATATGCCACCTTTCCATCCTCTCGGGAATCTCCATGTCTGCTCTCAGAGCCTGCAAGAGAACCTTCCAGAGAACCCTGGAGGGGCTGGCCCTTACCCCAGGTCTGCACCGGGACAGGGCCTCCCTTTGCTCCCCTGACTGTCCGGAGGTAGGTGGGCTGTACCTCTTTTGCAAAC
>NW_019154181.1:30572-31799 GCF_002288905.1 Enhydra lutris kenyoni | reverse complement strand
CAGAATGAAGCGTCCCCGGGGTCCTTCACTGATGCAGAGAAGTTCTCAAGTGAGGGAACGAGCTGGGGCAAAGGAAAGAATTTTCTCCCTGTGGGCCTCTGCCGGAAGGCCACTGACACCCCAGAGACGGAGCGCTTGGTACAGATAAAATTCTCCTTTCCCCTAGATGGGCCTCGCATGTCTTCCTCCCTGCGTGTCCTCTTGTCCCTGCAGGCAGCCCCTGTCTGCCCTGTGGCCCTCCTCATCTCAGCCTCTCCAGGGAGAACACCACTCCAATTCCTCCCTGTCACCGTGCCAGGCTGGAGGAGGGGTCCGCAGGCCCTCTGCCTGCCCACCGCGGCTTTCTGTCCTGTCACTGTGGTGAGAACCAGGGCTGCTGGCGGAGTCTCCCACGATGGAGTCCTCAGAAAAAGCGACCACTCTCCCACACGCAGCACACAGCCGCATGTGGACGGTGCCCTGAATCTCAGCAGAAGGAAGTAAAAGAGGGGCGTGTGGGCCCAGGAAGGACAGGGAAGTGGCCCAAGGTCACACAGCTGGGGAAGTATCACATCCAGCATGAGGAGGTGGGAGGGCGCACTCCAGGGCCTCTGCGGGAGAGGGTGTGCGGTCACAGGGGTCCGCGGGGGCATGTCCCAGCTGGAAGAACTTGCTGGGGTCTGCAAGCGGGCGGGGCTCTGTCTTCTCTCCCAGGGCTCCCACCGGATCCAACCCCACCCTGGCCCCCGAGGCTCTGGGTCACAGTGGGCTGACCGAGCCCAGGAACGCCAGGCAGGGATTTTCAAACACACATCTCCACACGGTGGCACTCAAAGAGATCAAAATGCATTTAATGTGGTCTAGTCTCTTGGCCTATGTCTTTAGATACCGCTATGTATTGAAAATAACATGAAAATTCTCCAGTTTCACCATTTAAAATAGATTTAACATTCTATGACCTCACGCAGGGCAGATACCCCTGTGCAGGGGCCTCCTTCTCATCAGGCCCCTGCTCCCAGTCCCCGGACCCCGCCAGGACCCTCGAGCAGGCAGGGACTGGGGGCACAGCACCAGCAGGTCACGGGGGGCGGCCACCATGTCCCAAGCAGCACGCGCAGGCGTGCACGCGGACACACCACTTCCATAGACGTTCGTGTGCACACACTCCTGGGACCCGCACGTGCTCCCACGCGCCCATGCGTACAGCCCCCAGCAAGCAGGCACCAGCCCTGTGCACCAAATGCACCA
>NW_019154181.1:18644-30219 GCF_002288905.1 Enhydra lutris kenyoni | reverse complement strand
CATATATGTCGTCAGCCCAGACTCACACACACAGGGAGATCGTCATGGGCACACACCTGCACAGCACTCCCACGAACTGTGGGTCCACACGCTCCTGCACTCAGGCAAAGCTGTATTTGCACACATACGCTTGTACAGAGATGAGATGATGGCGCATGTGATGCCACACACTTGGTGCTCACACACACACACACACACACACACACACACACCGCCAGCACAGCCCCTTTCCCACGTAAGCAGCTCAGTGTGTCAGGGAGGAGGGCACCAGAGGCCACGTTCTTGGCCCACTCCAACCTCCACACCTCCTGGTTCTGGCTGTCGAGAAAATTCTTGGAAATCCCAGTGCCTGGGAGGGTGAGGGTGGGAGTATATGGCTAGACACACCTGCACAGCACACAGACCAGACATCATGTACACTCACACACACACGCACACCCAACACACACACCCAGGTGCACAAATGCTCCCCACTCACCTGTGCTCGGCACACGCACCACACATGGCATGTGGAACACTCAGAGGGTTGGTGCTCTCCACACACACACACGTACACGCACACATGCACGCACACACACACACACACACACACACACTCACACATACAAAGGCACACACACACCCCCTCCAGCACATACTCCCCAGGGACAACGGAATCCTTGCTCTGCACACACATGGCTCCTCCCATCCACCCTCCCGTTTCAAGTGCACTAAAGAGGGAGACTATTTTGGTCTTTAGCACAAGCAATAAATAAATAAATAAATACAGGGAAGAAAAAAAAAAAAGAGGGCAGAAGAGTTTGAAAACGCAGCATCTGCCTTTGGCGAGAGATGAAAGGCAGCTCAGGGCTGTTCTCCCACAGGGTCTGGGGCTGAACCATCCAGCGTGGGCCTGGGAGGAGGACAGGCCTGAGAGGAGGTACACCAAGCCACTGAGGTGGCAGGGGCCTTGGGGGACCCAGAGGCTCTGGGCTCTGCTCCAGATGGTAGCAGTGGAAGCCTGCCCACCCAGCCCTGTAAGGCTCTCCTGCGGCCAGGCAGAGCAGAACACAGGCCCCTGTGCCGGCCCCAAGTGACTGGGGCCATCTCATCCCTCCCCCGTTCAGCCTGACAGTCTGGGAGGGGGNGGGCCATCTCATCCCTCCCCCGTTCAGCCTGACAGTCTGGGAGGGGGCGGGCCGGTGAGCCCTCCCATATCAACTCTACCCTTGCCCCCCAGAGCTGAAATGGAGAAAGCCAGCTAGGCTCAGGGCTGGAAGCCAGGCCCTGGGCTGGGAAGGAGCTGAGGCCCCTCCAGCAGATCCTGAGAGGAAAGAGCTACCTCCGCGGCCTGAAGCACCCCAGCAGGAAATGAGGCTGGGGCCTGAGGCTAGGGCAGGATGCTGGGAGTCAGGTATCCCTCAGGGCACGGACACGGGGTGTCTATGGGTGGGAACCGATAGCTCATGCCCAGACCCTCCAACTCCTCCGACCTCAGGCCAGGTCTCCAGCTGCCCTGGGGATGGGTAGAAGAGGAGGGGAGAGGCAAGAACCCTCATCCCAGGCCCCTGGCCTCCCCCGGCCTCCCAAGACCCACCCACCGACTGCGTGACCTTGCAGTCTGCCTCAGTTTCCCCACTTGGGCCAGGGTCTTGGGTGCCTAGCTGTCTTGGAGAGCACAGCTCGGGGTGGCCGAGGCTGGCAGGCTAGGGAGACACATACGGGCTTTCTAATTAAGGACTTCCTTACAGGCCTGATCATTCGAGAGGACAGAATTCTTAGCTGTCCTGGGAAGGACCTGGCCCGCTCCATCCCCGCCAACTGTGTCCTCTACCAAGAACAAGCCCACGCTGGGCAGCCCGTGGCCCAGGGGCCTGCTTCCGGGCCAGCAGAGCCAATAGATGCAAACTTCTTCCTGATGAGGCTGCCTGGATGCAAGCGCCACTCCCGGTCATCTTGGCTGACAACTGCACACCTCTTCTAAGATCATTCCTCTGCCCTTCAGCAGGGACAGCCTGGCTGGGACGCCCCTGCACTCACCTAGGCTGCCCCAGTGCGGAGAGCGGGCCAAGACGGCCCACCTCTGCAGACACACAGGCTGGTGCGGACTTCATGGTGGAATCAGGGGCAGCTGGGAGGACCAGTGAGTCCGAGAAAAACAGAAACAACTGGGGCTGGTCTACCTGGGGTCCCTAAGGCACGACTCATACTGGGGTCCCATGGGAATAGGGCCAATCTGCTTCCTGGGCATCTGGGAACCCTCTCTCCCTTCCCATGGAGCCATCTACTCCAACATTTTCCAAGCGTCCCTCACTGTGGAAAGGGTGGAGGCTATTGGGCAGAAAAGGAGAGAAGGAAAACAGGAAAATCTGGTGGGGGTGGGGAGAGCGGACCCTCCATGGCAGGCAGGTCCCATATCCAGCCCTGAGACGCACCTCTAAGGTACAAAAGAGCTCAAACTAGTTTTTTTCCCAGCCCCTACCCCCATCTCTGTGACTCTGGAAAGCTTTTATTATGATCATTAACATGGTCTTGGTTTTTCCATCACAAACATCATCCAATCCGCCTGTGAGCAGAAGGAACCACAGATGAGCGCCGCGCTTGCGCGTGCGGATGGCGCCGCCCAGCACACACTTGGCCTTCACGGAGGAGAGGCCTGTCCAGCCTCAGGGAACCTCGTGGAGCCCCCATCTAATGCCTGCATCTTGGCAGACCAATGGAATTCTCACTGTCCATTTTTATAATCCCCAGAAATTAAATTTTTTTGTCAATCACGTGTTAATTTTTTTTTTTTTTTGTAAGCAGTCTTACTCAAGCTATGGTTGAGAAAGCCAAAACCAGTGTTTCTCCCCAAGTTAAAAACCAGCGAGGTGCCCTGCAGCCTGCCAACCTTCACCCACAGAGGCTGGATGGTCACTGAGACATCTCTGGGCAGGCCGCAGTTCTAGCCTCAGACAGAAGCCCCTGGCTCCTGGCCCAGACCCCAAGAGGCTACCTCCCTGCACCTGCTCCGGCCTCTGAGGCCAGCGGCGGCCTGCTTTGGTCACCCATTCTCCCGCCAACCTTCCCAGTCCACTGTGAAGAAACATAAAACATCTAAAACACTACTGAGTCTGCAACTGGGGCACCTGGCCTGTTCTGCTCAAACCCAGGGCCCTCGAGGGACACCAGGCCTTTCCCTGGCGGGGCGGATGCTGCACCTTGGCCCATGGTGGCTCAGATCTCCGACTCCCGTCTGTAAGGCCGCTGCTCAAGGCCGCCACCACCGGCCTGAGGTCTGTCAAAGTCATGCCGGGCCTGGGGGCTGCGGCCATCCTGGTCTCCATCTGCCTCGTCCTCCTCATCACGGCTCAGGAAAGCCAGCTCGTTCTCGTAACAGAAGGAGTTGGCACTGGGCAGCAGGAATTTGTTCTCCACCAGGTCCTTGGCGCTGCAGCGGGGTGTGGAGGGCACCTCGTAGGTCTTATGGAAGTGGGAGTAGTCGATCTTGTACTGGTTCTTCTCCTCAAAGAGGACAGGCTCAAAGCGGTGGCCCCACAGGATCTCGTTGGCCAGGTAGGAGCTGCGGGCCTGCGTGGTCATGGCCGTGGCCTCCACCATGCCCTCCAGGATGACCACAATCTCGAAGTCATCCGTCTCCAAGTCCTGCCGGCTGATACCAAACAGCGGGCTGGCCTCGTCGATCTCATGCAGGATGGTAATGGGGGACACGAGGAAGATGCGGTCGAGGCCCTTGTCAAAGCCGACGTCGATGTCGATCTGGTCCAGCGGGATGTACTCGCCCTCCTCGGTGACCCGCGGCTTGATGAGCTGGGCCCGCACGTGCGCCTCCACGATGTGGCTCTTGCGCAGGTTGCCCACGCGCCACATGAGGCAGAGCTTGCCGTCGCGCAGGGCCACCACCGCGTTGTGGCTGAACAGCAGCGTCTGCGCACGCTTCTTGGGCCGAGCCATCTTGGCCATGATGGCGCCGATCATGAAGGAGTCGATGATGCAGCCCACGATGGACTGCGCCACCACCATGAACACGGCCACCGGGCACTCCTCCGTCACACAGCGCAGCCCGTAGCCGATGGTGGTCTGCGTCTCGATGGAGAAGAGGAAGGCCGCCATGAAGCCGTGCACCTGCATCACGCAGGGCGTGCGGCCACGGCCCTCGGCCGGCTCCAGGTCGCCGTGCGCCACGGCGATGACCCAAAAGATGACGCCGAACAGGAGCCAGGAGGCGAGGAAGGCCAGCGAGAAGATGAGCAGCATGTAGCGCCAGCGGATGTCCACGCAGGTGGTGAACATGTCGGCCAGGTAGCGCTGCGACTTCTCATCCATGTTGGCGAACTCGATGTTGCACTGGCCGTTCTTCTTGACGAAGCGGTTCCGGCACCGGCGCCGCGTGTGCACCTTGCCGTTGCCGAAGCCGTTGGCCCCCGACATGGTGACCAGGTGCAGCCCGTCCTCCTCTGATGACACGATACTGTAGGGGTTGGCCCTGCCGGCCGAGGTCATCCCGGGGATGGGGGGGCCGTGGCTCACCCCCAGGCCGGCTCCACGGTGGGCGGCTCCTGCAACAGAGAAGACAGAGGGGCTGGCGGAACAGGCCAGCCCGGCCCAGGCTTCTGTCCCCACCCGGGGCCCTCGGCCTTGGCGGGTGGCCGTCTGCGCCCTAACTCACCCCCCACTGAGCTCTCCATCTTCCCTCCTCAGCCAACCACCCACCCTCCTTCTCAGCTTGGAAAACAGACCTGGAGCCTCCCAGGAGCTCTGGCCAAAAGCCTTGGCTTCATCCTCAGCCCATCTGAGTGCCCCCTACCAAAGGCTCCGCTTCCAAAGTGTATTAACAATCCTACCTCTTCTCCCACCACCGTGGCCTGAGTCCCCATCATCACGTACCCAGACCAGCACGGCGGCCGCCTCACCAGCCTTTGTGCTCCGGCCCCCACCCCAGTCCAGAGGCAGTGGGGGAGCCTGGCTGTCCTCTGCTCAAAGCCGGTCTCTGCTGGCACCTGCGAGGCCTGCGTGAATGGAGTCTGGGGCCCCTCAGCTCTCAGGTACAGGCTCCTCGCTCACTCGCTGCTGCTCACAGCCTGTGCATTGCTCCTCAGGATGGTCCCTTACACTCTCGGCCCAGACACCCCCTCCCGCTGCCTTACCTCTCTCAGTCCCTGGCCTCCATGCCCAGGAGCAGCTTCCTGAACCCATGGGAGACTGTAACCCCTCACACAGGTCCTCATGGTAACCCCAAAGCACTGGCCTCTGACACCGTAACAGTAGTAACAGTAACGGGAAGGACAGGCCTGGGGTTGCACTCACCCACCGATCCCACTGTGAGACCACTGGCCTCCCGAGCATGGTGAGTTTGCTGTGTGGTTCACTGCTGTCTTACCCACCGGGCCTCGAGCAGAGCCTGGCCCCAAGGATGCCCTCCTGATGCTCGAACCCTGTGCCCCACGGCACCCACTCTGAGCACCCATATACCACAGCCTCCATCCGTAACTAGGAGGGGGTCCACGGGTCAGTGCCCACAAGCGTCACTGACTGACCCCATCCCAGTGGCCTTCCCATCACTGTCTTTCTCAGCTCTAAATGACAGCATCTAGGGAACACTCAGAGCGCCACTGTCCTTGGCCCATTCAGGGGAGCCCTTGGTGGGCTTGTCGCACACACACACAAACACACACACGTACGCACACCAAGCTGTCTCAGGCATGTCCCACGGCATGACACCTGTAGCCGGACACACTGCTTCAGGCCCATATACCCCACGTTCAGCCCCCAGATGGGCTGGCAGCGGCCCCTCCCCCAGGGCCTCGCTGGCTCCAGGCTGGCCTGTTGGTGCCAGGCCGAGGCACCTGTAGGCCAGAGGCCATGGTGCCGCCTGGACCTGTGGGCACTGAGGCCATCTAGCCCTTAGCGTCAGGGCTGCAGGTGCTCAGGCCCTCAGCCTGGCTCAGCAGGGCTGAGCTGGAAGGAGGGGGAGAACCCTGGCCGGCTGGCCTGGCCAGGACGCTGAGTCGGGCATACTCTTCTCCACCACTGGGGACCCCATCCACCCCAAATCCCCACCTGATCACACCGGGAGGCCAGTGTTAGACAAGGCTGGGAGCCCTCAAGTGCCCAGAAGACAATGAGGCCCCAGATAAGAAGGTCCCAGGGCTGCTGGTCCAGAAGCAGAGGCAGGTGGCCGAGCACCCACCAGAAACCCAGAAACTGGAAGCGACACAGCCAGAGGGAGGCAACACTGGGATTTAGCCCCTGTCTGTGTGGCCAGGTACAGCTAGGGCCTCGGAGGGAGCACAACATCTGACCTCTGCTTCGAACACCTGGGAGACAGGTGAGGGAGAAGTCCACATGAGCAGCCAGGCTGCACATCCCTCCTAGGGTCTGTCTCCGTTACCAGATGCTTCTGAATCCCCAGAGCAGGCTCGTATGTAACACTCACAGCCCTTACTGCCCACTCCTCAAACTGCAGAGAAAGCAGGCCAGACACATTAGCAAATGGTCTTAGATTATCCTTGCAAAACCCCAAGAAGGTGGCTGCCATCATTGCTCTACCATGAATGGAGATTCAGAGAGGTTAAGTGACTTCCCCAAAGCCACACAGCCTATAAGCAGGAGAACGGAAATTTGAACCAGTCTAGCTAATGCGAGGTCTCCTGCCGTGGGCACATCAGGCTCTGCGGAGGCCTCTTCTCACACTGCCACCACCCCCCGCAGCTACTCCAGCTGACCACCTCACCATAGGTCTGAGGAGCTGAGGCCTGGGGCTGTGATGGTGGACGCTGCTTCTGCCTGGGCCAGGAGGCAGGGAGCCGGGGGTGGTGGGGACCCCCGGTACTGCGCCGAGAAGATGGCTTGACCCCAGATTCCTGGGCCCTCCAGGTGGAGGAGGCCAGGGACCGGGTACTTAGATGCTGGCGGCAGGCCACTGGACCTCAGGGGGCAAGTTTATGTGGCCTGGATGCCTGGAGGGACGTCCAGTGGGTCATGGCTGCTCCAACTGGGGCTCTGAGCAGCTCGAGTCCTGCAAGGGAGAGAATCAGAAGAATCAAAGGCCAGAGAGCCCAGCCTGGCGCTCTGCTCCCATCAGCTAGGGATCCCCACACCTGGCCAGCTCCCAGGCCGGGATGGGAACTGCAGTGACTCCTGGTGTTTCTCCCTGGGCTGGGCACCTGGGACCCACCCAGACTGTGTCACGCAAGTTTGGGAAACCCCTCTTCTGTTGATGTTCCCCCTCAAACCACACAGAAAATCAACAGGTTCACGTTCACACTTACTCCCTTGTTTCTCAGCTAGCAACTGAGACTATGAGCAGTCACCCAGAAACTAAGGTTTAGAGACAGAGTTGGAGCTCCAGGTTTTGGTCCAGTCCTCAGGTTTCCATGGTCCCGTCCTGCCATGTGTGTATATGTATGCATGTACGTGTGTGCGTGTATGTGTGCATGTGATGCTAGGGGTGTGGGGAGTCCCTCCCAGGCTCTTGGTGAATGCAGCTCCACAAAGAAATATCCAGAAGAGGACCCATGAGTAAAAACCCCAGCACCACAAACTTGACAATCATCCCAAGGACACTCCACATAGGCAAACACAGGTGTGGCAAGAAGGTCATGCAGCCTTGAGATCTTTAAAGACTCGATTTAAGAAATGTGGGACAACGTCCCCAACCAGGGATATGTAGGCCGGTTGCCTACACTCTTGCTCAGTGGATGCATACAGTTAGATCAGAAAAGAAATGTTATTAGATTTGTTTTGCTACAAGAGGCCTCAGCAAGTAAGGAGACCAGCTCCCCATTTCATAGATTCGAGAACTGAGGCTGAGACCTGTCCCAGGTCACAAAGCAGTTCGTGGGCTTGGATGAGACAGTAAAGGCAAGGGTTAGGATCACTGTTGGTAGACGCCCAGGTCGGCCAGTGGGGACCCGAGGCGTTGTCTGGAGGGAAGCGGGAGAGAGGCCCCTGGGTGAGCTACCTGAGCTAGACGAGGTGACTTCGACACTGAAGGTGGGTAGCGAGGCAAGTCCAGCAGGCAGAGAAGGGGACGGTGCAGTGCGCAGACCCAGACTCCTCCGGGAGATGGAGAAGCTGTCCCCAGCCCTGCTGTCTCTTGAGCCCACTTCTCTGCTGGCCACAGCTCTGTGGACACAGACAGACTCCCAGCCACTGGGGCGTTTGGAGCTCAACAGGACCTGGGCTGGGAGCTTTTAGAGAGGCAGCAACCACATGACCCAAAGGGGGGGGCCCAGAAGTCACCGGAAGGTGCCTCCGGATGGAGCAGGACACCCCATGGCCTGTCCCCTGAGGCTCTGGGCACCTCAGGTTTCGGCAACATCCGGCAGAGAAAGAGGGCAAGGCAGGGGCCCCAGTCTCAGATGTCAAGAAAGCACTAGCTACAAGAGCGGGAGGAGGTGAAGCTCCCCCCCACCCCAGGCCTTTCCGCTGGCCGGAGCGCTTCGGAGGCAGGAGCGCACTGACCAGTGCCCGCTGTGCGCTCTCTGCGTGCCTGGCCCAGTTCAAGGAGCCCCAGTGACCTCACTTAATCCCTGCAACAACCTTATGACTATTATCCCCATTTTCCAGATGAAGAAACTGAAGCTCAGACTGAGTCACTTGCCCAGGGTCACATGGCTCCTAAGCAGCAAGTTCCCAGTCTAGAAGGTGGGAGAGAAACCAACCCCCGTCGCCCCCAGGCCCCAGGGTCAGACCGCAAGCCTGACACTGAGTTCCCGTCTCAGTCCTTCAGGCCCCGAACCGTGTGCCAGTAAGACAGACAGCCCGAATCTCGGCACTGAAAGCAGAGGTGAGCCCCTCATGGGCACCCCTGACCCAGGGCCATGCTTGGAACGTCCGGGGATGGGGCACTCACTACCTTGTGATCAAAGCCTACGATGGGAAAAAAAACTCCTCGGAGACCCCGTGGTTCCAGGACAGCCAGCGCGTGTCCTGCGGGCAGCTGCCACCACCTCCCCCGTGTTCCAGGACAGCCTCTGCAACTCTCCTACTCTAGGAACCGCTGACATCTTTAGCGAGAGAGCTTGATGAATCCAATCTGCAAGTTGCAGGCAAGGAGACTGAGGGTCTGAGCAGGGCTCTGGGACTCTGTCACACCGGAAGTGAGAGCTAGGGCCAGGCGGGGGCAGGGAATGCACAGCCAGGGCCTAGTGCCTGCTGGGGTGGCGGGCGGTGCCAGGGAGCGAGGGGGGTACCCAGGGGTCCTAGAGGAGGCCGAGGATGGCGTGGAGGGGAGCCGGAGGGCTGGGAGCACTGTTTCCATTCTCACACTGGGGAAGAAGACGACCATCTCCTTGGCCCTTTCCAGGCCAGATTCCCTTCCCCTCCCCAGAGCACAGACCGCCTTTGCCTGCAGTGCACACCACGGCCTACACACATTCAGAGTCTACACAGTGCAGGTTTTCTGGGCCAAACCCATGCTGGGTGCAAGGAGAGAAAGAGCCAGACTAGTAGGACAGTGGAGATGGTCACTGCTCCCCCTGCACCCCGGGCCCTCACCACCTCAGGGCCTGCCTGCTCCATTTCCAACCACTGATACTAGGCTTTTAGCCCGAAAGCTCTCTCTGGCTGCAGGCCCACTCTCGGCTCCCCCATCAGAAGGGCTAGGGAACAAGTGCTCCCAGAGCAGGCTTCCCGGAGAGGGCAGCTCCCTGCCCCCGACAAGCGTACTCTGGGTGCCTGGTCTACACTGACTCCCCAGACCCAAGCCTCCTCTCCCAGAAGTCCCCCAGCACCACTGGCCAGTGGGGCTCCTCCTCTTCTCCCAAACCTCTTCCCTCCTCCTGTTCCCCTCCTCCTCCCCCTCATGTTCCCCCTCCTCCTCCTCCCCCTCCTCTCCCCTCCCCCTCCTCCTCCTTTTTTCCTTCGCCCTCCTCCCCTCCCCTTCCTCCTGCCCCTTCTCATCCTTATTCTCCCCCTTTCTCCTGCTCCTCCTACCTCCTTCTCCCCCTCCCCCTTCTCCTGTCCCTCCTCCTAGGGTCATCTGGCAACCTGATCACTTCCCCAGTTGTCTGAGCAGGAAGCCTGGTCTCCTCTCTCCTCCAGCCTCCATACCCACTCCCTCAGCAGGTCCTGTGTGGTTTGACTCCTGATTTCTCAAAGCTGTCCGCCATCTAATCACCTACATCCTCCCTCCAGTCCAGGCCACTCCTGTCTGGACACACCAGCAGGCCTCTAATGGCTTATGCTGTGGTGCCCCTCTGCCCCACGTTCTCCGACCCCCAGATCACAGCTAAAGGGAATCTTAAGACTCCTCCCATCTGTCAGGGGTCAGCGGAACCGCAGAACCTTTTCGGATCCTCCGGCCCCAGGTTCTTCCTGTTACGGCCGGAAGCCACCCTCTACCTGGTGTGAGAGTTGCCCTGGCCCAGGCCACATGGCTGGCCAACCTCAGAGGCCCAGAGAGGCTGGAGCAGGCCTGGCTCAGAGGAAACACTCACCAACCAGATGAAGGGAGGAGGAAATGCACAGCAGAGAAGCAGATGGATGAGGAACACGATGGACCGTTGTATGAGGTGAAAGACAGGTGCACAGGTGGGCGGTCAGGGACATGATGAATACACGGGACTGATGGGTGGATGGGCGGTTGGGTGGTAGCCAGGAAGATGGACGGGTTCGGCGGACAGAAAATAATTCAATGACTTGGGTGGATGGCTTAGTGGCTGGATGAAGAGATGGACGGGTGGGCGGGCAAGCAGATGAGCAGACAGATGGACGGCCAGATGGATGGGTGGTGGATGGAAGGACACAGTGGTATTTGGGTGCACGGATGAGTGGCTGGGATGGTGGGTGACTGGCCGGGAAATGGGTGAATACGTGGAAGGAAAGACGGCTGGATGCGCTGGGTAGGTGAGTGCACAGGTGGGTGGATGGCAGATGGATAGGGGGTGCGTGGAGCTAGGCTGACAGCGGGTTAAGGAGAGGCTGGAGGGGAGAGGGACAGGTAAGTAGACAGATGAGTGTCTGATGGATGGATGGATAGATGGATCGAAGCCCATCGGTGACCTCCATTTACCTCTTGATTCCTATCTTCTAAGTAACGGTGCTGAGCAGGCAAGTGGCTGTCTTCAAGGCTGTGTCAGCAGCAGCTGCCATTTCCCAGGCCCCAGCTGGAGAGGAATCGGTAGCTACAAGACCCTAAAGTTAACAGAGCAAAGCCAAATTACTATGGATGGTGCTGCTCTCCTCACAATGGCTCCAAAGTCTGAGATTTCCACCTAAACCCACATTTCTGCTGCTTCCCTCGGGGTTCCGTGGGAGGTGGGAGAGGCCTCCGGCCCACACCTCTGACACCCACAACTTCGCAGCTTGCGAGTCTGTCTATGAAACCGTTCCGAACCAGCGGAGGGCAGAACAGGATGGGTCTCGGGGGAAAATTACAGCTGGGAATTACGGAGTGCCCACTGATTGCCAGACACTGTGGTAGGTGTCGCAGGGACATTAGCTCATGTTATCCTCACAACAACGCCACAGGGCTGGAACCATCCCTGTTCTCATTCCAGAGAGGTGGGCAGTGCAGTAATTTCCCCAAGGTCACAGAGGAACTCAGGTCCCTAACCTGTGCTCCTAGCCACCACCTGCAGAGCCTTCCCAG
>NW_019154181.1:5831-15644 GCF_002288905.1 Enhydra lutris kenyoni | reverse complement strand
TGGTGCATTTGGTGCACAGGGCTGGTGCCTGCTTGCTGGGGGCTGTATGCATGGGCGCGTGGGTCCCAGGAGTGTGTGCACACGAACGTCTGTGGAAGTGGTGTGTCTGCGTGCACGCCTGCGCGTGCTGCTTGGGACATGGTGGCCGCCCCCCGTGCCCTGCTGGTGCTGTGCCCCCTGGTCCCTGCCTGCCCAAGGGTCCCGGCGGGGTCCGGGGGGCGGGAGCGGGGGCCTGATGGGAAGGAGGCCCCTGCACAGGGGTGTCTGCCCTGCGTGAGGTCATAGAATGTCAAATCTATTTTAAATGGTGAAACTGGAGAATTTTCATGTTATTTTCAATACATAGCGGTATCTAAAGACATAGGCCACGAGACTAGACCACATTAAATGCATTTTGATCTCTTTGAGTGCCACCGTGTGGAGATGTGTGTTTGAAAATCCCTGCCTGGTGTTCTTAGGCTCGGTCAGCCCACTGTGACCCAGGGCCTGGGGGGCCAGGGTGGGGGTGGGTCCTGTGGGAGCCCTGGGAGAGAGGACAGAGCCCCGCCCTCTTGCAGACCCCAGCAAGTTCCTCCAGCTGGGACACGCCCCTGCGGGCCCCTGTGACCGCACACCCTCTCCTGCACAGGCCCTGGAGTGCGCCCTCCCATCTCCTCGTGCTGGATGTGATACTTCCCCAGCTGTGTGACCTTGGGCCACTTCCCTGTCCTCCCTGGGCCCACACGCCCCCCTTTTACTTCCTTCTGCTGAGATTCAGGGCATGCGTCCATATGCGGCTGTGTGCTGCGTGTGGGAGAGTGGTCGCTCTTTCCGAGGACTCCATCGTGGGAGACTCCGCCAGCAGCCCTGGTTCTCACCACGGTGACAGGACAGAAAGCCGCGGTGGGCAGGCAGAGGGCCCGAGGACCCCTACTCCAGCCTGGCTCGGTGACAGGGAGGAATTGAAGTGGTGTTCTCCCTGGTGAAGCCGGGATGAGGAGGGCCACAGGGCAGACAGGGGCCGCCGGCAGGGACAAGAGGACACACAGGGAGGAAGATACGTGAGGCCCATCTAGGGGAAAGGGGGATTTTATCTGTACCAAGCACTTAGTCTCTGGGGTGTCAGTGGCCTTCCGGCAGAGGCCCACAGGGAGAAAATTCTTTCCTTTGCCCCAGCTCGTTCCCTCACTGGAGAACTTCTCTGCATCAGTGAAGGACCCCGGGGACGCTTCATTCTGTAGGATTCAGGAGATGATTCAGGATAAGGAGCTCTGGCAGAGGTGCCATGCAGGGATGAAGGACAGGAGGTCGGGAGGGGCCGGGGGCAGGTCACAATGGCTTCTTGGAAGTTGTTCGTCTGGGTTGAACCTGGAGACAGGAAGACCCTGAAGGTGGTTGGCTTGATCTGGGGGTGGGGGTGGGGATCCCTGCTCCTAGTCCCAGAGCCCTCCTAGATACCCCAATACTGGAGTCTAAGCCAGTTGGGGCCAATGAGCTACGGCCTCTGCTCAGTCCCCTGAGCACTAGTTCCCCCAGACAGGTGAGGGGCCCCAGTCAGCACAGGATAAATGTCTATGACTCCAATCAGGTGGCACTAGAGTTCAGCAGTCTTGAGGTACCTGTTGTCCTGCCTGTGACCTTCAGTCAGACCCCAGGTCACTCTCTTGCTTGGTGACCTGTACTGGATTCCTTTTCCCCTGTGCTCTCAGTCTCCCTGTCTATATAAAAAAAAGGGGTGGGGGGTTATTCATAAGATATGCTCTCACCCTTGTGGAAAGAACGAGAAGGAGCAAGAAGGGACTCAGCAGCCGCCTAGCACATACTGGGCTGGAGCCCTAGAGGTGGGGTGGGAGCCCATGAAGGTGGCTCCTGTTGTGACACCAGCGTGGGTGCAGTGAGCCCATAGCTTACCCTGCGCTTTCCTGCCTCCCTGAGGATGAGATGAGTCCAACTCTGAATCTGCTTTAAAAAAGGTAGAAAGGGGGAAGGGGGTGGAGAACTCAGTGATGAGCGTTTGTCGAGCACTCCCTGAGTTCACATGGGACGTCCCTGAAGGACCGGGTGCACCTGTTTTAGAGGAAATCAGTCCAGGGACACTAAGGGACTTTCCATGGAGGTGGGTTATCGGATCTGGGATCCGATCCAGGCCTGGGTCCCCAAGCGCTCCTTCATTTGACCCAGATGCTACTACCCTCACAGGCACTGAACTGCTCTGGGCCCTCTTCTGCCCCACAGCGGCCAGTGTGGGGCTTAGCTTCTCAGCCAGTGGAGGGATGATAGCCCTGCCAGAGGGCCTGCCCTGGACTCAGTTTATCCTTTCAAAAGTTCATCTTCTGCAGTAGAGGGCCTCAATGACTCGGTAGGGAATCTGGGTTTTCCCTCAGTGTGGAGGCGCCAAGATCAGAGCTGTCTGCAACCCAGGAATAGTGGGGGGCTTCAAAGGGTGTACCCCATCATACTACAGCCCACCATCCACCCAGCACCAGGGTGGTCTTAAAGTCAGAATCAGGCCCTGTAACCCCACTGCCTGCAGCCCTCCCTGGCTTTCTGCTCCACTGAAAATAAACCCAACTGCTTTTCCAGCCTCTGAAGTCCTGTTCCATCTTGGCCTGACCTCACCCAGCTAATCCTCTTCTCCCTTTCCCCCTGCCCCTCTGCTCTAGGCACCTCACCTCCTTATAGTGCTTTGAGAACACTACATTTTTCTCTTCACCCCAGGACCTTTGCATATGTTATTCCTCTGCCCAGAGCACGTCCCCTTCAGATCTACCTCCTCCTTGTTCCAGCCTAAGCCTTCCCTGTCCCAGGGTAAGGTAATCCGTGAAGGCAGGGGATTGTCATCTCTTTCACTCGCTGCTGGGTCTCCAGTGCAGGCTGTGGTATGTGCTTCATGTGTATTTGCCTCATGGATGCTTGGGAGGATGGAGTACAGGTCCAGTGGGCCTCCTCCGCAGAGGGGTCTGCGGGTCTCACCAACCTACAGCCCTCACTTCTTCCCACTGACTCAGCTTGGGCAGAGCCGACTGTGCCAAGCAGTGGTAGTATGGAGCGATCCCTGAGTGGTAAAGGGACACATGCAGGGTGCCACGGGAGGAGAAGCAGGGGAGGCCTGATTAGGGGAACCAAGGTGGGTCCCCCAAGGAAGTGACATTTTTTCTGAGATCTAAGGGATGAGTTGGACTTTTCCATGTGAGAAGTTCCCAGGGTAAGGGGCTGACACAAGCCAAGGCCCTGCAGTGGGAGAGAGCACAAGAAGGAAAAGGAAACAGCTTGTTGGGGGTGGGATGTGGGGAGGGGCAGGGAAGACCATGGCGGGGCCCAGCCCCCTTTCCTGGCACTCAGCGGCTCTCAGGCTGTGTCGCAGCCTCACTGCATCTCCCTCCTGCAATGTCAGCCTCTGGAGAGCAAGCACCGTTGTTCTCCCTGGTTCACGGCTGTGCCCAGCGCCCAGAATGTCGAGATCAGGCACCCAGTAGGCGCTTAGTCAGTGGAGTAGTGCTCAATCAACCTGTGACTCTCCTGCAGCTGTCAAAGGACCCCATAGGTCAGCTGTCAGCAGGGCTGCTGTCAGCTGTATCCCTGCAGATCTCCAGCCTTGGGGTGTAGGGACCCGCCGCACACAGGCTTTTACAGTCTTCTGTGCTATAAAAACAAATTCAAGTAAAATTTTGAAATGCACAAGAAAAAACACATAAGGTTACATGGGAAACCCATTTCGTTGACACACAGTCCTCACCGTAGGAGTGACACCCCTGACAGAGAGCACCTCCACCCATGCCCAGGGGGCTTCCCTGCTGCCATCTTCCCTGGGGGCTGAGCTCTCAGCAGCACCGAGGGACAGGGCGATGCCCCCCATTCTGTGGGTGGTGCAAGGACCGCCCTTAGTTGCCTCCATCATAAAAGGAAGGGAAGGCTAACTTTCTCTTGGAGGTCAAGCAATGTGGAAATGTAAAGTTTTCACATCCAAGTGCACGCAGCCTTCTTTAATTCACGGGCCCCGGCTCAGGGCCCTGCAGTTTCCGTTTGGGGACCGACTTGCTGCTGGGAGGCAGGGAAGGCAAACTCTGTCTGCAAAGGATGTGTGAGTAAATATTTCAGAAATGTGCAGGCTGTGAGGTCTCTGTCGAAGCTGCTGGCGCTGTGGCCGTGGGACAAAAGCCACTGGAGACAGCATATACACTAGTGGCTTCCAATAAAATCCATTAGCTATTAGGGAGTGTGTTCCAATAAAACCTCATTTATGGACACTGACATTTGAATTTCATAGTATTTTCCCATGATATGAAATACGACTCCTCTTTCGATTCCTTCCCCCATGGTTAAGAAATGCAGTAACCAGTCTCAGCCAGAGGGCCCACCAAAGGCAGGCAGTGGGCTGCGAGCGGTGAGTGCATCAGAAGCCTCACCTTCTGCCGCGGCAGGCCTGGGACAGGCCGGAAACGTCTCCAACAAGTTCCCAGATGGGGCTCTGCTGCTGTGGGGACCCCACTCTGAGAATGGCTCTTCCTTATCCAGGGAGATCCCTGTAGTGCCAGGGAGATGGAGCCCCAGAGGTCTGGGAGTGAAACCCCTACCCTGGACTGTCATTCCCCTTCCAGGCAGGGGATTTGCGGGCCTGGGGTTCCCTACGGAGATGCCCGTCGGTGATGCAGGAGAGGAAACGTCTTCTTCCTTCTGTCCTCTTAGGTTCTCTACCTGCTGCTCTGCAGATGAGATGGACAAGAGACGAGTACAGAGAGCAAAGCAGACAGGAGTTTATTAACACGTGCGTCAGACACACACGGGGAAGTCAGGGATGAGGAGCTCAAAAGGACACTGAGATAGCACTCCAGAAATGTGGTACAGATGAGGAAATGAGCTCAAGGAGCAGAGGAGTGAGCCAGCAGCCTGTCTTGTGGCTCAAGCCAGATTTTTGATGCCCCTTTCTCTCTCTTCACTCCCTGCTCTAGCATCACATACTGACCTTTTTAATCTCTACAACTTGTTTAGCCCGAATCTGTTTCTCCGTCCCGCTGCTGCCTGCTCCAGGCCTCCATCGGTGCTTCTTGGATGACTGCTGGTCTCCTCTCTGGCTCCCAGGCCCCTCCTGCTCTTCTTCGCCTGGGCAAGGTATTCGAGTCCCCCAGCTCTGGGTCGGGGGGCACCGGGCTCCCTGACCCCCATGGGTCCCCTGAGGCACGTGCATAGGAGGTTCCAGCAGGCGGAGAGTTTGGCTGGACAAAAAGGAGCAGATCGGTGACCTGGCGCCTGGTTCCATCCTACCAGACGCTGCCAGCTGCAGCCCCTCCTTGGGCCCTGTCTGCAGTCTGACTTCAAGCAGTGATGCTTTCTTTTGCCTCGGAGATTTGGGCCCGCCCAGGGGCTGGAGAGCTCTTTCTTTGCCTTCCCGGATCAATGCTGAGATCATTGCTAAGGCCTGGGGCCATTCTCACTCCCGGCTGAGGCTTGATACCGAGGTTGAGCGGGAACTCCCAGAGGGCAGCTCTGGGCTGGGGCCAGCCCCCAGGCCAGCTTCTGCATCAATGCAGTTGCACAAGTGTTACAAGACACAAACCCAGTGCTGCCGCTCACAACTGAGACACCCGTGCAGTCTCTGAGGCCTGTGGCCTCTCCTCGCTGCCTTGGGGCTCCAGAGGGAGCTGCCCACGGACTTGATGGGGCGAGATCCGCAGCACAAGCAGACCAAGCAGTATAGGATGGGGGGGGGAATGCGGGGCCCAAATGGGGGCTGATTCTGCAGGTGCCAACAACTTGTGAACTCAGTGATGAGCTAGAACATGTTTGAAAGGTGGTACAACCTCCTACCAACACAGGCACACAGATGTGTGCACACACTAGGCACACACACACACGCATATAACTGTGAATGGACTATTACACAGCCATGAACAAGAATGGCCTCCTGATGCATGGAGCAGTGCAGACAAGCTCAGTTACAATGTCAAATGAAAGGATCCAGACGCAAAAGGACACATGTTGTTGAAGTCCATCCATATGAAATTCTAGAGTAGGCATTAATCTGTGGTGCTAGACATTAGGATCCTGGTTGCCTGCGGGAGCAGGTGGGCCACTGACTGACTTTCTTGTTGGAGCAGGTGGCTGGAGCTGGACTTGGAGGACAGGCAGTTCCTGCATCGGGAGGAAGGGTCTGACAAGGGGAGGTTCCATGTCCATGTGTCCTGCTTAGCAGAGGGTGGGTTTCACAGTTAAAATTTGGGGTGAATGATTTGCCGAAGGTCACACTGTCCTGCCCTTGTTGCTGGCCACTGCTGGCAGCTGTCACCCTGGGGGCCGAGGCTGCAAGGGGCAGGCAGAGAGAGGCTGGGAGGCTGGTGGCTGGGCTGGGGCTGTGCTGGCTGCCGGTAGAGGACGGGGAGCTGGTGGTCAGAAGGGTGAGTCTGGAGTGACCTGGTGTGGTGAGCCCCTCATTGAGACAGGTGTGAGGGAAGGGACACGTGACACTAAAGACCCTCACTGTTCAGAGACACGGACAGACTGCTTGCCATGGGCTCTGGCCCTCCCAGGAATGACTTAACACAGACAGGTGCCCCCGTCCCCACCCCAACCCCTCAAAACCAGGCCCACTTGCCCTGTCCCCATGGAAGAATAGCTGGGCTCAGCTGCTGGGGCCTGATGGGCAGGTGATGAAAGGTGCATCAGTAAACTCTACTAAACAGTCTTGTTTGGGGTGGGGGGGGGCAGTCAGTGAGCCCAGCTCCTCCCAGGGAGAGGACCCAGGTCCCAGTTCTGAGAGAAGTGCCCCGAATGGGCACGAGGTCCCAGCCCATGCAGTTCCAACCACAGAGGTTGAACTGGGCTGGGGTAATTTCTTGAACCTCCTGTTACCCCGTCCCCGTGTCTGCCCAGCCAGGAGGCCCCATGGAGCATGGGAAAGTTCAGGTGGCTTGAACCAGGACCCATTCAGAGGCAAGGACTGTCAGTGTGGTTTTTGTTCATTCAGCAGATGGGGCTCCTTCTGCGCCTGGCCTAGGCGGTGATAAATGCCAAAAGGAGGCTAGAAACCAAGTGGGTGGCAGAGGTGAAGTGCAGCGCAGCTGACAGCACCCTTGGCCCTTGGAGAGGTGACCCTCACACCAGCCCTGAAAGCTCCCAGGGAGTGTGAACGGGCTCTGAAGTCCAACTCCCGGGGTGTGAACCTGGCTTTACCCCTCCCTCACTCGGTGTCCCCAGCCCAGGAGCTCATTTCTCTGTGCCTCAGTTTTTCTCCTCTGTAAAATGGGGCTGATAATGACAAAGTTGTATGAGGATGAAATAAGTAAGAACCAGCAGTGCGCAGAGGGGCCACGTAAGTCTGGGCACTCTCTCTCTCATCGCCTTTATCTGGTGTCGAGCACCCACGGTGGGAGCGGCCTGGGACTGGTGCTCCTGGGCTAGAGGAGAAGAAGGAAGGCAAGGGTGGCTGCAACCGCTAGCCCCAGGGACAGAGTTTGACCAGGAGGAGGGGTGGGCTGGGGTGGGGTCCACTGACGGGGTCCAGGTATGGTGGGAGCAAGAAGGCCCATGAGATGGCTTCTTCTCCAGAAGGTCACTCCACCTGCTGAGGAGGAAGTGGCCTCTGGGAGGAGCAAGGAGGGGATTTGGGCCCAGGCTTAGGAGGCTGCACGGCAGTTGGGCTGAGGGGACCCGTGGGGACACTGAGGCATTGGCTGACCCTGTGGGTTTTGATGTGAGTCTCCAGCTGGGTGGGGAGGAGCAGGCTTGGGCTGGAGGAATGGCATCTCTGGACATTTTGAGATGCCAACAAAGGGCACAGGGACTTTGGAAGGCAGTTTGGCACTTTCTTATAGAGCTATACCTATATTTAGTATAAGATCGAACCATTCCTCTTGTACACGCAGCCCGAGAGACATGAAGACTCATTTTCACACAAAAACCTGTAAGTGGATGATTATAAGAGCTTTATTCGTGATTGCCCAAACCAGGAAGACACCCGGATGCCTTTCTCACCTGCACATGAGTGACCACACCGTGACCTGTCCCCGTGGTGGAACCATCCCGAACAACGAGAAGGAACAGCTGTTGCTCCCTGGTGTGACCTGAGGCTTCCCAAGTGCGTGCTGCTGAGAGACAGAAGCCAGACTCAAAGGATCCTGTGTGTCTGGCATTCTGGAAAAGCCCCAACTACAGTCATGGAAGAAACATCCGTGGTTGCCAGGCCATGGGGGTGGGGGACCGAGTCCAGGAGGCAGAGCTCCAGTGGAATGGGAGATGATTTTGAGGGGTGACGAAAGGCTGTATGTCATGATTGTCGATTCCACAGATGTGCGCAATTACTCAAGACCCGCGGGACTCCACACAATGAGGAGTAAATATCGGACAGTTATACCTTATTAAAAAATAAATAAATAAAGGGGAAGAAAAAGCAGTTGCCAACCCTACTTGCACACAGAGACATCAACGTGTCAGATTTCGGAGAAGAGGTCAGGTCAGGAGGTCGAGCCTGGGGACTTGCTGGCGTGTGGATGGGACCGAGTGACCATGAGATAGCAGAGACATGGACAATGCACAGGATGTACTGGGAGGGAGGGAGGCGCTGAGCCTCCAGTTTGGGGCCTCCAGTGCACAGCGAGGCCTCCGAGGTGAGGTTTCAAGAGCAAAATGCGTCCCAGTCACCTCTGCCAGTACCAGGACCCTCCAGGATGCCTGGACTTCTGGGAAGAGAGGCCAAGGATCAGGGGCCCCACTCCAGCCTAAGGTCCCCCAGGACATTTAGAAAGTGACTGAAAGTCAAGGGTGACCCATAATTTATTGCCCAAGTCCAAACCTTTTTACAAAGGGAAAGAGCTGTGATTACTAATAACTAATGGGACTCATAGGAGTAAAACGGGTGGTTTTGGGCAGAGCAGTGGGTTGCACACAGAGGTTGTCGAGGCAGGCTGGGGCGTCCTCAGTCTCACCCCTCCTCCTGCCATGCCATCCTATGGGGCGCACGGCTACCCCCACCCTCCCACCTTCAAGGGACCTGGGTGTAAGCACGAAGGGAAAGGAGATTCCTATCTCCCCCGCTCAGGAGTCCGTCCAGCCTCGGTGGTCCATCTAGAGAGGGGGGGCACTGGATCAAAGAGCTCGGAGACCTCTACAGGCTTGAGGTTTCTACAGGAAGTCTTTCTCACGGTGCCGTCCCCCACAGGCCACGCATCTGGGTGAGGTGCTCACACACGGCATCTCAGAAACTCTCTCTGTGAATGCTCTCCCCCCGGCACCGCCGAACACAGTGCCACGTGCGTGTCCCTGAGCACAGCTCGCCACACTCACAGAGGCGGCTCAGCTCTGCCTCGCTGTGCCTCACACACACACTGACACAAGCAAACATCATGTCTCAGGCAAACACATCACAAAACACAGCTCAGCATGGACACAGCATTAAAGTGGTACACAGGGAAACCAGCAGAGAGACAGATACACACATATACGTAAGATAGATGGAGAGATATTCAGTCAGAGACAAAAAGACAAACAGATTTTATGCGTATGTATACACAGAGATATACAAAGCAAAAAATATAGACAGAGAGACAGACAGAAAAACAGACAAAGAGATAAGATAAAGACCTAAGACATAGCCTGGTAGGTGGACAGGTAGATATAATCAGAAAGACAGACATGTTAGCAGACAGACAGATGGACAGTACATAGACAGGAACGTGAGTAAGGAGGTATATGTAGACAGACAACTGTAGAGACAGACACACACAGTAGGTGGGCAGACATGCAAATACGGACATGTATGTAGGGTCAGACAGACAGAGAAAAGAGACAGAGGCCCATTCGAAGAGATAGATGTTTGTCTATCCATCCTCTGTCTGTCATCTC
>NW_019154181.1:3435-5244 GCF_002288905.1 Enhydra lutris kenyoni | reverse complement strand
ATACAGATAAATAGATGTACTGATGAAGAGATGGGGAGGAAGACAGAGATGTGGGCAGACATGCAAATAGACATAAAATATCTATAAAGATAAGTAGTTATACAGACGGACACACAGAGAGGTAGAATGACAGATAGGCAGATGTATATATAGATACAGAAAAACACAGAGAGACAGAAAAATGGAAAGGCTGGAAGAGAGACAAGTAGATATACAACAGAGATAGATCAATGGAAAGACAGACAAATGGATATTGTATAGGCAGACAGAGAGGCAGAAAGATGGACAAATAGACAAGCTGACAGAAAGATTGGCAAAGAGACAACCAGCTATACAGAAAGATCGGCAGAGAAATGATCAGAAGGACAGAAAGGCAGGCAGACAGAGCAATTCTGAGAGAGAGAATGACCTATTGACAGATATGCAGACAAAAAGGCAGACAGAGAGACAAACAGAAACTAACTGAGCAATGGTAGATGGACAGAAAGACCTAAAGATCGAAAGGCAGACAAACAGAGAGTAAGACAGACAGGTCATCAGGCCGACATAGAGGCAGGCAGGATGCACAGAAGCACCTCGGGACTTGCTCTCCAGCCTCCTCAGGATCCAGGATCTGTCCCAGCCCCTCCAGGGATTGGCTTGTCTGCTCTATAGAGGCCGAGGGGATGCCGCAGAGGATCCCTCCCATTCACAGCCTGCTCCAAACTCACCTGTACTTGCTCCCACAGCTTCTGATTGCCTTTCCGCTGAACTCTCTCCTGGACTGGGTCCGGGCAGCAGCGTAGGCTGCCCTAAGCCCCTTTTCCTGAGCTGGAGAAGGGGCCTTCCAAGTGGGTGTGGATATAGACAAAACAAACCGGGAGGGACTCTGGAAATCCCGTCTGGCATCACCATCTGGAGTGCAGGGGCGGGGCTGCAAGTCGGAGCAGAGCGGGTGATGACAGGAAAAGCACACACTTCAAGCCTCATAGAAGGAAGAAAATGTGCATGGATTATGAATTAAGGTTTCTATTGACTGTATTTCCATTAAAATGCATAATTATGGAAAAATTTAACTGGCAGGACTTCTGACTTAAAGGACATTTTGATTTCTGCTTCTTAAACTTTATCCTTGAGTTAGAGAAAGTGACCTTGTCATAGTAATGACTCCCCTCCTTGTCCTCTCAACAAGTTCTAGAAGCTGTTGATTGGCTCTTGGCTGAAATGGCTCAAGGGTGATAATCTCTATGTCTGTACTCGTGGGCTTTGAGGAGATGGACCAGAAAAGAGCTGGGCGCACTTACAGATGGGAAGTAAGAATGTGCATTTAAGCAACAGATCAGGGCTTGGGTCATAGGCCTGGGTGTCTCTCAGCAGCTCTGTATCCACTCTGTTCTCTCCACTCTCTGCTTTGGTGGTGCCTGGACAATGAGGGTGCGCTCTGGGTCCTCACATCTACATAGAGTCACGCTCAACCAATGGGGAAATGCCCAGTGCAGGAGAATATCCTGCTGAGATTGAAAGAGGTGGGGGGGGGAGAAGACAACACAGAGTCAATGCCACTTTGATCATTCAGGTGGAAACAAGTAACTATTTGGGCCATGCGTGTGTTCTGGGACAGTGTGGGCTGCCTGGTCCAGCAGCTTCTGTGTCATCCTGGCTGTGTTTCTATTTGTGTGCTCTGGTGTGTGTCTCTTCTGTGTGTGTGCTTTTGCCTGAACCAGGTGGACATTCTCTGGTTCAGGGCTGAAAATCTCTGTGCCTACACAGACAAGATCGTGTAACAAGCATTTGGAGTATGAAGACTTTGTCAGCTTGAATTGTGTTTGG
>NW_019154181.1:1925-3281 GCF_002288905.1 Enhydra lutris kenyoni | reverse complement strand
TTGCAGAGTTTTGATCAAGTTCAAATGGCATGAAGAGCAGAACAGTGTAGATCTGAAATCTTCTATGGGATCAGAATGCTTTCTGCTTTTTGAATATTTGACAAAGTGCATATACAGCAAACGTTTCATATTTTTATTTATTTTATTTTTGCTGATTTTGTGGGTTGGGAGATTTTGACAAAAATTGTATCCTAAAGCCGCGTTCTTGGAATGTGTCTAAACAAGGGCTTCCAACGCGAACCAGAAGAGGGCAGCAAAACACTAGTCACTAGACTGTGGTCCTTGATCTGGGACTGGAAAGCCGCTGCAGGCTTTCCTGCCTCTTTGGTTCTTGTGCATTTGCTTGATTAACGTAACTCCAGGACCTGCAGCAGGTCCACACACCTTTAAGGAACACACCAAGCCTTTTGTTTTTACCATGATATTTCTCAGCAATGAGATATCAGAGGACATGGCTAAGTCATTCAAACCAGGGTGGAAAAAATAACAAAAACCCACTCAAAATTAATCTACTAAAGATCCAGTGGAGTCAGATTGAATCATATAAATAAGAATACAGAATGAATATCTTACTGAAATTACCAATTTTAAGCTTATTTCCTCCAGGTATATTGCATTATTTGCTAAATTCTGCATTCACAAAAATACATGTAGTGTTGAGAGAGAATGAATGATATTTGAAAGGGAAGTGATCAAAGTGTGTCTCAACTAGTTATCCCAATTGACAATTGCCACCAGGAACATGGCTTCTTCACCCAAATGCGGGCAACAACTGGACATTTATTAATTAGCATTTAATGTGCAAAAATAGAGCTGTTATCTCAAATGTAATGTGAGATAGTTATGAACACATCTTAAAAATTTTAAGACTCCGGGCGCCTGGGTGGCTCAGTTGGTTAAGCGACTGCCTTCGGCTCAGGTCATGATCCTGGAGGCCCGGGATCGAGTCCCGCATCAGGCTCCCAGCTCCACGGGGAGTCTGCTTCTCCCTCTGACCTTCTCCTCGCTCATGCTCTCTCTCACTGTCTCTCTCTTCTCTCAAATAAATAAATAAAATGTTTAAAAAAAAAAAAAAATTTTAAGACTCCTGAATAGGAAGGAATAGACTGACCCATAGGAAAAAGATCATTCGTGTTTCTCTTTCTTTCTTTCTTTTTTTTTTTTTTTTTTTAAGATTTTATTTATTTGAGAGAGAAAGATTGAGAGAACACGCATGAGAAGTGGGGAGGCGTACAGGGAGACAGAAAGGCATACTCCCCGCCAAGCAGGGAGCCTGACGACTGGGGCTCAAGCCCAAGACACTGAGATCATGACCTGAGCCCAAGTCAGGTGTTTAAAAGACTGAGCCACCCAGGA
>NW_019154181.1:0-1451 GCF_002288905.1 Enhydra lutris kenyoni | reverse complement strand
GGTAAGGAAAATCCTAGATTTCAGTACCGGAACTGTAGATTCCCCTGTTCACCCAAGGGATCTGAGCTATCACTTTGCAAGGACCCTACAAAGTATCCGCAGATGGTGGACGAGTTTCCAGTCCTCCCACAGGACCGCTCTAGGTGTGGACAGCATGTGGCCTGCAGAGGAGCCTCAGGTCAAGCGCACAGCTGCCACAGGTGCACCTCAGCAGCTGGGTGGGCTCCGTCCTGCTGTGACCGGCCTCACCTGGGGAGTCCGTGCAAGGACACTGCCTGCCTTGGGAGAGTGGGCTCATGGCAACACGGAAGCCCTGGCTGGAAGGCAGGGACACTGGGGGATTTCTGAAACGCAAGAGACATACATCTACTGCTCTAGGAGAATGCTTGCCTCTCTTCAGGAGAAATTCCAAGTTTGCACAGAAATGGATGGAACTTTTGGGAAATGATGGAAGGAATGACTGCATAGTTAGCTTTGAGGTCCACACCTGATACAACATTTCTTATTGTGCTGCTGGGCTCCATGGGGCCTCCTGCGATCAGGGTAGCTAGGAGACAAGATAGGAAGAAAGAGTGTTTTCAAAAAAATGTTTCCCTCATGAAAGTTTATAGGCACCTGGTTGGCTCAGCAGAGGAACCTGTGACTGGGTCTCAGAGTTGTAAGTCTGAGCCCCACATTGTGCTCAATGCCTTGAGAAAGGCCTTGATGGGACAATGGAGACCCACATTTAAATTTTAATTTAAAATTAAAATTTAATTTTAAAATTAAATCATAAAAACAAAATATGGTCTAGAGGATGTACAATGAAAAGTAAAGTCTCCCTTGTTCCCACCCAGAGGTAGCCAGGGGAGATGGCTGGCACCCACTGCGCCCCCATTCCTCTTCCTCAGTTCAGCCTTCAAGCCTGAGAGATCTGGGAATCCCCTGAGGTGGGGAACGAGGGAGTCGACCCCTCAATGGCTCCTCTGCAGGCCTGAGTCTTGCACTGGGCGGCGGCCCAACAGAAGGGTTCCTGCACGCGCGCTCATTCCTCAGGTTCCAAGTTCCAAAGCTGTGTCCTGGCAACAGGCCCCACATTGTGCTCTAGGCCTTCTGCCGCGACTTGGCAGCTGAAGGAGAGCACTGCGAGCCTAGAGCCTAGTTCGCTATCCTCAGCATCTGGCCTTACCCGACTGCTCTATGGGCACCTCCTTGAGCAGGCCGTGCCCCTCCCCCCAGCCCCGGTCTCTGCGGGGTCCGCACCTGCCAGGAGGGCTGGTCCGCCCCCACCCCGCTCACTGTGGCCTCAGACTACCCTTGGCGCCCAGGGCTCGCCCAGCAGTCCACGCCCCAGGGTCCACTCGCAGGTCGTCCTCCAAGTACCCCGCGAGTTGGCAACCGCGCTCAGTCCTAGCAGCTTGCAGAAGGTACTCAGTGATCCTGGAGACCCTGCGCTTTCTTCTGGGACTCCT
>NW_019154180.1:4816122-4819094 GCF_002288905.1 Enhydra lutris kenyoni | reverse complement strand
GGACAGCTATGCACAAAAGAATGAAATTAGACTGCTTTCTTACACCATACAGACAAATAAACTCAAAATAGTTTCAAGACCTCAATGTGAGACCTGAAATCATAAAAATCCTACAAGAGGGCACAGACAGTAACTTCTCTGACATGAACCATACATTTTCTACACACGCCTCCTAAGCAAAGGAAACAAAAGCAAAAATAAACTACTGGAACTACATCAATATAAAAACTTACCACACAGCAGAAGAATAATGAAAATGTAATAAATAGAAGACAACCTACTTAATTGGAGAAGATGTTTGCAAATATCATGTGCATTAAAGGGATAGTGTCCAAAATACATAGAACAGATATAACACAACACCCAAAAAACAAATAATTCAGTTAAAAAATAGACAGAAGATATAAACAGACATTTCTCCAAAAAGAAATACAGAGGGTCAACAGGCACGTGAAAAGATGTTCACCATCACCCGTCAACAGGAAAATCCAAATGAAAAGTTCCATGAGATATTACTTCATACTATCAGATTGGCTAACAGCACCAGCACAAGAAAACAGATGTTGGGAGAATGTGGGTAAAAGGGAACCCTCTTGCACTGTTGGTGGGAATGCAAGCTGCTGCAGCCATTGTGGAAAACAGTATGACTGTTCCTCAAAACGTTAAATATAGAACTACCTTATGATCTAGCAATCACACTACTGGGTGTTTACCCAAAGAATATAAGAACAATAACTCAAAAGGATACATGTGCCCCTATGTTTCTTGCAACATTATTTACAATATTACAATATGGAAGCAACCCAAGTATTTCTTGATAACTTGATAAATGAGATGATACATGTATACACACACACACACACACACACAAACACACACACATACACACACACAGTGGAAAATTACTCAGCCATAAAAAGAATGAAATCTTGCCATTTGCAGACACATGGTTGGAGCTAGAGATACTATCCTAAGTGAAATCAGTCAGTCAGAGAAAGACAAATGCCTTGTGATGTCACTCTTACATGGTATTTAAGAAACGAACATACATAAATAAAGGAGAAAGAAGGTACAAAACAAAATACTGACTCTGTGGTTACCAGAGTGGAAGTGGATGGAGGGATGAGTGAAATGGATGATGGGGACTAAGAGTACACTTTTCTTGATGACCGCTGAGTAATATATAGAATCACTGAATCACTATATTGTACACCTGAAACTAATATACCACTGTATGTTAACTCTACCTGAATTAAAATAAACAATAAAAAAGTTTTTTCTTTCAGTGAAAAAGTTTTTGCTATGCAATGTTCATAAGACTTACTTGAGAGTATTTACTCTACAATAATTATTCACTCTGGAATTCAAATTTCACTGAATTCTCATACTTTTCCTGTTAATTGTAGCCCACAGGAGCCATGGTCCCTTTCCATCCAGGGTCAGCACCTATGCTTTCAAGAGTGTAAGTAGAGACGGATGTCACTTCACTGTCCAGAAAGCTATTATTGTTTCTGTTTTCGTGTGAGATTGTCATAGAGTATGGGACAGCTTTCAGAGCAGGTTTGTTAAAAACCCTGGATCTCTAATTCAGTGGTCATTACCTGGATCTGTTTGGCTGATAAGTTCCTGTGGATGGGCTTGCTTCCAAGCACATACATGGAAGACAAATGTGGGTAGGCTTGGTGTGGGACAGGAAGAGGACCAAGTACAGACAAGGGTATGATCCCTCCCCTGATCTAGGAACAGCCATGGGAGTGGGTATGGGAGGCAGAAGCAACAGGAAACCACTAAGGTCACCAGCTGAAAGCAGGGAGCCCAGGTCACGGGATCTTGAGATGCAGGGCTTGAAGTCTGTTCTGAGCTACCTCTGGGCAGGAAGGGAGGAAGGAATGAGAAGGAGAAATTGCCTGCACCTGGCCCATGCCAGCTTCCCACCACTACTGGTACACATCAGTCTACACCGCTGACCCAGCCTGGGCTCAAGATGGGCTGTCTCGGGTCCCTCAAACCTCAGTGGGACACGTGGCTCCGGGGCTCAGGGACATGCTGAGGAAGATGGGAAGGAGAGCTGCCCCTCCCAGATCATCCCCTCCTTGAGCAGGCAGCCCTCCAGGACTGCTAAAAACCCACTGACAGTTTTGAAATACATGCCATGGATGAACTAAGGCATTGAGAAATATAAAACAATATTCATTTTTAAGTTCAGAGCTGTCAGCTCATGAAGTGAAAAGATCTTCCCTGAGGAAGACTGAGGGGAGGGCAGGTCAGGCTGAAAAGAGAGATGTGGCTTCCTTGATTAGGGACCTGCAGCACCCTTCCAGGGCAAGGTGTTGTCCTCACCTCACAGAGGATCCATGGATGTGTTCCATCAAGGGACTGACCGAGCTGCCTCTTGAGAAGGTACCGTGGCATCAGGTTACACAGGGCAGAAGAGGAGGGCCAGATGGAGGGAGGGCAATACCCTGGAGGCCATGGGGCAAGAGCAGTGGCTCATGACCATAAAGATGATGAAAAATAGGAGACAGCAGCATGGGAGCTGGCACAGCGCTCACAGCTACAGTGACTGGATGCCTTCTGTGCCAGGTACGGTTGACTTCAGTGGGCTCCAGACTAGCCCTGACCACAACCCTAGGAAGTGTGCACCACCACTACCACCCTCCTTTCCCCATGCTGCTGCTAGGAATCACCGTCACAGACCCTGGTCAATTTTTATGGAAATGAAGGAGTGGCTCCCCCAGCACACTGCCCCTCTGGTGGTGGTCCAGTGCAACCCCTGTGCTTGGCCAGAAACTACTGTCTACCTGTCTCCACACAACTCAACAGACAGGAGGGTGTCCCTGAGTTCCACAGGATCTTATGAGACAGATTAACAGACCCCACTACCCCACCCACCACCAACACCCAGTGGGTCACTCAGGACCTCGGCTATTGTCATGAAGCTCACCATGATCTGTTTCTGTCACTTTCAAAGA
>NW_019154180.1:4716359-4813122 GCF_002288905.1 Enhydra lutris kenyoni | reverse complement strand
CTATTGTCATGAAGCTCACCATGATCTGTTTCTGTCACTTTCAAAGAAAGTTCTGTTCCTGCACAATACCATACATCCTGGTTGCTGACCTGGGGCCATGCCATGAACCCACATGGCACCTTTCTGTTAAAGAAGACCACCCCTGCACCTCATAGAAAATGTTTCTAATGAAGTGCAAATCCATCAGGAATACAGTGTGAATGGTGGTACATCGCCTGCATGGTAGTCAGTAATTCTAACAAGGGTTGACCGCCCCCCACCATCTCGCAAAACCTTCCACTGTATGGAGCTCATTCTCTGCCCTCAGAAAAAAAGCCCAGTAAACAAACCTTTATCCTGAATGCTCCCTTCACCTTCTGATTCAAATCTTGTCCAACCACAATGGTATGAAACTAGAAATCAGTCACAAGAAGAAAATGGGACAGTAAAAAATATGTAGAGATTTAACAACATGCTACTAAACTACCAACAGTCAAAGAAGAAATCGTAAGAAATTTTTAAAGTACCTTGAGACAAAAAAGAGAACCTACAAAAACTTACAGGATGCAGCAAAATTAGTTCTAAGGGGGAAGTTCATAGAAATTCAGGTCCTCGTCAATCCACAAGAAAGGTCTCCTATAATCATCATTATTTTACATGAGAAAGAAGTATTAAAAAAAAAGCAAAGCCCCAAATCAGTAGGAATAAGGAAATAACAACAAGGAATGTGAAAATAAATACAATGGCGACTAAAAAGACAAAAGATCAATGAAATTAAGAGCTGCCTTTGTTGGAAAGATAAACAAAACTAACAAACTTTTAGCTAGACTCACCAAGAAAGAGAGAGGGCTCAAATACAATCAGGAAAGAAAGATGATTAATTCCTGTCTCACACCAAAATCATAGAGAACACAGGCAGCAACCTCTTTGACCTCGAACACAGCAACTTATTGCAAGACATGTCTCTAAAGGCAAGGATAACAAAAAAAAATGAATTTTTGGGACTTCATCAAGATAAAAAGCTTCTGCACAGCAAAGGAAACAATGAACAAAACTAAAAGGCAACCTGTGGAATGGAAGAAGATACTTGCAAATGACATGTCAGATAAAGGGCTTGTATCCAAGATCTATAAAGAACTTCTCAAAGTCAACATCCAAAAACCAAATAATCCAGTCAAGAAATGGGCAGAAGACATAAACAGACACTTCTTCAAAAAAGACATACAAATTGCTAACAGATGAAAAAATGCCCAACATCACTTGCCATCAGGGAAATACAAATCAAAATCACAATGAGACACCACTTCACACCAGTTATAATGGCAAAAATTAACAAGACAGGGCACAACAAATGTTGGTGAGGATGTGGAGGAAAGGGGAACCCTCTTACACTCTTGGTGGGAATGTAAGCTTGTACAGCCATTCTGGAAATCATTATGGAGTTTCCTCAAGACGTTAAAAATAAAGCTACACTCTGACCCAGCAATTGCACTACTGGGTATTTACCACAAAGATACAGATTTACTGAAAGGAAGGGGCACATGCACCCCAATGTTCATAGTAGCAATGTCCACAATAACCAAACTGTGGAAGGAGCTGAGATGTTCTTCAACAGATGAATGGATAAAGAAGATGTGGTACATATATACAGTGAAAGATGACTCAGCCATCAGAAACGATGAATGATCACCATTTGCATCAATATGGATGGAACTGGAGGGAATTATGCTAAGTGAAATAAGCCAGACAGAGAGAGAAAATTATCACATGGTTTCACTCATATGTGGAATATAAGGAATAGCACAGAGGATCATAGGGACAGGGAAGGAAATGTGAATGGGAAGAAATCAGAGAGGGAGACAAACCATAGGAGACTCTTGACTCTGGGAAACAAACTGAGGGTTGCAGAAAGGGAGGTGGGTGTGGGCATAGGATAATGGGTGATTTGCATTAAAGAGGACACGTGTGGTGGTGAGCACTGGGTGTTATACTCAACTAATGAATCATTGAGCATTACATCAAAAACTAATGATGTACTATACCTTTTGTTCCCTTTTTTTTTTTTACCTTTTTCAGTTAGCCAACATACAGTACATCATAAGTTCTCATTGTAGTGTTCAACAATTCATTAGTTGCATATAACACCCAGTGGTCTTCCCAACATGTGCCTTTCTTAATACCTATCACCCAGTCAGTCCGCTTCCTACCACTGTCCCTTCTGTAACCCTCAATTTGTTTCCTGGAGTCCAGAGTCTCTCCCTCTCTGATTTCTTCCCATTTAGTTTTCCCTCCCTTCCCCTGTGATCCTCTGCTTTATTACTTATGTTCCACATATGAATGAAACAATATGGAAATTGTCTTTCTCTGCTTGACTTATTTCACTTAGTATAATCCCCTCCAGTTCTATCCATGTTGATGCAAATAGTGGGTATTCATCCTTTCTGATGACTGAGTAATATTCCATTGTATATACATACTGCATCTTCTTTATGCATTCTTCTATTGAAGGGCATCTCGGTTCCTTCCACAGTTTGGCTATTATGGACATTGTTGCTATGAACATTGGGGTGCATGTGGCCTATCTTTTCATTATCTTTGATGAGGCCTATCTTTTCACTATCTTTGGGGCACCCAGTAGTGCAATTGCTGGGTCACAGGGTAGCTCTATTTTTAATTTTTTTAAGATTTTATTTATTTATTCAACAGAGAGAGATCACAACTAGGCAGAGAGACAGGCAGAGAGAGAGAGAGGAGGAAGCAGGTTCCCTGCCAAGCAGAGAGCCCAATGTAGGACTCGATCCCAGGATCCTGAGATCATGACCTGAGCCGAAGGCAGAGGCTTAACCCACTGAGCCACCCAGGCATCCTCTATTTTTAATTTTTTGAGGAACCTCCATACTGTTTTCCAGAGCGGCTGTACCAGCTTGCATTTCCACCAACAGTGTAAGAGGGTTCCCCTTTCTCCACATCCTCACCAACACTTTTTATGCCCTGTCTTGTTAACTTTGGCCATTCTAGCTGGTGTAAGGTGGTATCTCATTGTGGTTTTGATTTGTATTTTCCTGATGGCTAGTGATGTTGAACATTTTCTCATGTGTCTGCTCAGCAGGGAGCCTACATCCTCCTCCCCCCCGCCTGCCTCTCTGTCTACTTGTGATCTCTCTCTCTCTCTGTCAAATAAATAAATAAAATATTTTTTAAAAATACAAAGGATCATAAGAGTACTATGAGCAAGTAGAGGACAACACACTGGACAACCTATAAGAAATGGATAAGTTCCTACCAACAACCTAGAAAGACTGAACCATGAAGGAACAACAACAACAAAAACTCTGAACAGACTGATCACTAGTAAAAAGATTGATTTGATAAAAGTCTCCCAAGAAAAAAAAATGTCCAAGACCAAAAAGTTTCACTAAGGAGTTCAACCAGACAATAGAATAAGAATTAATACAAACCTTCCTCAAACTCTTTAAAAAATAGGAGGGGAGGGCATATTCCAAGCTCATTTCATGAAGGCAGCATTACCCTGCTACCAAAAAATGACAAGGATGCTACAAGAAAAGGAAAGATCAACATCCCTCATGAACACAGATGAAAAAATCCTCAAGAATTTATCAACAAACTGAATTCAACAATACATCAGGATCACACAACACAATCAAGTGGGATTTATTCCAGGGATACAAGGATGATTCCACATCAGCACATCCACCAAAGGGATACACCACTTTAACAAAATAAAAGATAAAATCATATGATTGTTACAATAGATACAGAATAAATATTTGACAAGATTCTACATGCATTTATGATATAAACTCTAAACCATCTGGGTACAGAGGAAACATACCTCAACACAACAAAGGCCCTATATGAAAAGCCCACAGCTGACATCATACTCAAGGGTGAAAAGTTGAAAACTTTTCCACTAAGATCAAGAACAAGACAAAGATGCCCACTCTCACCACTTTCATTCAACATAGTATATGAAAGCCCTAGCCAAAGCATTTAGACCAAAAAAAAAGAAAGAAAGAAAAGATATGAAATCCAAATTAAAAAAAAAACAGTATTTGCAGATGACATGATACTATATAAAGAAATCCCTAAAGAATCCACCACAAAATTATCAAAGTAAAGAAATTCAGTAAAGCTGCAGAATACAAAGTCAATATACAGTGACCTGTTGCATTTCTTTTTTTTAAAGATTTTATTTATTTATTTATTTGACAGAGAGAGAGAGCATTCGCACAAGCAGGGGGAGCAACATAGGGAGAGGGAAAAGCAGGCTCCCCATTGAGCAGGGAGGCTGATGCAGGGCTCCAACCTGGGACCCCAAAATCATGACCTGACCAGAAGGCAGATGCTTCACCAATGGAGCCACCCAGTTGCCCTAACTTGTTGCATTTCTATATACTGAAGACAAACTTTCACAGAGAAACTAAGAAAGCAATGTCATTTTTAATTGCATGAAAAAAAAATCTAGGAATTAAAGTAACCAAGAATGAGAAAGACCTGGTACACCAAACACATGGTGGAAAAGAAAGGAAGAATATACGTGTGTTGGGGAAGTAGGGTCAAAGAAATGGAAGACAACACAAACAAATGGAAGCATATGCCATGCTCAGTAACTGGAAGAGTTAATAATGTTAGCATGTCCATTGTACCCAAAGCAATCTACAGATGTGATGAAAACCCTATCTGAAACCCAATGGCATTATTCAAAGAAATAGAAGACAGTTTTAAAATTAGTATGGCATCACAAAAGACCCCAAACACACAAAGCAATCCAGAGAAAAAAGCTGCAGTCGCCACACTCCAGATTTCAAACTAGATTACAAAGCTGTAATCTCAAAACAGTATGATACTGGCATAAAAACAGACACACAGGTCAATAAAACAGAATAGAAATCTCAGAAACTAACCCATACATATATGGTCCTAACTTACAACACAGGAGCAGAAAATATACAATGGAGAGAGGACTGTCTCTTCAGTAAAATGTACTGAGAAAACTGGACATTAAATGCAAAAGAATGTGACTGGATCACTTTCTTATACCTCACACAAAATTTTTAAATGGATGAATGACTTGAACATAAGACTGGAATCCATAAACCTGCAAGAAGAAAACACAGGTAATAAGTTTCTCAACATTGGTTTTGACAAAGAGTCTTTTGGTTGGAAACAAAAAGCAAAGGCAACAAAAGCGAAAAAACAAGTAGAACAACATCAAAGTGAAATCTTCTGCATGGCAAAATAAACTATCAAAAACTTAAAAGGTGACCTACGCAATGAGAAAAAATATCTGCAAATCATATGAGTGAGATGAGGGTAATATCCAAAATACAGAAAACACACATACAAATCAAAACAAAAATCTATATAAAAATGGGGAGAATATGTGAATAGATAGTTTCCAACAATGGCACACAGGTGGCCAACAGACACAGAAAAAGTTGTTCAACATCACTAACCATTGTCAGGAAAACATAAGTCAAAACCACAATCAGCTGTCATGTCACAAATGTTGGAACGGCAATTGTCCCAGAGACAGACATCAGGTGTGGTCAAGGATGTTTAGACAAGGGGACCCTGTGCTCTGTTGTTGGAAATGTAAATTGGCGCACCCACTATGACAAACAGTATGGAGGTTGCTGAAAAAATAAATACAACTACCACATGACCCAGTAATTGATCTACTGAGTATTTATTTGGATAACACAAAAACACTACCTCAAAAAGGTAGATGTGCTCCCATGTTCACTGCAGCATTATTCACAATAACCAGACATGAAAATGTAGACCTTGGGACCATCATGCTAAGTAACTCAGACATAGAAAGATAAATATCAGATGCTCTCATGTACATTCCACATGGAAAATAAAATACTGAATGCATAGATACTGAGAATAGATTGGTGGCTGCCAGATTTGGGGATTGGAGGGGGGGACAGGTGAAGGTGGTTCAGGCACAATGTTTGAGTGATAAAATCCATAAGTCATGGAATGTTCCATGAAGGATGGAGACTAGAGCTAATCCTGTAGGATGGGGTATGGGTTCCCCCACTATTTGAATGTGTTCCTAGGGAACCTTGCATAGCAGAACTGTTCCTAGGAAACCTTTCACAGCAGAAATTGTGTAAAGAAGGAATTACCATTAATTTATATGGGAAAACTAGTGAGCATGCTCAGACTCCAAAAATTCCTTCTCTTTGGCTTTTCTTAAGCCTCAGGACACAACTTCCTAATGGACGCCCAAAATAAATGGAGATAAAGCACAGCAGACACTCACAGACACAATTCAAAGTGCTGGTGCCTGGACATAGAGAGCGACTCCCAGGAAGGAGCTGGTTGGGGTGCATGCCGCCTCTGAGTGGTTCCCTGCAAAACAGATGCTGAACACGATGCCTACTTTTTCACATTTTTTGTAAAAGGGAAATCCTCTTCAGGTTTCTTCCTGTCACTAAAACCAGGTAATAACTTAAATCTTTCTAAAGAGCCAAGTCCCTACCATGAACTTTCAAAAAATGGAGGATACTTGTACTTGAATGTTGCTGAGGGAGTATATGTTAACTGTTCTCCCAGACACAAAAGCAGATCCACCATGAAATGCACCTTCCTCAGCATGTGGGACATGGACTACCTCTTACCTCCAGAAACTCCTCCTTCCCCTTGCTCAGGACAACCAACAACAGCTGGGAGTTACCTATGTTCCTCTTTTCTGCCATTTTCAATGTTTAACCCATTGGCAAATCCTGTAAGCTCCATTTTCAATAGATACCCAGAATGGGACTAACCACTCCTTCTGAGGCCACCTGTCTGGTCCACACTGGAGCCCATCTCTTGTCTGAGTTCCTGGAAATGCTTTATCATTGACCTCCCCTGCCCATCCTCAACACTGTGTCATCTGTTCTCAGCACTGTAGCCAGGATGGCCCAGTGAAACAGGGTCTGATGGGGTCACAGCTCTGCAATGACTGTCACCCTACTGTCACCTCGCTGGGGTAATGTCCTAAGCTGTCTCTTGTGGCCACAGGGCCTTCTTGCTGCTTCTGCCCGCAGGGCCTTTTCACATGCTTTCCCTTCCATTTAGATTGCTCTTGATGTGATATCACTCACCTTATTTAGAACTTGACTCAAGCATCACCTTCCTAGTGAAGTCCCAGTTGGCCTTTATGTGAGTAGCAAGCACCATCCCACCTCCCCTTTAGCACCCCAGCCTTGTCTCCTGCTTTATACTTCCAGAGAAGTTATCACAGTCACCAATCCTTCTCAGCAGGGGAGAAACAGAGGCCTACATGGAGAGTTTCACCACTGACTCCCTCTGATCTTCTGGTCCAAAGCCCCAGGGGGAAAGGTGCCCCAAGGGTCTTGCACAGCCATGATGCCCAGGACAAGGGGGTCCACCTACTGGATCCTGAACACCATCAGGAAAATGAGCCATAATAGCAATCCACCTGCACATGAAACCTGAAACCAGATATCTTCCTCAATTATAGGTGAGCATATATGCTTCCTCCCCTTGCCTAATGTGCTCATCAGAGAAAACTGAGCAGAGACACATCCTAGGGTCCAATTCTCCCTCTGGCAAAGATCCTGGGAAACAGATATCTCTCCTCCCTACATCAACCACCTGTGATTGATGTACAGAATTCTCTTGTGATGGGACAGAATGGGGCACCTGTCCCTCTTTCCTGGGACATCATCAAAAACCAGGCTTTGCTGCATAGTTTTCAGGAAGGAACCTGCAGCAGCAGGCCACTCAGGTTTGGAATCAGTCTTGCACATCAGGCCTCATGTGGAACTAGAGCTTCAAGGAAACTGATGTGCCATGTGGCCTTGGAACCTAATAGCAGGAGCTAAGATTTCACTTCCAAATGAAAACTGACCTCTTCCACACAGCACAGGAATGTGAAGAAACGATTTCTCAGGGGTGTGACTCTGGAGGAAGTGCTTCTGCTGGCTGAATTCACAGACGTCAGGCAGAGGACACCTGCCATGCTTCATTCAAGAAAGCAGGCAACACACTGGGCAAGGATTGCTAATGCTGCCTGTGGGCTGCTTCCTACCACCCTGCTGAGCCAAGGGCTTGAGAACCAAACAGGAAGCAGCTGTCTAATCACATCCGCAGCAGGAGGGCTGGCCAGGGAGCAGAGCCCATTCCCTATCCATGGAGCAAGCTGGCCTGCCCATCAAGAGCAACAGTCCATAACCATGGGGTCACAACCTCCCAGCTATCTGATCCAATGACTCTGCCAGGTTCAGACCTGCTCACACAGTGAGTCATAAGACCCTGCATCTTATTCCACTCCAGCGCAAGGCTTCTCACAGAGAAGCAAACTCTAGCCTCAGAAATGGGCTCATCATTAGCTCTGGAATTCCCTGAGTTGTGTCTACACTGGCCCACACAGGCATCCCATCCAGACCACTCCACAGATGCCCTAGGGTTTCAAGCCACTTTCAAACTGACCTTAGAAAGGCAAAAACTGGCCCAATCAGGCAGACCAGTCAAGTGACTCAATGTGCTGGAAACTCAGACAACATCCTCCCTGAACACGAATGCTTCCAAGTCCAAGCTTCCAACCTCCGCTCACTGAGCACAGAGCACCATGACAACATAAATACTGCTCTTTCAAATCTCTTGTCTCCCATTCCTTAAAATCAGAAACCGAGCTCCAGTCACCACTCTATTTTCCCTTCAGAGAAATAAGGAAAATGATAGAATAAAACACTACATGTGCACAGCACACTTCTATCCAAATAGAATTCCTTAGTCTTTCTCAGATGGGCAACCCTATATTACCTATACTAATGAGAGGTAGCACAAGTTCAGTCACTGTATGTATGTATATATATTTGACCTTGTGTTTTTTCTTTTGGTATTTATAACTCAATTCAATGTCTATATTGCTTTCTTAAAGTAATAATAATGATGACATGGTCATGTAAGGATCTGGATCTCCATTGCCAGACAGCATGGCTCTGGTTCACATAACAAAACCTCAGCCCATGAAGCAAAGCCCACACCTTCAGGGATCCTGACATGCCTCACAGGTGAAGAGTTCCTGTACAACAGATATTGTACAACAGAGTTGTCCGAGTACAAGGGATGCAGGCACCCTCTAGCATTCATTCTGTTTTCATCATAAATTCCCCAGTTTGAGTCCTAAGTGATTCATCAGCTCAAGCTTCCAGAGTCCAGGATGGGCCACCAGGTGAGAAGCATGCCCCCCCCCAACCCCAGGGAAGGCTAAATGGTGGACTTGATTTCCTTTGGGAGCATGATGAGCCACTCCCTGAGCTCCTAAGTAAGATACAATCCTTCTCCATTTCTCCTCCTCACAAAGGGCACCACACCCTGTTGTTACAATTCTGAAGCTGTATTTTACTTTTAAAAATATTTTCTAATATTGGAATGTGGTTAACAGAAGAGAAAAACGTGAATACCCACAAAGGATTCTTTTAATATTTCAAAATATTATTTTCCCATTGTTTAATTAAAACAGGAAATCAAAAGCTTCTACACAGCAAAGGAAACAGTCAACAAAACAAAGAGGCAACCCACAGAATGGGAGAAGATATTTGCAAATGACAGTACAGACAAAAGGTTGATATCCAGGATCTATAAAGAACTCCTCAAACTCAACACACACAAAACAGATAATCTATCAAAAAATGGGCAGAAGATATGAACAGACACTTCTCCAATGAAGACATACAAATGGCTATCAGACACATGAAAAAGTGTTCATCCTCACTAGCCATCAGGGAGATTCAAATTAAAACCACATTGAGATATCACCTTACACCAGTTAGAATGGCCAAAATTAGCAAGACAGGAAACAACATGTGTTGGTTTTTTTTTTTTTTTTTTTTTTTTTTTTTTTTTTTTTTTTTTTTTTTGGAGAACTGTGTGGAGATTCCTCAAGAAATTAAAAATAGAGCTTCCCTATGACCCTGCAATTGCACTACTGGGTATTTACCCCAAAGAGACAGATGTAGTGAAAAGAAGGACCATCTGTACCCCAATGTTTATAGCAGCAATGGCCACAGTCGCCAAACTGTGGAAAGAACCAAGATGCCCTTCAATAGATGAATGGATAAGGAAGATGTGGTCCATATACACTATGGAGTATGATGCCTCCATCAGAAAGGATGAATACCCAACTTTTGTAGCAACATGGACGGGACTGGAGGAGATTATGCTGAGTGAAATAAGTCAAGCAGAGAGAGTCAATTATCATATGGTTTCACTTATTTGTGGAGCATAACAAATAGCATGGAGGACAAGGGGAGTTAGAGAGGAGAAGGGAGTTGGGGGAAATTGGAAGGGGAGGTGAACCATGAGAGACTATGGACTCTGAAAAACAAGCGGAGGGTGTTGAAGGGGCGGGGGGTGGGAGGTTGGGGGAACCAGGTGGTGGGTATTAGAGAGGGCACGTATTGCATGGAGCACTGGGTGTGGTGCAAAAACAAGGAATACTGTTATGCTAAAAAAAAAAAACAGGAAATCGAAACATACAGATAGCCCCTTCCACTAGGAAGTGTGATTCAGTGCAGTGACTTAGAGAAGAGCAGGAAATAAAAGAGTAACAGACATTCTGATGACCTGTCATTTCCATAATCAGTTTTGAAACTTCACACACACACAAAGAAAGAAGAACAAACCAACATCTCGGCATGGCAATGCAGAGCAGTCTGAGCTGGAGTGACAGGGACAGACGATGAGGTTGTGTGTGTTGGGTTAGGCTGGTTGCACAGAAGAAGGTGCTCTGCCAACTCTCCACCTGGGCCTCACTTGTCCTCAGCCAGGAACCTGCTCATAGCCCTGACTTGTCACAACTGTCACGTGGGGGACACAGGGCCATCCCTGGAGCCAGCCCTGCCCACACCCTCCTGCAGAACACACTCCACTCTCCTCTGGGACCCCTGTCAGCTCTACCCAGACCTGGAACTCCCCTGTCTGCTGCAAAGCTCCAGGATTCCCCCCTCTTTTCAAAATTACACTGGCCCAAGGCTTTCATAAATGTGTTATATTTCTCTCAACTTATCTTCCTACCTGGGCAAACTGTAAGTCACATATCAATGGAGCATGAACATGCTCTGATATCTGAATCTTTCACTGCAGCCTTCTGACTCCTTGTACAATAAAATACCATATCCCATGACAGGGGGTTTTAAAACTATTATTTACAGAATAATATGGCCCAAATCACCTCATTTTTAGTTGTTCTTCATTAGGCAGAAAGTTTCTGTGTGAAAAGCCTTTCCATAGATACTACCTGCCAGCAATTTCATAAGGCAGAAACAGAAACTCTGTGGGATAACCTGGCTCACCCAGCATCAGGCAAGCAGCTACAGAACTCATCCCAGGGCTCCTGACACCAAGCCCCTTGAAACCACCAACATGCCTCTATCCAGGAGAATTCCCAGAGACTCTCCTTCTGACTCCACCACCAAAGAAACTACAAAGAAAATATAGCACATCAAAATACCTAGATGACACGTTTACTAAAACTAGAAAGTGAAGCTCAACTTTTAAATAGTAAAAGCCTACTTTGAATAATTTTGAATTTTCCCTCGACCCTAATTGTAACTTTTTTGATGAAAAGACTAATCAATTATGAAGCATAACCTTTGACAAATGACATCATCAAGGTCTGTATTTGACGACAAAAAATCACCCAACTCTAGATGGCCACTCAATCATATCCTAGGCCCAAATGAATAAACGCTGTGAGATAAGGGGAAAAGATTAGATGTTAAAAATACACAAGGAGTGGGGTGCCTGGGTGGCTCAGTGGGTTAAAGCCTCTGCCTTCAGCTCGGGTTGTGATCCTGGGGTCCTGGGATTGAGCCCCACATCGGGCTCTCCGCTCAGTGGGGCTCAATCCCAGGACCGAGCCCCCATCAGGCTCTCTGCTCAGCGGGGAGCCTGCTTCCCTTCCTCCCTCTCTGCCTGCCATTCTGCCTACCTGTGATCTCTGTCAAATAAATAAATAAAGTCTTTTAAAAAATACACAAGGAGTAAATCTCACCTTCCCTTTCTAATAAAAGTGATTTCCTAGGAAACAGATGTTCAGGTTACATTTTGTAACGAATAAATGAACACAGAAAAGACTATTCCCTGCAATGGTCTATCTGTAGGGAAACAAAGTAACTCTTGCACCCAGTCTAGATTGCTGACAGCTACTTCAGTTTTATTTTGTGGCTCAACTAGAGACAAGAGAAAAGCCCAGGAGGTTTGGGGTGAAAGGGAAATTTTACCCCCCATCCTGGGATGGATGTGACATTGCACCCAATGGACCTGCTATTTTCTCTGAACTCTGACATCCTGGGACAAGCTGCACGGCTGACTCAGACACTGATTTCAAAATTTCAGGTCTCATGGAGCCAGAGTGGAGAAAGGTTGTCAAGTGGGCACAAGTAGTCACTTGCAACCTATGGCCTGGACACCTGCTTCAGTTCCTGGGAGAAGGAGAGACACATGCTTGTTTCTTAAGTAGTAATTATGTCCATTCAAAAGTAGACCAATGACATTATCTTTTTTGGAAAAGTGAAATTACTCTTCCATGAACACCTCACCTCATTTCTTCCTCATGCAACTTGAGTGGGGTCTGGTTTACTCCAGCTTCCAGGCCCCCACCTGGAGGATACTCTGGAAGGATCCTGACAACCCAGTACCACCATCCATGGGGACAAAGGGCACAGTGCTGAAGTTGGGGGACTGTTCTGGGGTTTGTTGCTGCCACAGCTGTGCCTGGGGGGGGGCAGAAACCTCGAGGACCCTCAAGAACGATCTTGACAGCCCATTCATACCATCCCCAGGGGACAGGGCACACAATCCTGAAGCTAGATGACTGCTCTGGAGCTTGTTAGCACCACACCTGTGCCTGGGAGAACAGGGACCTGGAGGACCCTCCTGCACGATTCTGACAGCCCATTACCACCATCCATGGGGACACAGGGCTCAATGCTAAAATTGGGGGATGACTCTGGGGCTGTTACCACCATACCTGTGTCTGGGGGGTCAGAAACCTGGAGGACACTCCTGCATGATCCTGACAGGCCATTACCACCATCTCTGGGGGACACAGGGCACAATGCTGAAGCTGGGGGATGGTTTTGAGGCTTGTTGCTGACACAGCTGTGCCTGAGAGAACAGGTGACACCCGCTGAACTTGGGGTGCTGCTCAAGGTCCATTACCTGCACCGTGCCAGGGGATGGGGGCACCCCACTGAAGTTGGGGACTGTGTGCCATCCTTAGGTGCACTCTTCCCAGGGAACACAGGAAACCCTGAAATGTCTGCAACACATCCCACAAAGCCTGGGGTGAGTGGGCACCCTGGAGTTCACAGATCTGGGAGATACAGCTAGTCAACGGACATCAGGCAGGACTTTCAAGGGAAAAAAAAGCTCATCTGCATTTCCAGGATGAGCCTGTTCCAGTGCCATCCCACCTGGGGCTCACCCTACCATGGGACCCCCACCCTGGCCCACAGTGTGCACTCACCCAGCAGGGGACTCCACAGGTCAAGCTTACCTTCTCCTGCCCCACCTCTGCATCCCAGGACAGCAAATAGAGGTAGCTCCACACCCACGCAGTGATTGTTCAGGGAGGGTAGTGCCCTTATCCCATTGGATGCCAGCCTGCACCGGGACACCCACCCTTAAACCCGTGTCTCCCTGCAACTGCAGGTGGTCCTGGAGACCCCTGCCAGCCCAACACCTGGCTGGGCCGAAGGTAAGGGCAGGATTGTGGGCAGGGTCCCACACACACACAGTGCCCCTACCGCGGATCCCTCTAGCTGCAGACCACCCTCAGAGCCCTGCCCCTTCCTTTCCTGCACCAAACCCTGCCTGCAGAGCTGTGCCTGGCTCCCAGCAAGGTCAGCTGTTTTCAGACCTGAGGCTTGGGCTTTAGGAAATGCAATGTTTTCCCACATTTCCAGGCAATTTTAAGACCCAAAAAGTAATGTTCTAAGTGAGAAAAGATTCATATTCTGGTCTCACCCATGGAGTGCATAGGGCTTCTTAGGTCTCCGACGCATCCTTCTAGGATGAGCCCATTTGTGCCAGACTATAAGTACATATGCTTTGTTCTGCAGGGAAGCTCTAGGATGAACAAGAAAGGCCAAGCTTCTGTGCTGTTGAAGTTGTGAACCAAGAACATTTTTCACTTAAAAAGAAAACATATAGTTATTGTTGACACTAAATGAACAAACACTTTTAAATATTTTAGAGAGAAAGGAAGAGAGTTTTATTCAAACCCAAGACAAGACAGCTGCCTGAGAGACACAAGGAAGGGAGTGCTCCAAGGAAGGAACATTTGGGCCAGGTTTATATATTTGTTATGTTTTGTTTTACATACAGAGTTACACATCATGAGGAAGAACATTCCAGAAAGTTACAGACTTTTTCTTCTGTTTTCAGTATGTGCAAGTCAGTATGACTTTAATCTTAAGGGAGCAGGAGAGGTTCTTTCCTTTTTCTGATCTTTATCTTGGCAATGGCATTTTTTGATTATCTTTTTCTTCTCAAAGCAGATGTACAACAGGTGCTTTGAACAAAAATAGGGCTCATGCACTAAGGTTTTGCCCAGTCATTTTGATCTTGGTAAAATGTTAAAGGATAGCTACCCTGAGAGCCTAGGATCCAGACCCATGGATGGTAAAAGATAAAATTTTCCATTATCATTATAGTTACTATTAAAGGGAGGAACTTTAGACAAAAGCACCTTTAACAATAGTACCAAGAAATAAAAATGATGCCTACAGCAGGTTACCTATTCTGTGGTCAACACAGGTAACAGAGGTGTTCACAGACACCGGGATCCTCCCCTTCTCTGCACAAATCTCTGAAGCACATAGATAATTTCAAGTCTGAATTTTAGAACTGCCAGACATCTTAGAGATGTTTGGCACCATTCCTTAGGTCTATAGAATAAAACAGAGTAGCTCATTGTCACAACACTAATTTAAACATAAGTACCCCTAAAACTTGGATACAGTGTCTAAGTTTTCTTTCCTGGCAGATTTTGACTAATGCAAGTCATAGTCATAACATACGAATACTACAATGGTTGGGAAGTAAATAATCTTAGGTAAGGGAATATTTTAGCAATATTTATAAGCATTGTCTCACTTTGTAGAAGAGGCTGAGCTGAGTGTTTTTAAATACTATTTCAGACCTGTCTTACAGCACACTCTGAACATACCAGAGCCAGAATCAATTTTAAAAAGATAGTTCTTTCAGTAACTTTACTATCAGAAAAATATTATAATGTCTCTATTCCTAGGGATCTTTGATTATCTTACTCAGAGGTCTTCCACTGAGATAACATGATCTTAATGATCATGATGGGCAGAGGTTAAAAGCCAGCTGAATCTGTTCCAGTGAGCCACACAACAAGAAAATCCTGAGACTTGAGATGTTTTCAGATTGAGAAGACCAGAAATAAGAGGGAAATAGTACTATGTATGGAATAACAAGGGATTTTGAGTCAGTTTGGGGATGCCACTTAGGTTTCTGACACTAAAATTCATTCTGACTCGAGTCGTCTCTGAGCCCCTGTCTAACCACTTAGAAAATGTCCCTAAAAATATCAACATCATAGTTTAGAAGCTTATGGGGGAGACTTCCACAAAGAGCCAGTGTGATGTCTCTCAAGAGCAGGTGCTCAGGACACCATGGTTGCTTTTTGGGTCTTTTTTTTTTTTTTTTTTTTTTGGAAAAAAGAACACATGTTGAAACCATATTTCTGATAGATGACTCACAAGATGATTTTCAAACCTTAAGGAAGATCAAGAAGCTGCTATTTTGTCATATTTCACTCAAAAATCATGTTGTTGGATTGGTGAGAACAATACAATAGCACCATTATCACTAGGGGTGTGGAGCTTCCCATCACCATATGACCATGTTGTCTCCCCTAGTTCAGGGCCACCAGAAAAGGGAGCTTGGGTGAGGGGCACCACCATCACCAGGAGTGGGGAGCCTCCCATTTCCATATGGCCATATTGTCCCTCTTAGCTCAGGGCCACCAGAAAGGGAAGCTGGGAGGGGGGTGGACCACAGGCCAAGGCTGCCAGGTGTGGCTGGGGCAGGCAGAACTCTGACTTAAGGCTCAACTCCTGTATTCCTTATTTATAGTGCTCTTCAGAGATAGAGTGTCATTGTCTGTGAGCTCTGATGTAGGGAAGGTTGAGAATTTACATTGTGATTCCCTCTCTGACCCTTAGGATATGTAGCAAAGTTACTTTTATTTTATTTTATTTTATTTTATTTTATTTTATTTTATTTTATTTTTTCAGCATTCTAAGCTTCATTGTTTATGCACCACACCCAGTGATCCATGCAATTCATGCCCTCCTTAATACCTACCACCAGGCTCACCCATTCCCCCCAACTCCCCTCCCCTCCAAAGCCCTCATTTTGTTTCTCAGAGTCCACAGTCTCTCATGGTTCATCTCCCCCCTGATTTACCCCAATTCGCTTTTCTTTTCCTTCTCCTATTGTCCTCTATGTTATTCCTTATGTTCCACAAGTAAGTGAAACCATATGATAATTGATTTTCTCTGCTTGACTTATTTCACTCAGCATAATCTCCTCCTGTCCCATCCATGTTGATATAAAAGTTGGGTATTCATCCTTTCTGATGGAGGCGTAATATTCCATTGCATATATGGACCATATCTTCTTTACCCATTTGTCTACTGAAGGGCATCTTGGCTCTTTCCACAATTTGGCAATTGTGGACATTGCTGCTATGAACATTGGGGTACAAATGGCCCTTCTTTTCACTACATCAAGTTACATTTAATTTTTAAATGTTGAGGGACTTCCTGGTTTTCTTTTCATTATGACTATGGCTCAATTTCCCTGTGGTCTAAGAATTTAATCTAGTTAATTTCAGGCTTCACAATGTGTAGACTTGATTCATAGCTCAACATATCGCCTATTTGGGTAAATCTTCTAGGACCACTTGAAAATAATGTATTCTGCACTTATTATGTAATGTTCCATATATGTCAGTTAGGTCACATTTGTTACCAATGTTTTGTCTGCTTTTTCTATAAGATATTGAGAAAGGCATATTAAAATCTTCAAACAATGCTACTGTAGTCAACATTGCATTGGAGAATCTACCAAGTGTTATAAGGCAAGAGAAACAAAAAGAATAAGAACTGAGGGAATAATAGTGACTAATCACAGATAATATGAGGGTGTACATGGAAAATCTAAAATAGTCTATAAATACACTATTAGAATTAAAAATGGAAAACTTGCAAATCTTAGAACCAAGGAAGCAATCTAGAAAATAGCCAAGGGGAAGAGATTTCTTATGTACAGAGGGAGGAATATCAGAATAACATCAGATCTGTCCACAGAGACCTGGGAAGTCAGAAAGGGCTGGCAAGATATATCCAAGGTACTAAATGAGAAGAAAATGCAGTCAAGGATACTTTATGCAGCAAGGCTGTCATTCAGAATGGATGGAGAGACAAGGTCCTTCCAGGATCAGCAGAAACTGAAAAAATATGTGACCACCAAGCCAGCCCTGCAAGAAATATTAAGGGGGATTCTATAAAAGAAGACCCCAAGAGTAATACAGACCAGGAATTTTAGAGAAAAACTACATAAACAACTTCACGGGCAATACCTTATATTGAAAGTATCTTGTATTGAAAGTATTGAAATCATATCTTTCAATACTCACTCTCAACATGAATGACCTAAATGCTCCCACAAAATGGCACAGGGTTGAAGGTTGGATAAAAAGATATGATCCATCCATATGCTGTCTACAAGAGACTCATTTGAACCTAAAGATACATCCAGATTGAAAGTGGGGGATGGAGAACCATTTTTAATGCCAACAGACCTCAACAGAAAGCTGGGGTAGAAATTCTTACATTAGACAAATTAGATTTTTTAAGCTAACACTGTAGTAAGAGATGCAGGACACTATATCATACTTAAAGGGTCTATCCAACAAGAAGATCTAACAATTGTAAATATCTTTGCCTCCAACATGGAAACAGCCAACGACAGCCAACTGTCAACCAAAATAATCATATTGATGATAATAATAATATATTAACAGTAGGAGACCTCACCACTCCACCCTCAGCAATGCATAGATCATCTAAGCAGAAGATCAACAACAACAACAACAACAACAACAAAACCAACAACAACAACAAAAGAAAAATAGGAGCTTTGAATGACACATTGGCCCAGATGGACTTCATAGATATATACAGACCATTCCACCCTACAACAACAGAATACTCATTCTTCTCAAATGCACACAGAACTTTCTCCAGAATAGATCACATACTGGGTCACAAATCAGGTCCCAATCGATACCAAAAGATTGAGATTATTCCCTGCATATTTTCACACCACAATGTTTTGAAACTCAAACTCAATCACGATAAAAAAAATTGGAAGGAATTCAAACACTTGGAAGCTAAAGATCATCCTGCTGAAGAATGTTTGGGTCAACCAGGAAATCCAAGAAGAACTTAAACAATTCATGGAAACCAATAAGAATGAAAACACATCAGTCCCAAGCCTATGGGATACTGCAAAGGCAGTCCTAAGAGGGAAATACATAGCCATCCAAGCCTCACTCAAATAAGTAGAAAAATCCCAAATGCAGAAGATAACCTTACACCTAAAGGAAGTGGAGAAAAAAACAACAAATAAAACCTAAACCAAGCAGGAGAAGAGAAATAATAAAAATTAGAGCAGAGATCAATGAAATAGACACCAGAAAAACAGTAGAGTAGATCAATGAAACTAGAAGCTAGTTCTTTGAAAGAATTAATAAGATGGATAAACCTCTGGTCAGACATATCCAAAAGAAAAGAGAGAGGACCAAAATTAATAAAATCATGAATGAAAGGGGAGAGATCATGACTAACACCAAGGAAATAGAAACAATTATTAGAAATTACTATCAGCAACTGTATGTCAATAAGTTAAGCAACCTGGAGGAAATGGATGCCTTCCTGGAAACTTATACACTGCCAAGACTGAAACAGGAAGAAATGGACAACCTGAATAGACAAATAACCAGTAACAAAATTGAAGCAGTAATCAAAAAACTCTCAAAAAACCAGTGTCCAGGGCCAGATGGATTTCCAGGGGAATTCTACCAAATATGTAAAGAAGAAATAACACCTATTCTTCTAAAGCTGTTTCAAAAAAGAAAAAACAGAAGAAAAACTTCCAAATTCATTCTATGAGGCCAGCATTACCTTGATCCCAAAACCAGACAAAGGCCCCATCAAAAAGGAGAATTACGGGGATGCCTGGGTGGCTCAGTTGGTTAAGCAGCTGCCTTTGGCTCGGGTCATGATCCCAGCGTCCTGGGATCGAGTCCCACATCGGGCTCCTTGCTCATCAGGGAGCCTGCTTCTCCCTCTGCCTCTGCCTGCCATTCTGTCTGCCTGTGCTTGCTCTCTCTCCCTCTCTCTCTCTCTGACAAATAAATAAATAAAATCTTTAAAAAAAAAAAAGGAGAATTACGGACCAATATCCCTGATAAAACTGGATGCCAAAATACTCAACAAGATCCTAGCCAATAGGATCCAACAGTACATTTAAAGGATTATCCAGGGGTGTCTGGGTGGCTCAGTGGGTTAAGCCTCTGCCTTTGACTCAGGTCATGATCTCGGGGTCCTGGGATTGAACCCCACATCAGGCACTCTGCTCAGTGTGGAGCCTGCTTCCCTTCCCCTCTCTCTGCCTGCCTCTCTGCCTGCTTGTGATCTCTCTCTGTCAAATAAATAAATAAAATCTTTTTAAGAAAAGGATTATCCATCACGAGCAGATGGGATTTATTCCTGGGATGCAAGGGTGGTTCAACATTCGCAAATCAATCAATGTAATACAGCACATACAAAAAAAAAATACAGGAATGATATGATCCTCTCAATTGATGCAGAAAAAGCATTTGACAAAATACAGTACCCTTTCCTCATTAAAACTTTTCAGGGTGTAGGGATAGAGAGAACTTTCCTCAATTTCATAAAAACCATCTATCAAAATCCCACAGCAAATATCATTCTCAATGGGGAAAAATTGAGAGCTTTTCCCTTAAGTCAGGAACACAACAGGAATGCCCACTCTCACCACTACTGTTTAACATAGTAGTAGAAATCTTAGCATCAGTAATCAGGCAACCAAAAGAAATAAAAGGCATTCAAACTGGCAAAGAATTCAAACTATCTCTATTCACAGATGGCATGATACTTTTTGTGGAAAACCCAAAAGCCTCCATGCCCAAATTGCTAGAACTCATACAGCAATTCAGTAATGTGGCAGGATACAGAATCAATGCACATAAATCAGTTACTTTTCTATACACTAACAATGTAACCGTTGAAAGAGAAATTAGGGAATCGACTCCATTTAGAATAGCACCAAAAACCATAAGATACCTAGGAATAAACCTAACAAAAGAGGTAAAGGAGCTATACTCTAGAAACTATAGAACACTTATGCAAGAAATTGAGAAAGACACAAGAAGATGGAAAAATATTCCATGCTCATGGACTGGAAGAATAAACATTGCTAAAATGTCTACACTGCCCAGAGCAATCTACACTTTCAATGCCATCCCTACCAAAACACCATTGGCATTTTTCACAGAGCTGAAACAAACAATCTAAAATTTGTATGGAACCAGAAAAGACTCCACCAGGGAAAATAGCCAGGGAAATGTTGAAAGAGAAAAACAAATCTGGGGGCATCACAATGCCTGACTTCAAGCTTTATTACAAAGCTGTGACAGCACAGTATTGGCACAAAAACAGACACAAAGATCAATGGAACAGAATAGAGACTCCAGAAATGGATCCTCAACTCTACGGTCAACCAATCTTTGACAAATCAGGAATGAATATCCTGTGGAAAAAAGACGGTCTCTCCAATAAACGGTGCTGGGAAAATTGGACAGCCATATGCAGAAGATTGAAACTCAACCATTCTCTTACACCATACACAAAGATAAACTCAAAATGGATGAAAGGCCTCAATGTGAGATAAGAATCCATCAAAATCCTAGAAAAGAACATAGGCAATAACCTGTTTGACATTGGCCACAGCAACTTCTTTTAAGACATGTCTCTAAAGGCAAGGGTAACAAAAGCAAAAATGAACTTTTGGGACTTCAAGATAAAAAGCTCCTGCACAACAAAGAAAACAGTCAACAAAACTAAGAGGTAATTCAGGGAATGGGAGAAGATATTTGTAAATGGCATTACAGATGAAGTGCTGGTACCCGAGATGCATAAAGAACTTCTCAAACTCAACACCCAAAAACAAATAATCCAATCAAGAAATGGGCAGGAGACATGAACAGACACTTCCCCGAAGAAGACATACAAATGGCTAACAGTGACATGAAAAAGTGCTCAACATCACTAGGCATCAGGGAAATTAAAATCAAAACCGCAATGAGATACCACCTTATACCAGTTAGAATGGCAAAAATTAACAAAGTAGGAAACAATAAATGTTGGTGAGGATGTAGATAAAGGGGACCCTCTCACACTGTTGATGGGAATGCAAGCTGGTATAACTACTCTGGAAAACAGTATGGAGGTTCCTCAAGACATTAAAAATAGGATTACCCGGGGCGCCTGGGTGGCTCAGTGGGTTAAGCTGCTGCCTTTGGCTCAGGTCATGATCCCAGGTCCTGGGTTCAAGCCCCGCATCGGGCTTTCTGCTCAACAGGGAGCCTGCTTCCTCCTCTCTCTCTGCCTGCCTCTCTGCCTGCTTGTGATTTCTCTCTGTCAAATAAATAAATAAAATCTTTAAAAAAAAAATAGGATTACCCTACCACCCAGCAATTGCACTACTAGGTATTTGCCACAAAGATACAGATGTAATGAAAAGAAGGGGAACCTGCACCCCAATGTTCATAGCAGCAATGTCTACAATAGCCAAACTGTGGAAGGAGCCAAGATGTCTTTCAACAGATGAATGAATAAAGAAGATGTGACACATATATACAATGGAAGATGACACAGCCATCAGAAAGGATGAATGCCCACCATTTGCATCGACATGGATGGAACTGGAGAGGATTATGCTAAGTGAAATAAGCCAGGCAGAGAAAGACAATTATCATATTATTTCACTCATATGTGGAACATAAGGAATAGCATGTAGGATCATAAGGGAAGGGAGGGAAAACTGAATGGGAATAAATCAGAAAGGGAAACAAACCATGAGAGACTCTGGACTCCAGGCACCAAACTGAGGGTTACAGAAGGGAGGGGGTGGGGGGATGGGGTAGCCAGGTGATGAGTATTAAGGAGAGCATATGTTGTGATGAGCACTGGGTTTTATACACAACTGATGAATCGTTGAACACTACATCAAAAACTGATGTACTACATGTTGGCTAACTGAACATACATAAATAAATAAATAAATAAATATGTTTTCTACATGAAAATAAATAAATAAATAAATATGTTTTCTGCATAAAAATAATTATGGATACAGAATTTCAGATTTTTAAGGTGAAATGTTCTCAAGACATGTTTCACAGCAGTGTAAATATACTTAACACTACCAGGCTTTATACTGAAAATGTTTAAAATGGCACAACCAATGTTGTGATTTTTTACAATTTTTTAAAAGTATTTTCTGTATGATTCCATTTTTATAAAGATTTTGTTTATTCATTTTAAAGAGAGAGAGAGCATGGCATGAGAGTGCTGGGAGAAGCAAGAGGTGGAAGAGAGAATCATGAGCCCACACTGTACTGAACACAGATCCTACATGGGGCTTGATTTCATACCATGAGCTCACATCCTGAGCCAAAAACAAGAGTCAGCGGCTTATCTGACTGAGCCACCATATTGGTGCATTCTCTCTACCACCACTGCGCTGAACACACCTGAAAATACATCTATGAAAATCTGTGCCAGAATTTCCTGGAGTGAGTCTGAGTATGAGCACTGCTAGGTGATGGGTGCATCTATGGCCTGGGATGGATGCTGCTCACTGTTCTCCCAGACAGGGGTGCCTGTCACCCTTCTCTCCAGGGTACCTGCAGGGGACCCCCATGTCCTCAGGTACCTAAGGGCCACCTGGCCCAGAAATTCACCCTCTCTAGCAGAGGACAGATGGGAGTTATTTCTCTGGCCAGGAATATGAACCCTGATCTCAGGAAAGGAGAGTTCTCCTGGGACTCCTGGCCCAGCCAGGCAGCCATGACCACCGTGTATGATGGAGCCATCTGGGCCTTAAGGAATGAGTGCCTTAAACCAGCCTTGTGTGAGGCATGTGGGAGCAGCAGCCCCTGATTCTTGGGCACCAGTGATGTGTGCAAAAGGAGGGAGGCCAGGGAGGAGTCTTCTAAGCCACACCAATCTCTCTCTTGGTCCTGAAACCAGCAGGAAGGAAGCTCTGAAGACAGAGACTCCAGGAGGATTCCCATCCAGGGAAAGGAGGCCTGTTGGAGAGCAATGAAGCCGCCAGCCCTGCCGGCCACAGGCCATTTGCACAGGATCACCTCCAGTGCTTCCTTAGCATGTTGTCCATGTTCATGTGTGGACAGTGATTGACCCACTGGTGCACTTTCAGAGGCAGACTAGAAACTATCCAGTGCCAGCTCGTGGGTCAGAGGACCTCCACCCAGAGAAGCAGAGGATGTCCCTCTTCCTCTGGAGCTGGGGAAGGCAGCCACCATCCTTGGGCAGGACTTGGTCCAGGCATGTGTCCTTTCTGAAGCCCCGCATTCAGTGGGCATTGCTGTGCCTAGAAAGGCCCCCTCAGCCTGAATCAGAAGCAGTGAAGGGCTGTCTCCAGTCCTGGCCCAGGATCATGACCTGAAACCATCCTGTCTTTGACAGGACAGGCCTCCTTCAAGAGCCAGAGAGAGGACTGGCCCCTCTCCCCTTCCCAGGGGAGGGCGCCCAGGTTGCCCAGGACCCTGCAAGAGCTCTTCATTTCAGGAGGAGGAATGGAGAGCATGTGTGTCTCATCAGCCCAGCAAGTGAAAGAACCAAACCCAAATGATCAGGTTCTAACAGAAGCAGAAATTCAATGGACTCTTGGGGGGCAGCCACCTCCCCTCTTACATGGCCTTGGGGGACCCCAGGGAAATTATTCCTTGCTCTTCTGCCCTCAGAGCAAGGAGCTGGCCCCATGTCCCAGGGTCCCCACCATGTCCCACTGCTGAGGAAGAACCATACACAGGTACTAGGTGTCAGGAGTGTGGTCTTCCAGGGGCCTGGGGGCTGCATGGAAGGGATGGATGGCTTTTATGGGGAAGGGTGCTCACTGGTGACACCACTCACCATCCCCCACTGCACTCTGCAGTCCAGGTTCTATGCCCAGCTTAGGTCAGTCACCAGCACCCCACATGCTCCTGCCATGGGAGTGATCATTCAGGATCACTGCATTGCACAGAGGTAAATAGAAAGGCCCAGAGAGGGGAGGCAAATGACTCCAGTCACAGGGCTGGTTAGTAGAAGAGCTGGAAGGCCAGCCCTCCTGAGCTCCTGTTAGCCCAGCCAGGGACTCCCTGAGCCCAGAGCGAGCCCCTCCCTGCCTGCCCAGCAACACACTGGCCCCTGAGCTTGATGACAGCCTGTTTTTCTTGGCCCTGAGGGTGTTGCTGGCTGACTAAGAGGGAGAGTCAAGCTGGCAGGAAAGGCTGTAGTTACAGGACAGAGTGACACACCTGAGCTAGCAGAAGTCACACTCTGGTCTCCCTCCCGGAGCCTGCCTGGGAGCTGGAGTCTGGGTACCCTAGGGGCCAGCACATAACAGTGTCTGCACTGACCAGGGAGCCATGGACCCCAGAGAGAGTCCATTCTGCCCTCTCCCTGCTTCTGCCCCACATCCCCTCTCCTCACTGTGGGGCTCCAGGACCCAGAACCAGGCCTCACAGGGCTGCCTGGCTCCAGCTTGTAATGAATTTGCAGCCCCTAGAGCAGCTGGATTTCCTGGGGTTAGAGGGAGGACTGGCTTCAGACAAGGACGGGATTGGGGGAGATGTAGGGCCTTGTGGAGAGTGAAGGATGGGGCAGGGTCAAGTCCTGGGGCTACTGCTCATGTCTAAAAGGGGCTGAAATCCCTGAATGCCCATGGGGTCCCTCATTATGGTAACAACACCCTCACACTCGGGAATCCTGGTGGTGGGCCCCTCCTCCTCAGCCTCCTTCCCACATCTCTGACTCTAGCCAGGGCTGCATCCAGGGACAGCGTGGACCTCTGTCCTAGGGTTCTACCAGGAGACAAGGCAGAAGGAGAAGAGGAGAAGGGGAAGGGGCAGACTGATCTTCTCCTTGACCTGAATCAGCCTCCACTGATGCCTCCAGGTCCTCTGGCCCAGTCCTTCACTTAGCTGGACCCGGGGAGGAAGTCTGCATTCCCAGCCAGCTGTGGGGGGGGAGGTTATTCAGTGACCTTTGTGTCCCCAGATGTCCAACCCACCTGGCCTTTGCACTCTGAACATAGTTGCCTGGGTGGGCATGGTCCTGGGGCTTGGAAGACTTTGGGGCCACAGAGCACTTAGTGGTGGTGAGGGAACATAGGGGACTGGTCAGATGTGGAGCTATGGGTCTTGTACATATCCACCGTGGGGCTGGGTCATGGGATGGATGCTGTGTGCAGGTCCCCTGTGCACTCCTGGCCCTCTCGGGAGGGAGGCTTGTGTACCTGGTGCACCTGCCCTCCACCTACCCCCAGAGGAGGGCAAAGTTTTCAAGTTTTCCATGTCCAAGTGAGTTTTCCATGTCCAAATCTCAGGGACAGTTGGGAACCTGGGGTCAATAGAGGCAGAGACTAGCCCAGGACAAATGAGGGGTACAGAGTCCAAGGAGCAGAGCTGCTCTCCAGTCCTAGGCCAGCCCCCAACCCTCCTATGAGGTTTGCTTTGGGGGTGAGAGCCCCTCAGATCCTCGGGGATATCTACCCAACCCGCCCCATGTGAGGACAGGACCTAGGGCATCCCCAGACAGGTAGAGACATGTGCACCTGCACACACACACACACACCACCCTGACTGCTCAGCTGGAGGACAGAAGGGGAGGACACCCTGGGAACGAGGTGGGTGACAAGGGGGAAAGAAAAAAGAGGTCAGAGACAGCTGGGCCATGGGGAAGGGGCATCAGGACTCCTGGCAAGAACCCAGATCCATAGCATGGGGAGGGGAGACAGGCCAGGCTGATGGTCAGAGGGTCCCCAGGGGGGCCAGGGGGTTTGCCAGGACACTGGGAGAGGACAGGGTCTGGGGTCTGGGGTCTATCACCACCCTGGGCACCTGGAAGCAGGAAGAGATAACCCCCTAAGTCTGGACGGGGCTATAGCACAAAAAGCCTCAGCTTACTCTTCTGTCAACTGAGCTATAGAGAGAGGGTGTCACTAGGGTTCCATGGGCTTGTAAAAGAGCCTGTGGCCTTGGATCTCCATCCCTGACACACTGTGCTCCCAGTCCTGGGAAAATGTTTTATACTCCCTCTAGGTCTTTCTGAGCAGAGGACAGCCTGGGGGCTTGGGGGGCTGAGGACCTGTGTTTGCAGAACATGGCAGAGCACGGGACCACTGATCTGGGGATCAAGATCAGGACCCTCCTTGTTGCAGCCTCAGGGTCCTCATTTGGAAGAGGTTCCAGAGTCAGTGGTCTGACCAGGGTGAGGCCTTAGGAAGGAACCAAGCACCAGGACAGGAGAGGGAAACAGGGACAAGGGAGGCTTCTGAGGTTTCTCCCATTGCCCCTGGAGCCCACAGATCCTGCTCCTGTGAGACACACAGAGACACAGAGATTGAACACAGGAGAGAGGGAACCAGGAGAAATCACAGACTTTCCTCCATCAGCTTGGAAATGGCATTCCATCATTTTGCCCCATTCTCTTCCTGAGAGCACAGTCACACAGGCCATCCACCCTGGGGGGAGGGATTCCACGGGATTTGTGACCAGAATTCAGAAATTCCCAGGAAACACTGTGGAAACTGCTCAGCACATGGGCACAGATGAGGCCCTGGGACCCAGGTCTAAACTTAATGAGAGCCCCTGGAAGTCTGTGTCACCAGGTGACAAGGTTGGAATCTTTCATTTCAACTTCCCACAGGGGCTGGGACACAGGCAGGAGGAGGGTGGCTTTGTCTGGACCCCAGAGCAGATCCAGACCCCTCTGGGCTGTGTTCTATGCTCTGCCCAGCTTCCCCCACCCCCGCTCACCCTCACATTGCCAAGTGTGTGCACCAGCCTCCTGTGATAGCAGGTACAGGATTTATGTAGAGGTCCTACTCCTGATGGCGTCCCTAGAAGTAGAAGCCAGAACACCCCCACTGTGCAGATGGGGAGCCTGGGGAAGCCCTGAGAGCCACAGGGTCTTTCCGGGGTCACAGTACTGGACACGAGCAGGAGTCCAGTCTGAACCCAGCTCTATGTCCTCACAGCGGAGACATTTGCCTGCACCAGGCCTCCCAGGGGCTGTGCATGGCCTGTGTGGGTGTCACTGTATAGACAGAGTATGGGGTGGAATGTGAGCACTGAGCAGCTGGGGGAGTGGGGCTCTTGGGGGACTCTGGTGTGAGGAGGAAGTTGGGTAAGTGGACCGCAGGCAGTGGTGACCTCACTTACCTGACAACAGAGCCCAACACAATTTGGAAACCAGGTAACCAGGCACCCACATTCCAGAAACAGCCCTATGCCCAGCTCATTTCATTGGAGATCCTCGAATGAAAAACATGTTTGTGTGTTGCATCCCAAAGTCCGGAGGCTGCAGGCAGAGGACAGTGCACCCTGAAAACACTTTCCCTCGCTGGGGATGTGTCAGGGCTCCCCAACACCTCTGGTCATTTGGCTGGAAGGACCAAAAGGTGACACCAGGAGGCCCAGAGCCAGCCACCCAGCCCCACACACTCTGATCCCACCTGTGCAGTCCCAGGTCCCCTCCCTATGCGTGTGTATGTGTGTTTATAATTGTGTGTGTGCAGAAAGAGGGCTCATGTAGTGTGGGGATGTCCCAAGCAGAAGTAGGCTGATGAGGGATCAAAGTCCAGTGGGCGGGTCATCATGTTCACACTCCAGGTCAAGGCTGGCTAGGTGGGATGGGGTGTGGGGCTCTGTGCCCTTCTGCCCAGGGTTTATCCTGAGAGCCCTGCAGGTGTGGGTCACTATCCTGGGTACAGGGCTATATACGCACAGGTCTGTGTCTGATCTGGGAGCAGCAGGGGAACTGGGCAGGAGGATAGAGGGGTCAGCTGGGCAGGGCTGTGATGCCTCCAGGCCAGCTACTGGTTCCTGTCTCTGCAGAAGACCACAGTTGATAAGAGAAGACTGGTGGACACAAACACCTCCCTGACACAGGAGTCCCCAGTCCTGGGAAGGCCTCCAACACCACCTAGGCCACTGTCCCTGGTGGTACTACATTGGACTGTGGTCCAGAAGCCAGAGTCCATGGAGGTCAAGGCTGAGGGTGAGAAGTCTGGGACTGGGTGCCTTTGGGGGTATGGGGATGAGTCAGTGCTGGGCCCCATGGGGAGGAGCCCCCCCCACCAGAGGCTGATGTGGGCCGGGAGCAAGGACCGGGCTCAGAGCACCCAGCAGATGGACAGCAGTCAGGGAGACTTCCCGGTGAGGGTTCCTTCCTTGCTGTGTCTTCTCTGGGAGGCCCTGGGCTGTGCTCTGTCTGTGCAAAGGCACAGGGAGAGGCAGGCATGCAGGTGAGATTTTCTCCTCTCACACCTGCTCCCTCTGAGGAGCTAGAGCCGGCCCCAGCTTCAGCAACTCAGGAGGCGGGGATGGTGCCTGGAGAGACTTCAACAGGTGACCAGGAGCCAGCGGATGACCTGGCACCAGCCCGGAAAGAGCTGGTGCCTGCTCCTGTCCCCGCCCCTGCTCCTGCCACTCCACCTTCCCCTGCCCCTGCACCTGACAGAGCTGCCCCCACTTCCCCTGCCCCAACTGTGCTCCTGTTCTTGCCCCTGATCCAGCTCCTGCCCTTGATCCAGCACCGGCCATCACCACTGCACTTGACCCAGCTCCTGCCCCTGCTCCTGTCCCTTCTCCCACCCCGTCCCTTCCCCTACCTCTGCCAGGGCCACTGCCCCTTCCCCTGCCCCAGGCCCAGCTCCTGACCCTGCTCCTGACCCTTCCCCTGCCAGGACCCCTGCCCCTGACTATGCCCCAGACTCAGCCCCTACCTCTGCTTCTGTCCCTTCCCCTGCCCCTGTTCCTGCCCCAGACACAACTCCTGCCTCTTACTCCTGCCTGGGCCTGTACTGTTGTTCCCGCCTCTGGCCCAGCTCCTGCCCTGGATCCTGCATCTGCCACCACTGCTGACCCTGTCCCCGCCCCTTGTTCCTGCCTCTGTCCCTGCTCTTACATCTGTCCCTGCTCCTTTCTCTGCCCCATCCCAACCCCTGCTGCTACTCCTGCTCCTGCAGGACTCCCAGAGCCACATCCAGAGCCCACAACCCTGTGGAGAGAGCTCCTTGTACAATTACCTTTAGTTCCATCACCCAACCCTGATGCCTGCCAGACTGTTTCATCCCCTCCCGCTATGTTCTTTCTCTCTAGTACATATTAACTATTATTTTATCTTTTCATGTTCTGTACACTATTTATCATTTGTTTTAAATAAAACTACTTGTTTTCACTTGAACAATTTCTGAGCATTAAGTACATTCCCAACCCTGTGCCACCACACCACAGAACATCGCTGCAGACTATCTCCTTCCCCAAAGGAATACCTGAATCCAAGCCCTCCCTGCCCATTTCTCCCCCCAGCTCAGACCCTCACAACCCCTAAGCTGTTTTCTCTCTCAATTCCTTCACCTGTTCTGGAGGTTTCTGTAAGTGGAATCACTCAATAAGTGCCTTTGTGTCTGCCCACCTATTTTCAAGGGGGACTCATTTTTTTCTGTGTTTGACATAGAATTTCCCTTATTCGATATTGAAATCCCCAATGGATTACAGATGAGATGTAATCATAGGGGCCCCTTTAGGAATTATGGGCACAATCTCGGGGTCGAGACCCCTGTTCCTGCTGGGACACCACAGCCTGACCCCAGACAGGACATGGCTAGTTCCTCCTGTGGTCCACATAGAAACCAGGGAAATGCAGAAGGCGGGAAGACAATCCACAAAGGGAAAAAGCATTGCTCACAACCCAAGGCCAGAGAAAGGTTTCCCATGGTTCTGCTCCAGACCATGCTCCAAGTCACTGGGCTCCACAGGGACAGAGCCCAAACATGTGCAAGTTCAAGGAGGAGGATGGGCACAGGGAGTATGTGTCAGAGACGCAGGAACTCCCTGGGAAGGACTCGGGCAAAGGAAACCATATGGAGGCAGTGCTGGTGACCCTCAGACTGGCAAGTGTCTGGTCAGGGGATCAGCAGCACTGAGGAGAATGTGAGGAAGCAGAGGTCCAATGCAGGTCCCCAGAAGAGAAGGGTGATGAGCACCCCTGTGTGAGCAGCACCCATCCCAGGCCACAGGTGCACCCATCACCCAGCAGTGCTCAGCCTGGGACTCACTGCAGGAAACTCTAGTATGGTTTTTCACAGATGTATTGTCAGGAGTGCTCAGCATAGGTGTGGTGGGGAGAGCAGGGAATGGAACAACACTAATGCTCAAGGAGATGGATAGGATCCATGGTCCCAGTCCTCATGGTAGAATGTTCTATAGCTACTGTCCCAGTGTCATCTGGGGCACAGGATCTGGGAAGCCCCTCCTGAGACCCCCTCCTGCCACCCTGCTCCTGGGAACATTCAGAATTGTTTGAGGAGGAGGTGGAGAGGATCCAGAATGACAGAGGGCCAAGGAAAAGGAAGGTCAGCACTGGGAGCACAGTTGGACGTGCCCTGAGCCACCATCCAAAGCCCAGGCTGTGATGCCCTCTTGACCTCACCCCAAATAATGGCTCCTGATGTTTGGACTGGCTTCTGTAGTTTCACTCCCTCCCTCCCTCCCTACCTCATTTATTCATTCCATCATTCATTCCCACCTGTCTCCTCCCCGCCCACCCCCTTCCCTCCCCCACTTCATCCCCCTCTCTCCCTGCCTCCCTCTCTCCCCCCCCCCCATCCCCCCTTCCATCCACCCCAGCCTCCGTCCCCCCTATCCTCCCTCCCTCCCCTCTCATCCTCCCTCCCATCCTCCTGCCTTCCCTCCTATCCCTCCTCCCTCACTCTCATCCTCCCTCCCTCTCCTCCCTCCCTTCCATCCTCCCACCCTCCCTTATACCCCTCCCATCCTCCCTCCCTCCCATCCTTTGTTCCCTCCTCTTTCTCTCCCCTCCCACTCTCCCATCCTCCCTCATGCCCTCTTTCATTCAGCAGAGTATCTGTGGTCCCTGCTCTGTACTAAGCCCTGGGGCTTTATCAGTTCATCTCCCGCAGGAAGTCGCCCCCCCGCGCAGCTCCGCGGCGGGAACCTCAGTCCCCCCGGCCCCTGCCTTTCTCCACGGACGCGCCGTCCCGGCAACCCTCCCGGCTTCCCCCGCCTTGTCCGGGTCCTGCTGAGCCGGGGACAGGCCGGTCCTCCGACACCGCGCGACGCTGACGACAGACACGAGACGTGCGGAGACGGGAGACACTCTGGGCTCAGGGAAGAACCGCGCCGGGAAACACCCGCCGTCCCCACCGCCGCCGGCAGAGACCGCGCTGTCGCACCCGAACGCCCAGACTCCGGCCGGCCCCGCGGCGGGTGTGGACGCGGGAAGGACCTCGCAGGGCCGGGGTGGGGGGTGGGGGTGGGAGCACGAGCACTGAGGCCTGGCGGCGGCTCCCTGACTGCAGACAGTCTGAGGAGCCCCAGGAGCCGCGTCCGCGGGTGCACAGTCACAGCCGGGACCGGGGAATATCCGAGCCGGAAAACGGGGAGCCCACAGCCCCGCGGGAGGCCACGGCACCGCATACAAAGCCACGGAAGCCCGGTGTCTACACAGCGAGCCCTTCCTCCGCGGCGCCCTGTGAGCACGCACCCCCTCAGCAGTCCCCGCTCTGGGGGCTTCTTGTCACCTCTCCTGGCGCCATGGGTCCTGAGGAGGCCAGGCTCCTGTTGGCGTGCAGGCAGCCCCGTGACCCCACAGCCGGTCTTGTCAGTGTGGATGCAGCCCCACATCCTCCACAGCGGCTCCTGTTAGCGTGCACGCGGCCCCACATTCTCCACAGCGGGTGCTGTCAGCATGGATGGGGCTCCAGGTCCTCCACAGCGGGTCCTGAGGGTGTGGACGCGGCCCCATGTCCTATCAGCATGGATGCAGTCCCACCTTCTTCCGAAGTATCCACAGCGAGTCTTGAGGAGGCCCGACTCCTGTCGGTGTGGCTGCTGCCCCACATCCTGCTAAAGTCTCCATAGCGGGTCCTGAGGTGGTCAGACTCCTGTAAGCGTTGACGCAGCCCTACATTCTCCCGCCGGGTCCTGAGGAGGCCGGGCTTCTGTCAGCGTGGACACGGCCCCACGCCCCCCACAGCGGATCCTGTCAGCCTGTATGCGGACCCACGTCCTCCACATCGGGTCCTGAGGAAGCCGGGCTCCTGTCCGTATGGACGTGGCCCCAAGTCCTCCACAGCGGGTCCCGAGGAGGCCGGGCTCCTGTCAGCGTGAACACAACCCCATGTCCTCCTGAAGTCTCCACATTGGATCCTGAGGAGGCCAGCTTCCTGACTGTGGAGGAGGCCCTGCCTCCTCCCGACCGCTGACAGGTGTTCCAAGGCCTCAGGACCCTCTGTGCGGACCCCCAGGCTTCAGGAGGAGGCGGGGCCGCACTCGGGCGCCCCCTACGGGCGGTGGGGGAGGCACAGGATGCGGTGCGGTGACTCGGGCGCCCCTTACCGGCAGTGGGGGCGGTGCAGGATGCGGTGTGCTCAGCTCAGGGGAGGCACCTGTCCCTCCAGCTGAATCCATTACATTTTGAAAATTCAAACTGAAATGGAGTCCAGTTATCCCCTGACTTCTCCAGAAATAGAAACAATTAATTAGAAGCCATACAGAGTTAAGTGAAATGCAGACACAAGCTTTACAAATTACACTAAAATTCATTCAAAATTGTAGATAAATTTAAAATGTAAACCTATCAAAATATCAGAAAGAAAACATAAAAAAAAAATCCACATGGCCTTAAGTTCGGTGATGAGTTTTAACCCACAACACCAAAAGCCAATCCACAAAAGAAAAAAAATTGATAACATGAACTTCTTAAAATTAAAACTTCTGCTCTGTGAAAGACCTTGCTCAGAAAACTAAAAGACAAGCTACAAACTGGGAGGCAATGTTTGCAAAACACATACCTGGTAAAAGATTTGTATTCAAAATATACAAAAAACTCTCAGAACTCAACAAAAAGGGAATACCTTAATTGATAACAGGTAACTATCTGAATGATGCCTGGACAAAGATGTACAGATAATAAAAATCACACAAAATATGCTCAACATCCATTATCATTAGGAAATTACAAATGTAAACAACAGTGAGATAGCACTGCACACATTAAAAATGCTAAACTACAAAAAACCCAAGAATACCAATTGCTGGAAGGTGAGAAATGACAGCAACTATCCTGCACCCTGGAGTAATGCATGTGTGGCCACTTCAGAAGATTGTCTGGCAGTTTTTTCCCAAAGTTAAATAAGTCTCACCTTTAGAATCCAACAATCGTTTCTCTGGTATTTAGATAACTGCTTTAAAAAACTATTTCCAAACAAAAACTCATGTGCAGTTACGCACAGCAGCTCTATATCTAGTGATTAAAACCTTACAGAAATCAAGAGGTACTTTGATAGATGTATCCATAAGCAAATTGGAGTGCATCCATGCGAAGGAAGCACAACATGCCACCCCAAACATGCCTCTTTGGCACAAGGATTACATGGGGCTGACTATTTTTAAGTAACAGCAGACACAGGAGAATCTCTGAAAACTGAGCAGAGATTGCCATTTGGTGAGTGAAATGTATACTTATAAAGGAAATCTCCATTTGTAAGGGTGTCTCCCTCTCTGTATCAGGAACAGAAGAATGACTAAATCTCAACACACCCTCATCAAAGGAGAAGGCACAGACTTGAATCTGCCTAACAACCATACCCTCCTTTTCTGTGCTTGGCCTGATAATGTCTCTTAACTGGCCTTCCCACCACCCAAAATCTTTATGCCTTTAGCTGAAGATGAAATTTATGGAGATGGCTGGGCCATCTCAGGGACTCAGTCTGTTTTCCTGGGTATCTCCCACATGAACAGGACATATGCATGTTATTGAACTTCTGTTTGTTTTTCTCCTGTTTACCTATTCAGCAATAAAAAGGAATGAAGCATTACCCCACACAATGACATGGATGAATCGTACATGTATTTGGGTAAGTGAAAGAATCCAGTCCAAAAAGGCTACACACTGTATGACCCCATTTATATGATATTCTGCAAAAGGCAAAACTACAGACATGATAACAGGATAAAGGGATGGGGGATTTGAAGTATTCCATGATATTTTAGTGATTTATACCTGCCACAATACATCTGTCAAAATCCAAATATTTTGACATCCCAAACAGTCATCATAATCTACTTAAATTATTTAGGATGTGGGAGTATCGCAGGATGGTGTAGGGGCCGAGAACAGGCCAAAGTGACACACTGATCATTTTGAATAAAAGTTACTTAAGAGACAGCCTATGGAAGAAGGATACTCAGACTCCCCCTTACAAGTCCCACTGGAAGCAGGAAATAAATATCCCATATGAAGAGCTCCCTACACTAGGAGGTGAAGAGACTTCCTTATCAACAGTGATGGAAAATTTAGAGCAAAGAAGCCTTTATGAACAACCATTCTTACTTTTTTACTAATTTACTACCCCAGCCCAAATTCTGTTTAGAATTCCTTACTAATGGTTATGGTTAAATTTCCTTTGTCCTGTGATTTCCTCATAGGTTTACTTTCTTTTTATCCAAAAAGTATAAAAACTGCCTGCATTGGTCATTTCTTTGGGTCTCAATTTCATTATTAAGCCTCCATGTGTACATGATTAAACTTCGGGTTTTTTTTTTTTTTTCCTGTTAACCTGTCTCATATCAATTTCATTCTTGGTGGAGCTAGAAAAATCTTGGACAGAGGAAAATTCTTCCTCCCCTTCAGTGGAATACAGAATGTGACAAATAATCTAACTATATTAGAAATACACAGGAAAAAAAACTCACTGTAAATTGTGTGGCAAAAGGTGCTGATCTAAGTACCTCTGAAAATGATAGGAATCTGTAAACTAAAGAAAAACCATACCATACAAACACAGTAGACTCTACTTCATAAAGTTCTTTCTCATCAGGGTGGTAGCTAACAGTTCAGAAATTACCGTATCTGTAATCTGGAACAGAGCAATGAATTAAATAAATGGCAGGTGGTGGGAGCCAGGCTTCTCACTGTTGGAGTAGGAAGTTACAGATAAGCGAAGGAAGAATATCGTAATCCCCATATGGTGATGGACCAGATTGGAGACATCAGAATAAACTTATCTTTAACTTAATATGGTTACAGACATTCAATATAGAAATCTTTATAATTAGGTGCCTTTACACAGGTTGAAATACACACATATATTTCCTTGCATTGCCCACTGAGCACATTTAGCTCCCATATGTAAGTTTTTAAATACCATTCTCTAATAAAAGGAACCAGGTATCCTTGAAGAAATTGCTGACCTCAGGACTGAGACAGTAAATATAGGAGCCAGGATTTCTTGAAGTAACAAAGTAAGGAAGTACCAAGAAAAACCCCACAAAGATGAAATCATGTCAAAGGAAAACAGGAACCAATGGAAAGCACTCTCAAAACAAGAATGAATGAGGAACCAAACACTATAGTGCTGGAGGATAACCCAAATAACTACTCAGGTGCCCACACTGGTAAAAATAAATAATTGTTAAAAGAAACCACAGGTCCAATAGTGGTGTCACTTATGTTAAAAGACCCAGTCAGCACGAGTGCCTGGGTGGCACAGTCATGATCTTAGGGTCATGAGATCAAGCCCCGTGTCACACAGTCTGCTTGGGTTGTTCTCTCCCACTCCCTCTGCTCCTACCTGCTTCCTGCCACCATGCACACTCTCTCTTTCTCCCTCTCACACCCTCTCTTTCTAATAAATAAATCTTTAAAAAAAGTGATACCCAATCAGTGAACCAAGCCTTACTACCTAAACTAACACTTTCACACACACACACACACACACACACACACACACACACACACACACACCATGTAAACTTTAATCAGTCAACCTGGAAAATTCACTGGTAGACCCCTTCTGTTCCCCTTAGGAGGGCAACCTTACCTAAAACAAAAAGGCATCCTTTGATTTTTTTTCCCCTTTATTCCACTCTCTCTTTCCCTTTGAAAACCTTTCCTTTCCTGTGGCTCAAAGGAGCTCCTTTCTATTTGCTAGATGGGATGCTGCCTGATACATGAATCATGGAATAGGGACAGTGTGATCTTTTAAATCACTGGGTTGCATTTTTATTAACAGATTACATAGTATCTTGTTTTTTTTTTAATAGTGTTGAATTGATATGTCTTATGTAGATTTCCAAATAGTAGATGTAGATACTTAGCCATCCATCAAGAGGTGGAGCTAACTCCCATTTCCTAAAGCATGGGCTCCATGTGGTGTCTTCCTATTCATGAAGATATACCATACACACATGGGAAAGAGTAACTCCATGGTGGGGAAGACTGACAAACACTGCTTCAGCCAGGTGATCAAAGTGAAGAAATGGCCTCCAGAGCATTTTCCCTTGATACAAGGTGATGACAGACCCCTTTACCTCCATGATCTGCTTCCTCAGATCCCATAACCCTGTCTAGTCATGAGGAAAACACCAAGTAAATCCCAGTGAAGGACCATCTACAAAATACCTGACCAGTCCTCCTCAACACTGTCAAGGCCATTGAAACAAGAGAAGTCTGAGGGACTCTCACAGCCAAGAGCCTAAAGAGACATGATGACCACATGTCACGTTGTGTCCTGCATGGGATTCTGGAGAGCCAGAAAAGGTTGAACAGAGGGAACACACACATATATATATAGTGTATTAGAGGAAAGAGCTGCAAAGAGAGGACTCCAGAGATCTGAGGAAACTACTCAAATGCAAGGCAAAGAACCCACAAAATATTACAGGGAACAGTATCCTACACTCACACAGGGAAGGAATTTTGCCTGTACCTACCAGGCAGACTGGAAAATCTTATGACTTACAGAAGATTTGGAAAAGTACTCAGAAGGGTGTGGCCTAGACCAGGATTTCTCAATCTTGCCACTGTTGACATTTGGGACTAAATATTCAGGATTAAGGTTTAGGGTTTGGGTTGGAGTTAGACGTGGGTTAGGGTTAGGATTTAGGTTCTGGGTTTCCTTTCCACTTCTCCATTCTTTGTACTGAGTTCCTCATAATAAATGTCACACAATGTCACAATAGAGTATGCATTTCAAAGCGTTGACAAAGAACTCAAGTATTTCAAGAAACCTATTGATAAGAAATCTTTTTCCATTGTATTGTCAGAACCCTTCAGTGATTTCCTTTTTTTAGCCCTCTCCTAGTTCATTGCCTCTCACAGTTTAAGATCATAGCTACCTCTTGCTTCATTGAAATTTTAGTGCAAAATAATAGAAATTGGCTTCTCTTCATCTTTCGTTTCCCTTCCCACTAACCTCTCCCAAATGTTTTGGCGCCTCAAGAATTACTTATGTTAGACTTAGGTGTTAGGGTAGAGGTTAAGGGTTGGAGTCTAGGAGTCTGGATTAGGGGTATAAGTAATGGGTCAGGGAGTTACATTTAGAGGTTAGAGGGTTATGGTTAGGGTTATGGTTAAGCATAACTGGCATTCTTCCCGGTCTTCCCTTTCCAGCTCTCTAAGCCTCCAGGATGAACAGACTTCACCCGGGGTCACACATGAGGTGGGGGTTGAGCTAGGCCATTGGTTGTCTGTGCTGCAGTCCTGGGCTCTTTTAGAAGAAGAATGAAATGCCCATCTGGTCACTGCCTGCTTCATTTTTTAAAATTTTATTTTATTTAAATTCATTTAATCAACATATAGTGTATTATTAGTTTCAGAGGTAAAGGTCAATGATTTATCACCAGCACTCATTACGTCACATGCCTTCCTTAATGCCCATCACCCAGTTACCCCATGCCCCACTCCCCTCCAGCAACCCTCAGTTTATTTCCTATAGTTTCCTATAGTTTCCTATAGTTAAGAGTCTCTTACAGTTTTTCTCCCTCTAGTTCCTCTAATACACTCTAGTTCCATCCATATCATTGCAAATGGCAAGATTTTATTTTTGATGGCAATATAATATTCCATTGTGTGTGTGTGTGTGTGTGTGTGTGTGTGTGTGTGTATACACACACACACACACACACACACACACACACACATATACCACATCTTCTTTATCCATTCATTGATCGATGAACATCTGGGCTCTTTCCACCTTTCCATAGTTTGGCTATTGTGGACATTGCTACTTATAAGCATTGGGTTGCAGGTGCTCCTTCAGATCATGACATTTGTATCTTTGGGGTAAATACCTAATAGTGCAATTGCTGGGTCATAGGGGAGCTCTATTTTTAACTTTTTGAGGAATCTCTGAACTGTTTTCCAGAGTGGCTGTACACTCCTATGCTAGTCAACAGGGCAGCTCAATGGTGCCCACCAGCTCTTTTGTCTCCAGACAGGCCATGCCACCTCTCCCAAATGGACTTTCAAGAAGAGGAACAGTTTCTCCTGGTGTTACCCAGGGGATCCTCGGGCCACGATATCCACTTGGGCCTCTGCCCTCCTTCCCCACAAGAGCACAGTTAAGCCCACCAGGCATGAACCCAGAGACTGCATGGACTTCTAAAACTTCAGACTTTGAGCTCTGCTGCTTATAAAAACTTGCAATCATCAGCCCCTCTTACTTTCCCTGTCAATGGTTTTGAGCAAGTATTTGTCCTGTGCAATGCTCTGTGTACTGCTCTTGCTCTCTCTTCCCTCTACTCTCCCTGGTCAGGGCTGCCTCCCCTCCAGACCACCTGCAATTCTTTTTTCCCCCAAATCATGTCTCCATATCTTCTACCTCCCATGATGTGGCCTTCTTCCTGCCACTAGTTTTGCAGTCTGTACTCTTAATCCTCAGATCGATTTCTTAGGTGTTTAGAATGATTTGATATTTATCTAGCTGTGTTCAAGGGATGAGGCAAGTATAAGGTCCCCCTCCTCCTCCTTCATCTTAACTCCTCCCCAGGTCACATTTCTTAATGTATTTTTAGTGTAAGTGAACTATGGCAAAATGTCATCAGAAGAAATTAGATTCCAGGAGGAAATTCTAAAGCTCATTACATTACTCTTAAATTTTATTAATGCCTTCAGTTTGTGCGTCATTTAAAACAAGATATGTGCTTTAAAAAGCATTCTTATACATAAATAGACAAATGAACAGTTAAGTAATTTATCACTAAAACATGCACATCATTTTTATTCAGGTGTGTATAAGAAAGGGAAATAAGCTTTAAGTCTTCTTCTTTGGATTAAAGACATTTGGAAATTATTACTGAAGAATGCCAAATGTTTTCCTGGAACAAAAGTGTTTTCCAATAGGAAATGCTGACATAATTAAAAGGCATTAGTGTTGATAAAGAAGACCAAGAAACATTTGCGCCATGTGTGATCATCAAGAAAAGAGTTCCAGTGGGCCTAAAGTATATGTCAAAGAAATGAGTCTAGTAGCATGAATCAAAAGGTTTAGATGGAAGAACAGGTAGCAAGAGCCAGATTATGAGACACATATGTATTCAAGGCACATGACTAGGATTACACAGGTGGCTAGGTTTTATAGACTACTTTGCTCTTTCATTTGGAAAATAGTCAAATGTAATATAATCTCCACTTACTGGCATTTATTGATAAATAAATGATTTAGGGCAGCAAATATCCTTTCAGATACACACCAAAAGTACGTTAATAGGTAAGAGATGCCAGTGTAGCCAAAGCAGTATGATTACACTCCAGTTTTCCCACACTGCAGTTAAATGGATGTTAAAAACTGTCTGGTATTATTTCTACATATCATACTGTCTACTCTCCAGTTTCACAAAAGAATTCTTCAAAGACAGTCAGATCATAGAATTTATTAATCCATAAAGGATACTGAAACTATTACTCAACAGAAGTCAAACCCAAACCCTGGAGTTGACTGTTGACTATATTCAGTTTGGGCTTTGCCCAGACTGGAAAAAAATGTCCCATACTACCTCTCCCTCATATACCTAAAACACTAGTATATCCACCGTGGTTGTCTTATTTTTCTCTGGTGAGCCAGAAGAATTTGCCTCGCCACCTCATCCACTACCTGTTCTATTAACTATACAATTGTCCTAAATATCCATCAAAAAGAAAGAAGTATATAAAAAACCACAATCTTCAACAATATTTAAGCCATCATCTTTTCAAATCAAGTGCAATGAGGGAAAGAGAGGATATCATGCTCTGTAAGGTTTGTGAAAGGTCAAAAGTTTCTTCCTGAAAGTGAATACTAGAAGGAAAAGGTTAATTCTGTATATTTCTAATGGGCTAGCAAAATGTTCCCCATATGACTGACAGAAAATGTTTAAAACTTTACCTGCATGGGCTCCTACAAACAAGCAGCACCAACAAATTATTTACAATTCCCCAAATAACGATTTTCCATTTAAATTGTTTTCAAGCACCTAAAACTCTTCAATACCAAAAGATGAGATGTTAGCGATGCTCTCTGTCTCTGGAATACAAAGTTCATCCAAAGTCTTAGTAGACAGCTCATAAGACTGGTGGTTTCTACCTTGGTGATAGCTTTGTGCAATTACAAATAAAACTGTTTCTCTAAATAGATGACTCTAATTAACAAACTAAAGAAACAAAAGCCTTTTTAAGGGTACTGCTGCAATAAATGGTTAAATCTGAAGTGCACTAGAATAAACTGGGCAAAGATAAATCTGGACAAATACAACAAGATTAAAAAAAAAAGAAACAGAAGACAGCTGAAGAGACTGGCAGACACCATCTGTCAGCATTCAAAGGCTTGAGTCACATGGATTGCTTTTAACTCCTTGTTGTCTCATATCCTTGGTTAAAGACAACTTTTTTTTTTATTTCTTCACACAGCTTGGCCATGTAAATCCACCACAGAGAGGTGACACAATGATATAGATGAACACCTACAGGGAGAAGGAAGGCAATTTTACTTTCTTGAATCCATCGCAGACTCATAAGTAATATATAAAGCAAGGTAAAAACCTATAAACAGATACTGGTTCCATTACAGTAGCAGTTGTGTAGTAATATGATACACCAATAAAGTATTTTCAAAGGCAGAAGTGGAGTTAAAGGGATCCTTTCTGATATAACTCTCACACATTTGAATTCCACTATACTTTCTTTTTTTTTTTAAGATTTTATTTATTTATTTGACAGAGAGAGATCACAAGTAGGCAGAGAGGCAGGCAGGCGGTCGGGGTGGGGGGGGGAGCAGGCTCCCTGCTGAGCAGAGAGCCCAATGCGGGGCTCAATCCCAGGACCCTGGGATCAGGACCTGAGCCAAAGGCAGAGACCTAACCCACTGAGCCACCAGGCGCCCCTCCACTATACTTTCTTCATTGGGGGAAAAAGCAGTGGAGTTGTTTCTCTTATTGGAAACCAGGCAGAATCATCATTAATTATCAAGATCACAAATTATCCTAATTCTCCTGAGGCATGATTTTATTATTTTTATGAAGCATATTTTTAGGTTTTATACACATCTTACTTTTCATTAGGATGATTAGAAATATTTAAAAGTTTGAGGAGAGATTATGTGTATCACCCATGAGCAAGAAATGTTGCTATTAACCTTTTGGTGAATAATGACATGACAATTACAATTACCAAATCAAAAGAAAGCTGATGATACAAGTAACACAGTAAAAATGCTATTCCTATTCCTATTAAAAGCATTAACTTTTTAACTGTATTGGGTTTTTGAAATACACACACACACACACACACATACATATTTTATTTTCTTAAAGATTTTATTTATTTGAGAGAGTGAGAAAGAGAGAAAGCACAAGCAGGGGTAGGAGCAGAGGCTGAGAGAGAAGCAGGCTCCCCGCTGAGCAGGTAGCCCAATGTGGGGCTTGATCCCAGAAGCCTGGGATCACAACCTGAGCTGAAGGCAGACCTGAAGGCAGACACTTAACCAACTGAGTCATCCAGGCACCCCTGAAGTATATTTTTAATAGTATGCTTGTTTACATTACTAAATTCCAACAAATAGATTTATTTTAAACATTAGGTTCACTGCATTGATTTCATCATTTGTCTTGCTTTAAATTACAATTTTTTTATATCTTCAATGGTTGATTTCATTACTCAATGTTAGGGAAAAAAAACACACTTATGAATTCCATGCTTGCTCCCAAAAGTCAGCAGAGTATTTTTACCTTACTTCTCTATAAATGTGAGGGAGGGTGGTGGTTTACAGCAAATTCTGGTTCTTAATGAATCTGCGCACACACACACACACAGAGAGAGATATTCCAATTTGACATGAAGTTGACTATTTGCCACAGCTGAAAAAGAAGGATTTTTAAAGCTGAAGTACAATTTATTAGGCAACAACAGCTTTTGGGAAAGATTGATACTGCATTAAGAGCAGTGCTATGTATATAAGTGATCAATAAATACAATATGAATTTAACAATCCAGCTTTATAAATCAATCTAAATTCATAGACCCAAGTAGAAGGAAGAAGCTAAGCTGAGGAGCCTAGAATGTGCTACCTGAGTCTCCTGAGCAAGGAGACATTCTAGGCTATGGTGCAATTTTCAACAGATCGATGGCTGCTCTTCTGTTAGGTAAATACAGCTACCTAAGGTGGAGGTCTTTCAACATGGGTCAAGGAAAAGTGGAGCTGAGCCAGAGGTATCTGCTCAGAGTTAATTTTGGGTTTCTGCAAATGCCAAGAGGATGAGGAGAAAGACTGTTTCACCCAGCCATAAACTACCCCCAAAGTAAAGCATCTCCCTCTCACCCTCCTTAGAGCAACAGCTCTCAAACTTCTCATTCAGGACCTCTTCAGATTCTTAAAAATTACTGAGGACTCCAAAGAGCTCTTACACAGGGGGATTATAGCTAATAACACTTACCATATTAGAAATAAAGCTTTAAAAATACCTATAAAATTCATTTAAAAACAAAAATAATCCCATTACAGATAAACATAACTGTATTTCTCCAAGATCAGTTTCATGTGTCAGCTTGGCTAGCTATAGTACATAGTTACCCAATTAAACACTAACCTAGATGTCACTGTATTTTGTGGATGTGATTAAAGCCCATAAATCAGTTACCTTCAAGTAAAGCAGATTACCCTACAGCCTAGCCTGATTCAATCAGTTAGAAATCCTTAAGGTCAGAACTGAGGTTTCCTTGATGAATAAGAAATTATGTCTACAAATTATACCTTTGCTCCTGCCCCAGAGGTCCAGACTGCCCTTCCTGACAGATTTTGAACTTGCCCTGAGGATTCTGAACTTGCCAATCCAGCTCCCACCATTGCATAAGCTAATTCCCTGTGATGTATTCTTTATATCCAGAGAAATTCAAAGAGAGGGTACATATGTCAACAAGGACAATTCCGTAAAAAAAAAAAAAAAAAAATTAAACTAAGAATAAGAGTTCTTAGAAATTTAAAGCATAGATATGAAAAATAAATACATAGGATGAACAGAGCTGAAAAGAAAATTAGCTTGCAGGTGATGAGTGAGCTGAATAATTCTCTCAAATGTAATTTAAAAAAAAAAAGGAATTTAAGCATATTAAAAAGATTACCAGACATTCAGGATAGTTCAAAAAGGTCCAATATGTGTTGACATAGGGGTTACAAAAGAACAGCATATAGACTCACTTATATTTATAAACATGAGAACTACTAAATAAACATTAGCAAATTGAACTCATGATGCATTAAAGGAATACTACGTAACGGCCACTTAGTATTTACCCCACAAGTGAAAGGACAGTTATAAGTACATTTATTAATGTAATTCTATATATTACTACTAAATGTAGATAGTCATATTGTCAACTCATTGCAAAGAGAAATATCATTTCCCAAAATTAAATGCCTATTCCTGACTAAAACTTCAGGCAATCTAGAAACAAAAATAAAGTTAACTTGTCAATAAAAATCTAACAAGAATTCATAATACATATCACTCTTTTTAAAAAAGATTTAATTTATTTGAGAGAGAGAGAAAACGTTGAGGGGAGGGGAAAGGCAGAAGCAGGCTCCCCACTGGTAGGGAGCCCCGCTTGAGGGAGCCCCCAAATGATCTGTGCCGAAGGCAGATGCTTAACTGACTAAGCCACCCAGGTGCCCCTACATATCACTCTTATAAATATTAGAAGCATTCCACTTAAAACCAGGAACTAAATAAGATGCCCATTGGTACCATAATTATCCAACATTGCTAGTAATTGCAAATCATATATACATACCTACATGTAACTATGTAGAATTATATATAATGTGTGTATATAAATTTGATAACATTGAAATTATTAACAGATGGCATCATAATTTACCTACAGCATGAGTCAGCAAATTAGAGCTCATGGCCTACGAGCTAGGAATGGTTTTTATACTTTTCACAGTTAAAAAAAAAAGGATATATGACAGAGACTACATGCAGCCTGAAAAGCATAAAATATTTATTACAATATCTGGCAATTTACAGAACATTTGCTGACTCCTGACAGAAGAATCAGAATACAGAGGAATAGACTGACAAACTATTATAACTAATAAGAGTTTTGCAAAGTTGCCAGGCAGAAAAACAGATCAATTATAAAAGAGAAAACAGAAATAAAGAAATGGAGCAATAAGCTAGAAAACAGGAATATAATTAGAAAATATGAAACCAATTAAAAAATGTAATTTTAAAAGAATCCCATTTCAGTACTGAAAAAAAACATTAAATATCCAGGAATATCTGGAATGCCTTGCCTGATTCCTTACATATAAACATTCGCAATAGGAAGATGGGGTTTAAGTACAAACTTTTGGACTGTTTTCACAGGACAGCTAATCATTGAGAAAGAATTCTAGCATCCAGTTTCTTAAAGATTGAAAAAATAAAATAACACACTAAAATGACAAAAACTTACGACTGAAACGATGATGATGATGATAGTGAGTTTGAGATTCTTCATACACATGGCTCGTGCAAGATTTCTGCTGGTTGTTTTGAAGGTGACAGACTAGGGGGAAAAATATGAATTATTTGATCCCTGGCACTGACTACAAGACCGATTTGTAGTAATACCTATAAAACTTTTACTTTCATTAATCATATTCAATCATGAACTCATTAGTCTCTTCACAGGTAGAGATTAGCCGTTCATGATCACAAGTTCACAGAAGCAGAACTAGGTCATGGGTATGGTAAGTAATACAAGCCCACTGGAAAAGCTTCACCCCTTTTCCTTGCCTACCAAAGTACTGCATGTTGTGTCAGGAATCAGAAGTGGCTCTTCCTGCTAGTGTGAAAGCCTTTTCCTCTTTATGCTTCCAGGAAGAAAGGTTCCCTCTAACCAGCTGGTTGCAAACACATTTGCCTATTCTGCCCAAAATAATCCTGGGATTTTTCTGAGCCATAAAAATCTTTCAATTTTCATAAGAAAATATGTAAATATGTATTTACTTGTATGAGGCCCAAAATTCAAGAAACTTTGCTCCTTCAGTTATCCATTTTCTTTTGCAACAGTGATTTTTCAATATCTACTGAACCACTCCCACCAGCCACAAAGAGTTTAAAGCAACTAAACAACAAAATTCCCTAGTAGCCCAGCAATTCCACTTCTAGGTATATATCCAAGAGAGATGTATGACCAAGTTCACCAAACGTGAAATTAACAGTTCAATTGTACATATACTTCATCTATTCGAGAAGGTAGAGGAAAACATGCACATGTAAAGGAGACATGTGGAAAATATAAAAAAGAACCAAATCAAAACTGTAGAGATGAAAAATATATGAGGTGGGGATAACAGATTATAAACCACAAAAGAAAACTAATAGAAGCTATCCTAAATGAAACACAGAAAAAAAAAAAAGACTGAAAAAAATGAACAGATCAATAGGACAATACAGGAAATCTGGAATTAGAATAGATTCCCAACAGGGGAGCATGGATAAACAAATTGTAGTGGTAGACTTATACAACTGAATAGTACAAAACAATAAAATAAACTATTATCATATTGAACAATATGAATGAATCTCATAGACATAATAGTGAAAGTGGTCAGAGAGAAGCTAGTATATAACATATGAATCCATTTCTATACATTTAAGAACAAACAAAACATCATCTAGGGTAATGTAAGTCCTAAAATGGTTAACCCTGTTGGGGATTAGTAATAGGAAGAAGCATGAGGCAGCTTTCTGCAATATTGGAATTTTATTTTTATCTTGACCTAAGTGGCGGTTACATGCATATAGACGTATGTGTAAAAAATAACCAAGTGGTACACTTTCTGCACTTTATTCTTATATGTTATGCCTCCATAAAGAGAGACATTTGTTAATTAATTAGTACCTTTTGTTATTCTGTGTCACAGAGTCAACAAAATTAAAGACTTACTTGGGAATTATAGGCAATACTAGCACTGGCTAAACACAGACCATTCTAGCTAAATAGAGTAATCTTCATGGATTAATAATTTGATCTGCAGATCTGGGATCAGATACTTCTTTGCCCCATAGCAATGGGTTACAAAGTGAGCCATTATAGAAACCTGCTATTTTGACTTGCTATATGGTACCACCCTTCCTCCAATTACTATATGCTTTGACTTAAAACTATTATCCTCCTAAGAATTACTGTTAATGGATGTCCCTATAAAACTAACAATAACAATAAACCTGAAATAGCTCTTACTGTGCACAAGACCCTGTGTTAGGCACTTTGTGTGCATTATCTGATTTAATGAGGTATAGCTCCATTTTATAACAAAGATGCCTGAGGCACAGAGAGGTTAAGTAACTTGTCTAAGGTTGCACAACTACTAAGTGGCAGAGAAGGGAATCAATCCCAGGCAGCTCTGACGGTAGAGCCTGTACTCCTAACCACTATAATCTAGCTGCCAGTAGGAATAAACATGATCACTCACTAATCCATTTCAAGGTGTAAACTACTCTGCATTTAAATTTGTAATTGTGTAGACCTAAAATTTAATTGATCTTTGCCCTTCATCTATTCACATCTATTCACTATATATCATCTTTCCTGAAAACCCCCATCCACTATCCAGATAGAAAATGCAAAGACACACATAACTGTGGCATAAGTAGATCACAGGGACTCACTGACTCTTAAGGCTCACTGGCCCTTCCCAATTTGACTCAGCTCAAGCTATTATGGTAAGCAAGAAAGTGACCTGATTGTCCAGTTTTCACAATTCATACTAGATTACAACTGGCCTGCACATTTATTTGTTTCATGTTTCACAAAATGTACAGAAACAGGATGGTATAAGCAAATGAGCTAAACTGTAAAGGCATCAACCTGAAGCTTTAAAAAAATGTTTCTGTATATTATGTTTTCCAAACCAAAATTTCCTTAATGGTTTTTAATGGGTTGTGACTTATTCTATGCTTCATTGTTATCCTTACCATCACAACATAATCACATATGGAGTTAGAAAGGAAAAAACCCTGTAAATTATTAAATTTAATATATTACCCTATTATGTTAGCCATCAATGTTTCTCTACTGTATTTAGATCCTGAAAAATATCACCATTTCCCATACTCACCGAATCCACAAGATTTTCTGTTTTATCTATCAATAATTCCAATCTTTCTCCTCGCTGAGCTACCAGATCTAAAAATGTTGGAAAAACCAGAAAATAGGTTTATATTACAAACCTGCTATTTTTATCTTTAAGCCAAATCTGATATTAATTATAGTTGGTATTCTTGACAACAACACATATTTATTACAGAAGCACTTTTACCTTTAAGTAATAAAAGACTTTATTAAAGCTGATAAACTAAAGGAAGGATTGGCAGTTTTTTTCTGCAAAAGGCCAGATACTAAATATTTTAGGATTTCTGGGCCAAATGGTCTCTGTCACAATTACTCAACTCTCTTAGACAAAGACATTATGTAAATAAGTGGGCATGATGGTATTCCAATAAAACTTTATGCAGATTTGATCCAAGAATCGTAGTTTACAAACCCTAAATTAAGCATGTGATCTGAGAGTTTTAAAAAATGAAGCCTTCAAAATGAGTGAGAGTTGGATACTTCCAGAATTACAGTGTGAGAAATTCTACAGACCCTCTCCCCAACAAAACAACTACAACTTGAAAAATTATGAAAACAAAAGCCACCACCATTTAACATCTCTGAAAACTATGAATGCCCTAAGGGCATATAGCAAATGGAGAAACATATACAAAAAATTATCTAATTCTAGTAAGAACAGTGAGTCTATGGCATTTGAGCCATGACCTGCAATCGCTTAGCTGAGACAGAAGCTCTGCTCTAGGCAAGTAAAGCCTGGAGGCTCTTCCTCTCCAGGTCCCAGCCAACAGGTATGCTTTCTCTCCAGCAGGGGTAGGTCATTAACATTTCTTCTCCCATCCCATCCTACCCTTAGCTCCATGATGCAGAAACTCTATTCCCACAAGGCATGCCTGATAGGTCTGAGGTTCCTTTCCTTCATCTAGCCCTACACATAGGGCAGAAGTTCTATTAGAAGCTCTGTTAGATTACACTGGATCAATTTATGTCTGGGGGAACTGTTACCAAAATACAGCAATTAGCTTGCAGTTAGTGGAGGCTAACATCTGGGTGTGACACCAACAGAGGCAGACAAGCTAGAAGCTTGACAGGGAGACTAGGAAAGGAGACACTCAAATAGAGTTGTGTCACTCCAGTGTGACTACACATCCTCAAAGCTATCCCTCTGAGAAATGACATTAGAGACAGCACACTGTGGGAAAACTAAAGTTCAAAGAAAAAGTCCAGCCTAGTCAATAAGCAAATAACCAAACAACAAACCCTGGAGGATGGGAATCAGTACCTAGAGTTGCTGTAATACATTATCTAAAACATCTAGTTTTCAACAAAAAATTAAGAGATATGGGGAAAAAAACAGGAAACTGTAATCAATACACCGGAAAAAGAGTAGAGGTCGGAAACTTACTTTGGTGGGGGGTAGGAGGGAGCTCAGCTACTGGACTTAGCAATGGAATGGTATTAGAAATCAATAGCAGAAGGAAAACTTATGGGATGAAGCAAAAGAAGTGCATGGAAGGAAATTTATAGTAGTAAACACCTACATTAAAGAGAAGATGTTATAGACTGAACTGTATCCCTCTGAAATTCATATATTGAAGCCCTAACTCTTAATGTGACGGTATTAGAGATGGGAGACTTTAGGGTATCATTAGGTTTAGATGAGGCCATCACAGCTTATGGTGAAATTAGTGTACTAATAAGAAGAGACACCAGAGAGCTAACTCTCTGTCTTACTTTCTACCATGTGAGAACATAGTAAGAGAGGCCTTCTGCAATCTGGGAGGAGAGTTCTCACCAGAATCTAACTAGGCAGGCACCTTGATCTTGGACTTCAAGCCTCCAGAATTGTGAGAAAATGAATTTCTGTTATTAAAAAATTACTGTAGACTGGATAGTTTAAATAGTAGCCTGAGCAGGCTAAGAAAAGAAGATTTCATACTAATAACTTGCTACCTTAATGAACTGGAAAAAGAATAGTATATTAAATCCAAAGCTAACAGAAGGAAGGAACAAAGTATCAGAGCAGAAAAAATTAAATACAGAACAGAAAACACTAGAGAAAAATCAATGAAACCAGAAATAGGTTTTTGGAAAAGACCAACAAAAATGAAAAAACCTTGCATAAACTGACCAAGAAAAAAAGACAGACAACTCAAATTACTGAAATAATCACTATCAACTTCACAGAAATGAAAGGGATCCTAAGAGAATACTATGAACAAGAGTATATCAATGCATTAGATAACTAAGATGAAATGGATAAATTCCTAGAAAGACATAAACCACCAAAACAGACTCAAGAAGAAATAGAAAATCTGAATAGTTACAACAAACAGATTGAATAATTATAATTTTCTAAGATTTGAGTATAGTTGATACACAATGCTACATTAGTTTTGGGTATACCACACAGTGATTCAACTTCTCTATGTTATGCTATGCGTACCACAAATGTAGCTACCATCTGTCACCATACAATGCTATCATTGACTATCTCTAACTTTCATCCCTATAACTTATCAATTTCCATAACTGAAAGCCTGTATCTCCCCCTCTCCTTCACCCATTTTGTCCATCCTCCACCACCCTCCCATCTGGCAAGCATCCATCTGTTCTCTGTACTTATGGGTCTATTTCTGTGTTGGGTTTTTTTTGTTAAGATTTTATTTATTGGAGAGAGAGAGAGAGAGCACATGCACAAATGCAGGGAGGGGCAGGGAGAGAAGGAGCAGCAGACTCCTGGCTGAGACAGAGCCCAAAGCAGGGCTCAGTCCCAGGACCCCGGGACCATGACCTGAGCTAAAGGCAGACATTTAACTGATTGAGCCACCCAGGCATCCCTCTGTTTTGTTTTGGTTTGGTTTTGTATATTCATTTGTTGTTTAGATTCCACATAGGAGTGAAATCATATGGTATTTGTTTTTCTAACTGACTTATTTCACTTAGCCTAATACTCTCTAGCTCCATCCATGTAGTCACAAATGGCAAGATTTCATTTTTATAGCTACATAATATTCCATTATATGTACATACCACATCTTCTTTATCCATTTATCTATCAATGGACCCTTAGGTTGCTTCCATATCTTTCCCCTTACAAATAATGCTGCAATAAACACAAGTGTGCATATATCTTTTCTAATTAGGTGTTTTCATTTTCTTTCGGCAAACACCCTATAGTGCAATTATTGCATAATATGGTATTTCCATTTTTAATTTTCTGAGGAAACTACATAGTCTGGACAGCGGCTGTACCAGTTTACATAGCCACAAATGCTGCATGAGGATTTTTCTCCACATCCTCATAGATACTTGTTATTTCTTGTTCTTTTGCTATCAGCCATTCTCATCAGTATAAGGTGGTATCTCATTGTAGTTTTGATTTGCATTTCCCTGATGATGAGTGATGCTGAGCATCTTTTCACGTGTCTGTTGGCCATCTCGATGTCTTCTTTGGAGAAATGTCTGTTCATGTCTTCTGCCCATTTTTTAATCACATTATTTGGTTTCTTGGTGTTGGGTTATACCATTTCTTTGTATATTTTAGATAATAAGCCCTTATCAGATGTCATCTGCAAAAATCTTCTCCCATTCTATAGGCTTTTAGTTTTGTTGATGGTTTTGATAGGGATTGTACTGAATCTATAGATTGCTTTAAGTAGTATGGACATTTTAACAATATTAATTCTTCCAATCCATAAGCATGGAATAATATCTTTGTTTGCTTAAGTTGTCTCCAATTTCTTTCATCAATGTTTTATAGTTTTCAGAGTACAAGTCTTTTACCTCCTTGGACAAGTTTATTCCTAGGTATTTTTTTTTTTTTGGCACAACTGCAAATGGAATTGTTCCCTTAATTTCTTTCTGCTACTTTAATTATAAGCATATAGATACACTACTGATCTCTGAGTACTAATTTTGTATCCTGCAATTTTACTGTATTTATTACTTCTAGTCATTTTGGTGGAGTCCTTAGTGTTTTCTATGTATATTATCATGTCACATCTGCAGATAGATACAGATTAACTTCTTCCTCTCCAGTAGGGATGCCTCATATTTCTTTTTGTTACCTGACTGCAGTACTCTGTTGAATAAAAGTGGTGAGAATGGGGACACCAGGGTGCCACAGTCAGTTAAGCATCCAACGTTTGGTTTTGGCTTAGGTCATGATATCAGGGTGGTGAGATCAAACCCCACAGCAGGTTCTGTGCTCAGTGCTGAGTCTGCTTGAGATCTCCCTCTGCCCCTTCTCTCTCTCGTTCTCTAAAATAAATAAAATCTTTATAAAAAGGTGGTGAGAGTGGTCATTCTTGTCGTGTTCCTGATCTTAAAGTGCTGCAATTTTCACCAGTGAGCATGATGTTAGCTATGGGCTTGCCATATATGCCTTTATTATGTTAAGGTATGTTCCCTCTAAAACCACTTTGTTGAGTTTTAAACTGAATGGATATTGAATTTGGTCAAATGTTTTTTCTGCATCTTTTGAAACAACCATATGATTTTTATCCTTTGTTTTACTGATGTGGTGTATCATGCTGATTTATAAATATGTTACTATCCTTGATTCCCAGAATCAATCCCACTCGATCATGGTAATGATCCTTTTAATGTATTGTTGGATGTGGTTTACTAATACTTTGTTGAGGATTTTTGAATCTATGTTCCTCAGGGATATTGGCCTGTTTTCTTTTTTTGTGATGTCTTTGTTTTTGGTATCAGGGTAATGCTGGCCTTGTAGAATGTATTTTCAAGATTTCCTTCCTCTTCTATTTCTTGGAATAGTTTAAAGGGAATGGGTTATTAACTCTTTTTTAAATGTTTTGTTGAGGGTGCCTGGGTGGCTGAGTCAGTTGGGCATCTGCCTTCAGCTCAGGTCAGAACCCTGAGTCCCACACTGGGCTCCTTGCTCAGTGGCGAGCCTCTTTCTCCCTCTGCCTGTTGCTCCCCCTGCTTGTGCTCACTCTCTTTTTCTCTGACAAATGAATAAATAAAATCTTAAATGAATGAATGAATGAATGTTTGGTAGAATTCCCATGTGAATCCATCTGGTCCTGAATTTTTAATATTTGGTAGGTTTCTGACTACTGATTCAATTTTTTTACTAGAAATTGGGTCTGTTCAAATTTTCTATTTCTTCTTAATTCAGTTTTGGAATTTTGGAATATGTTTCTAGAATTTACCCATTTCTTGTAGGTTGTCCAATTTCTTGGTATATATTTTTTGTAGTACTCTACTGTAATATTTTTATTACTGTGGTGTCAACAGTTCCATATAATACTCAGTGCTCATCAAGATAAGTATACTCTTAATCCTCTTCACCTGTTTCACATCCCACCTCCCCACTGGTAGCCACCTGTTCACTATAGCTAAAAGTATGTTTTTTGGTTTGTCTCCTTTTTTCCCTTTGTTCATTTGTTTTATTAATTCCTCATATGAATGAAATCATATGGTACCTATCCTTCTTTGGCATATTTTGCTTAGTATTATACTCTCTAGATTGATTGATGGTATTGTGATTGGCAAAATTTCATTCTTTTTTATGACTAAATAACATTCCAGTACGTGTGTATATGTCTGTATAACACCTTTATCCATTCATCTATTGATGGGACACTTGAGCTGCTTTCATAGTTTGGCTATTGTAAATAATGCTCCTATAAACATAGGCATGCATGTATTCTTTTTAATTGGTGCTTTATATTCTCTGGGTAAATACACAGTGGTGCAATTAAAAATAATAGGGTAGTTCCATTTTTAACTTTTTGAGAATCCTCCATACTGTTTTCCAGTGGCTGTACCAGTTTTCATTCCCACCAACAGTGCAAAAGGTTTCCTCTTTATCCACATCCTCACCAACACTTTCTTGTGTTTTTTATTTTAGCCATTCTGACTTGTGTTAGGTGATTATCTCATTGTAGTTTTGAGTCACATTTCCCTAATGATAAGTGATGAGATCATTTCAGGTGTCTGTTGGCCATCTGGATGTCTTCTTTAGAGAAATGTTTGTTCATGTATTCTGCCCATTTTTTAATACTTGGGGTTTTTTGGTGTTGAGTTCTAGAAGTTCTTTACATATTTCGGAACAAACCCTTTAACAGATATGTCATTTGCAAATATCTTCTTCCATTCAGTAAGTGGTCATTTAGTTTTGTTGTTTCCTTCTCTGCCTATGTTCTCCTCTAGGATTCTGATGGATTCCTGTCTCACATTGAGGTCTTTTATCCATTTTGAGTTTATCTTTGTGTACGGTATAAGAGAATGGTAGAGTTTCATTCTTCTACATATAGCTGTCCAGTTTTCCCAGCACCATTTATTGAAGAGACTATCTTTTTTCCACTGTATATTTTTTCCTCTTTTGTCGAAGATTATTTGACCACAGAGTTGAGGGTCCATATCTGGGCTCTCTACTCTGTTCCACTGGTCTACGTGTCTGCTTTTATGCCACTACCATGCTGTCTTGATGATCACAGCTTTGTAGTAAAGCTTGAAATCAGGTAACGTGATGCCGCCAGTTTTATGTGCAGAAGCTTTTATTTTGATGAAAGTCCCAACAGTTTATTTTTGCTTTTGTTTTCCTTGCCTGAGGAGACATATCTTGAAGGATGTTGCTATAGTCAATGTCACAGAACATACTGCCTGTGCTCTCCTCTAGGATTTTTAGTTTCAGGTCTCATATTTATAAGTCTTTAATCCATTTTGAGTTTACTTCTGTGTATAGTGTAAGGAAGAGGTCCAGTTTTCCCACTACTTGTCAAAGAGACTTTTCTCCATTGCATAGTCTTGCCTCCTTTGTCAAAGATTAATTGACCATATAATTGTAGGTTTATTTCTGGGCACTCTATTCTGCTCCACTGATCTGTATGTCTACTTTTGTGGCAGGACCATAATGTTGTGATCACTACAGCTCTGCAATATAGTTTGAAGTCTGGAATTAAGGTATCTCCAGATTTGTTTTTATTTTTCCAGATTACTTTGATTATTTGGGGTATTTTGTGATTCCATACAAATTTTAGGACTGGTTGCTCTACTCCTGTGAAAAATGTTACTGGTATTTTAATAGGGATTGCATTAAATCTGTAGAGTGCTTTGGGTATTATAAACATTTTAACAGTATTTGTTCTTCCAATCCATAAGAATGGAATGTCTTTCAATTTCTTTGTGTCATCTTCAATTTCTTTCATCAATATTTTATAGCTTTCAGAGTACAGGTCTGTCACCTCTTTGGTTCAGTTTATTCCTAGGGATTTTATTGCATTTGGTGCAATTGTTAAAAGGATTGTTTTCTTAAGTTCTCTTGCTACTGCTTCAATATTAATGTACAGAAAGGCAACAGATTTCTATACATCAATTTTGTATCTTACAACTTTACTGAATTCATTTATCAGTTCTACTAGTTTTTTGGTGGAGTCTTTAGGGTTTCCTATATATGGTATTAAGCCATCTGCAAAGAGTGAAAGTTTGGCTTCTTCCTTACTGATCTGGATGACTTGTTTCTTTTTGTTGTCTGATTGCTGTTTAGGACTTCCAATACTATGTTTAAAAAAAAAAGTGATGAAAGCAGACATCTTTGTTTTATTCCTGACCTTACGGGTAAAGCTCTTAATTTCTACCCATTGAGGATGATGTTAGCTGTGGGTTTTTCATCTAAGGCCTTAAGAATGTTGAAGTATGTTCCCTCTAAAACTACTTTGTTGGGGGTTTTCATCACCAATGGATGTTATTTTTCAAAATTTTTTTGCATCCTTTGAAACGATAACATGGTTTTTATCTTTTCTTCTCTTGATATGATGTAGCAGATTAACTGATTTGTGAATACTGACCACCCTTGCAGCCCAGGAATAAATCCCACTTGTGTGTGGTGAATGGTTTTTCTTAATGTATTGTTGGATTTGGTTTGCTAGTATTTTGTTGAGGACTTTTTCATCTATGTTCACAAGAGATACTGGCCTATAGTTCTCTTTCTTGTGGTGTCTTTAACTGTTTATCTGGTTTTGGTATCAGGGTAATTCTGGCCTCAGAATGAATTTGGAAACTTTCCTTTCTGTTTTATGTTTTGGAAAAGTTTGAGATAGGTATTTACTCTTCTTTAAATGTTTGGTAGAATTCCCCTGTGAAGCTGTCTGTTCCTGGATTTCTGTCTGTTGGGAGGTTTTTTTCATTACTGATTCAACTTCATTTCTGAAACTGGTCTGTTCAAATTTTTCAATTCTTTCTGCTTCAGTTTTGGTAGGTTGTTTCTAGGAATTTGTCCATTTCTTCAGATTGCCCAGTTTGTTGGCATATACTTTTTCATAATATTCTCTTATGATTATTTGTATTTCTGTGGTGTCAGTTGTTATTTCTCCTCCTTTATTTCTGATTATTTGTGCCCTCTTTCTCTGATATTTTCCAAGAAACTGCTCCTCGTTTCTTTGATTTGTTGGTTTTTTTTTTTTAATCTTTCCACTTCGTTTATTTCTGCTCTAATCCTTACTATTTCCTTCTTTCTGCAGGTTTTGGGTTTTGTTTGCTCTTTCACTAGCTCCTTTAGATGTAAGGTTAGGTTGTTTACTTGAGATTTTTCTTGCTTCTTGAGGTAGGCCTATATTGCTATAATCTTCCTTCTAAGAACTGCTTTTACGGCATCCCAAAGATTTTGGACCATTTGATTTTCATTTGCATTTCTCTCCAGATAATTTCTGATTTCTTCTCTGACTTCTTGGTTGATGCATTTATTATGTAATAGCATGTCATTTAACTAACATGTATTTATGGTTTCCCAGATTTTTTTTTTTTTTTTTTTTTTTTTTTGCTGTGGTTGATTTCTAGTTCTATAGCTTTGTGGTCAAAAAAGATACAAGGTATGACTTTGATCTTTTTTAATTTGTTGAGACTTACAGCCTAATATGTGATCAATTCTGGAAAACGTTCCCTGTGCACTTGAAAAGAATTTATATATTCTGCTGTTTTTGGATGGAATGTTTTGAATATATCTGCTAAATCCATTTGTTCCTGCTTCAATCTCGTTACTAGATATGGGTCTATTCAGGTTGTCAAATTCTTCCTGATTGAGTTTTGGAAGTTTAGGAGGTTTCCAGGAATGCATCCATTTTGTCTACATTGTTTAACTTATTGGTATATAATTGTTGATAATAATTTATGATGATTGTTTCTATTTTCTTGGTGTTAGTCATGATCTCTCCCTTTTCATTCATAATTTTATTAATTTGAGTCTTCTCTCTTTTCTTTTGAATAAGTTTGGCCAATGGTTTATCGATCTTATTGATTCTTTCAAAAAACCACCTTCTAGTTTCAATGATGCATTCTACTGTATCTCTAGTTTCTATCTCATTGATCTCTGCTCTAATCTTCATTATTTCCCTTTTTATGTGTGGGGTTGGCTGCATTTGTTGCTGATTCTCCAGTTCTTTAAGGTATAAAGACAGCTGGTATATTCTGGATTTTTCAATTTTTTTGAGGGAGGCTTGGATGGCTATGTATTTCCCCCTTAGGAACACCTCTGCTGTATCCCATAGGTTTTGGACCAAAGTGTCTTCATTCTCATTGGTTTCCATGAATTGTTTCAGTTCTTCTTTGATTTCCTGGTTGATCCAAACATTCTTAAGCAAGGTGGTCTTTAGCTTCTAGGTGTTTGAATTCCTTCCGAACTTTTTATTATGGTTGAGTTCTAGTTTCAAAGCATTGTGAACTGAGAATATGCAGGGAATAATCTCAGTATTTTGGTATCGGTTGAGTCCTGATTTGTGACCCTGTATGTGGTCTATTCTGGAGAAAGTTCCATGTGCACTTGAGAAGAATGAGTATTCTGTTGTTTTAAGGTGGAATGTTCTGTATATATCTATGAGGTCCATCTGGTCCAATGAATCATTCAATGCTCTTGTTTCTTTACTGATTTTCTGCTTAGATGATCTGTCTATTACTGAGAGTGGTGTGTTAAGATCCCCTACTATTAATGTATTCATATCAATATGACTCTTTATCTTGATTAACAGTTATCTTAGGTAGTTGGCTGCTCCCATATTGGAGGCATAAATATTTACAATTGTTAGATCTTCTTGGTGGATAGACCCTTTAAGAATGCTGTAGTGTCCTTCTGTATCTCTGACTACAGTCTTTAGTTTAAAATCTAATTTATCTGATATGAGAATCGCTACCCCAGCCTTCTTTTGAGGCCCACTGGCATGAAAGATGCTTCTCCATCCCTTCACTTTCAGTCTGGATGTATCCTTAGGTTCAAAATGGGTCTCTTGGAGACAACATATGGATGGGTCCTATCTTTTTTTTTTTTAAGATTTTATTTATTCATTTGACAGAGATCACAAGCAGGCAGAAAGGCAGGCAGAGAGAGAGAAAAGAGGAAGCAGGCCCCCCGCCAAGCAGAGAGTCCGACACGGGACTTGATCCCAGGACCCTGAGATCATGACCCAAGCCTAAGGCAGAAGCTCAACCCACTGAGCCACCCAGGTGGCCCATGTCCTGTCATTCTATCCAATCCGCAACCCTGTGCCATCTTATGGGAGGGTTTAGGCCATTCACATTGAGAGTGATTATTGAGAGATATGTTTTATTGACATCATGTTACCTGTGAAGTCCTTGTTTCTATAGATTATCTCCATAAATTTCTGTTCAATGACACTCTTGGGTTCATTCTTCTTTTATAGAACTCCCCTTAATATTTTTTGTAGTGCCAGCTTGGTGGTTACATACTCTTTTAAACCTTGCCAAGATTGAAGCAGTGATCAAAAACCTCCCAAAAAAAACAAGAGCCCAGGACCTGACGGATTCCCTGGGGAATTCCACCAAATTTTCAAAGAAGAAATAATACCTATTTTCCTGAAGCTGTTTCAAAAAACTGAAGCAGAAGGAAACCTCCAGACTCTTTTTATGAAGCCAGCATTACCCTGATCCCCGAATCAGGCAAAGACCCCATCAAAAAGGAGAATTTCAGACCAATATTATATTTCAGACCTGATGAATATGGATGCTAAGATTCTCAACAAGATCCTAACTAATAGGATCCAACAGTGTATTAAAAAGATTATCCACCATGACTAGGTGGGATTTATCCCTGGGTTGCAAGGGTAGTTCAACATTTGCAAATCAATCAATGTGATAGAACAAATCAATAAGAGAAGGGAGAAGAACCACATGGTCCTCTCAATTGATGCAGAAAATGCATTTGACAAGATACAGCATCCATTCCTGATTAAAATGATTCAAAGTATAGGGATAGAGGGAACATTCCTCAACTTCATAAAATCTATCTATGAAAAACCCACAGCGAATATCATCCTCAATGGGGAAAAGCTGACAGCCTTCCCTTTGAGATCAGGAACACAACAAGGATGCCCACTCTCACCACACTGTTCAACATAGTGTTAGAAGTCCTAGCAACAGCAATCAGACAACAAAGAGAAATAAAAAGTATTCAGATTTGCAGTGAAGAAGTCAAACTCTCTCTCTTCACAGATGACATGATACTTTATATGGAAAACCCAAAAGACTCCACCCTCAAACTACTAGAACTCATACAGCAATTCAGTAATATGGCAGGATACAAAATCAGAGAACATAAAGAACCAAGGAAATATGTCAACACCATAAGGTAACAATCATTCTCCAATAACAAATCAAAAGGGTGAAACTTTGCAATCTAGCTAATAAAGAATTCAAAATATCTGTTCTGAAAAACTTAAGCTGCCAAAGAAACACACAGAAAAACAATCAACAAAATCAGGAAAGCACTACATGAACAAAATCCGAAATGTAACAGAGAGAAGTCAACAAAGAATCAAATTCTGGAGGTGAAGAATGAATGAGATGAAAAATTCAATAGAAAACATCTACCTCAAAGTAATCTAAATGGAAGACATAATAAGTGAGCTAGAGGATAGGAACTTTGAGACAACCCAGGGGACAGCAAAGAGAAAATAATGAAAAATAATCCAAAAAGCCTGTAAGATCAATGGGACTCCATCAAACATACAAATATTAGAATAACTGGGGTTCCAGGAGTAAATAAGAGGGGCAACAAGACAGAAAGCTTATTTAAAGAAATAATAGTGGAAAAATTTCCAAATCTGGAGAGAGACCTGGACATCTAAGTTCATTATGGTAAGAGATCACCCTATTATCTCAATGCAAAAATACCTTCTTAAGATACATCATAATAAAACTGTCAAAAATCAAAGATAAAGACAGACTCTTAAAAGCAGCCAGAGGAAAAATAAAACTATAACCTACAAAGATATTCCTATTACGCTATGAATGGATTTTGCAGCAGAGACCCTAAAGGCCAGAAACGAATGTGGAATAATATATCCAAAGTGTTGAAAGAAAAAACTGCCAGCCAAGAATAGTCTATATGACAAAGTTATCCTTAAACATGAAGGAGAAATAAGATATTCTCAGACAAATCAAAGCTAAGAGAGTTCATTACCACTAGACTTGCCATGCAAGAAATTCTAAAAGGAAAAGACACTAGTGACATGAAAACACAGAAAAGTATATAATACACTGGTAAAGATTAAATGTACAGACATAGAAAACTAATTCTGTAATAAGATGGTGTGTTAAACACTTAGATACAGTATAAAGGTTAAAAGAAAAGAATATTAGAAGTATCTATAACTACTATAATTTTTTAACAAAAACACAGTAGAAAAAGGCAAATTGTGACACCAGGAGTATAAAAGGGGAGTAAATATGTGGAGTTTTTGTATGAAAAGTTGCTATCACCTTAAAGTTGACTATTTTATCTATAAGATGGTTAATGCAAGCCCCATGGTAACTGCAAAGCAAAAACCTGGAATAGATTCACAACAGATACTGAAATAGGAAAGGGAACACACAATCCCAAAATATCACCAATTTTAAAAAGTGGGCAGACATTTGAGACAATAGAAATAGACATAGAGGGTATCATGCTAAGTGAAGTAAGTAACGATAAATACCATATGGTTTCACTTATACGTGGAATCTAAGAAACAAAACAAACAAAAACAGAAACATGCATAAATAATGAGAACTGGTGGTTGCCAGAGGGGAGGAGGTCAGGGGATAGGTGAAATAAGTGAAGTGGATTAAGAGGGCCAAACTTCCAGTTATAAAATAAATAAGTAACAGGGATGAAAAGTATAACACAGGGAATATAGTTAATAATATCATAATAAGTTTCTATGGTGAGAGATGGAACTACACTTATTGTGGTGAGCATTTCTTAATGTATATAATTATAACATCACTATGTTGTACATCTGAAACTAATATATATATATATATATATATATATATATATATATTCTGGGGGAAAATAATAAATAAAAGGAAAAAAATAAAAAGGCAGAAATGGAAGGAAAAAGGAACAACGAAATAACAAAACATCTAGAAAGCAATGAACAAAATGGAATTAGTAAAAATTACTCTAACTGTAATAAGTTCACCAATCAAAAGGCAAAGAGTGACTGGATGGATTAAAAATAAAAAAGACCCAACAATATGCTACTTACATGAGACTCAATGCAGATTTAAGTACACACATAGGCTTAAAGTGAAGGTATGGAAAAAGATATTCCATTCATGTGGAAACCAAAAGAAAGTGGGGATAAAATAAGAAGGTACACCAAAGATGCTTAAAAAAAAAGATAAATACAGTCATTATATAATATTAAAGTGGTCAATTCACTAAGAAGATACAACAATTTTAAATACATATGCACACAGGGGTGTGCGTGGCTCAGTTGGTTAAGTGTCTGTCCAACTCTTGATTTCAGCTCAGTTCATGATCTCAGGATTATGGTATTGAGCCCCACATCGGGCTCTGTGCTCATCAGGGAGTCTGCTTGGGACTCTCTCTCTCCCTCTCTCTCTGCCCCTCCCCCCACTCTCACACTCTCTTTCTCTCTAAAATAAAAATAAATCTTCAAAAAAATAAATATATATGCACACAATATCAGGGTTAGATACTTAGGTATTAAGATACCTAAGTATCTGTGGTGCCTGGGTGGCTCAGTGGATTAAGCCACTGCCTTCAGCTCAGGTCATGATCTCGGGGTCCTGGGATCGAGCCCCGTATCTGCCTCAGCATCCCTGCTGAGCAGAAAGCCTGCTTCCCCCTCTCTCTCTGCCTGACTCTCTGCCTACTTGTGATCTGTCAAGTGAATAAATAAAATCTTAAAAAAAAAAAAACCAAAACCTAAGTATCTTAATACTAGCAGATCTGAAGGAAGATAATAATACAATAATAGCAGGTGACTTCAATATACCTCTTTCTAGCAATGGCTAACATCCAGACAGAAATCAACAAGGAAACATGACTTAAACCATACAAGTGGTCATAACAGGCATACACATAACATTCCATCCAACAGTAGCAAAATACACATTCTTCTCAAGTGCACAAGGAACATTCTCCAGGATACGTCAGATGATAGGACACAAAACAAGTATTAACAATTTTACGAAGAAAATCATACCAAGTTTCTTTTCCAACCACAGTAGTAGGATACTATAAATCAAAATGCAGAAAGCTGGAAAATCTACAAATATGTGGAAACTAAATAACACACTCCTGAACAACCAATGGATTAAAGAAAAAAATCAAAAGGAACCAGAAACAAAAGAAAAAACTAAGCCCAAAGTTAGTGGAAGGAAGGAAATAAACAAAGACTAAAGTGGAAATTAATGAAATAGAAACCAGAAAAATAGAAAAGATCAACAAAACTGATGGCTGGGTTTTTTTTGAACCAACAAAATTGACAAACCTCTAGCTAGACTAAGGGGATAAAGAAGGTTCACATAAAATCAGAAATAGGAGACATTACAACTGATACTACAGAAATACACAGGATCATAAGAGACTCTTATGAATAATTATATGACAACAAACTGGATAAAGAAGAAATGGATATAATCCTAGAAACATAAAACCTACCAAGACAGAATCAGGAAGAAATAGAAATTCTGAACTTTCCAAAAATGGGTAAGGAGACTGAATCTGTAACCAAAAACCTCCTAACAAAGAAAAACCTAAAACCAGATGGCTTCACTGGTGAATTATACCAAACAATTAAAGCAAAATTAATGCCAAACCTTCCCAAACCGTTCCAAAAAAACCAAACAGGAAATACTTCCAAACTCATTTTATAAGGCCAGCATTACCCTGACACCAAATCCAGACAGGAACACAAGAAAACCATAGACCAATATCCCTGATGAACACAGATGCAAAAATTCTCAAAAAATTATTAGTAAATTAAATTCAACACCACATAAAAATGATCATATACCATGACCAAGTGGAATTTATTCCTGGCATATAATGGTTCAACATATACAACTCAATATATGTGATACAACACATTAATATAATAAAAGATAAAAACTTACATGATACACATTAATATAATAAAAGATAAAAACTTATAATCAAATCAACAGAGGCAGAAAAACATTTTACAAAACGTATCATTTCACAATAAAAACCTTCAATAAATTGAGTATAGAAGGACATATTTCAGCATAATAAAGGTCACATATGACAAACCCAAATGTAACATCATATTCAATGGTAAAATATTAAAAGTTTTTCCTCTAAGATCAGGAACAAGACAAAGGTGCCCACTCTCACCACTGTTATTCATAAAGTAGTGGAAGTCCTATGTAGAGCAATCCAGCAAGACAATTAAATAAAAGGCATCAAGATAGGGGCGCATGGGTGGCTCAGTTGTTAAGCATCTGCCTTCAGCTCAGGTCATGATCCCAGGGTCCTGGGATCAAGCCTTGCATCAGGCTCCCTACTCAGTAGGAAGCCTGCTTCTCCCTCTCCCACTCCACATGCTTATTTTCCCTCTCTCACTGTGTCTCTCTGACAAATAAATAAAATCTTTAAAAAAAAAAAGGCATCGCAATAGAAAAGGAAAACTAAAACTGGCATCATTTGCAGATATGATAGTATATACAGAAAATCCTAGACTCAACCATAAAATTGTTGAACTCATCAACGAAGGTAATGAATTTGTAGGACATAAAATCAACATATAGAAATCAGTTGAATTTCTATATACTAACAATAAAAATATCCAAAAAAGTAATAATGAAAACTATCCCAATCATAATACCATCAAAAGTAACAAAATACTTATGAATAAATTTAACCAAGGTAAAAGATCTCTGCAACTAAGACTTCAAGACATTGATGGAAGAAATTAAAGACACAACAAATATAAATATCCCATATTCATGGATCAGAAGAACTAATATTGTTAAAATGGCCATACTACCCAAATCCATCTACAGATTCAATGCACTGTCTTTCAAAATTCCAATGGCATTTTCACAGAAATAGAAAAAACAATCCTAAAATTTCTATGAAACCACAGAAGACCCCAAACTGATAAAGCAATTCTGAGAAAGAACAAAGCCAGAGGAATCACAGTTCCTGATTTCAAACTATACTATAAAGCTGTAGTAATTAAAACAGTATGGTACTGGCCTAAATAAACAAAGACACATGAACCAGTGCAACAGAACAGAGATCGCAGAAACAAACTCCCACATATACCATTGACTAAGATGTCACAAGAGAGCCAAGAATACTCACTAGGGAAAAGACAGTCTCTTCAACAAATAGTGCTGAGAAAACTGGATACCACATGCAGAAAACTAAAACTGGATTCCTTAGAACACCTCCCAAAAAATAACTTGAAATGGATTAAAGACTTAAATTCCAAGACTAAAACTATTAAATTCCTAGAAGAAAACACACAGAAGAAGGTTTTTGACACTCGTCTTCAAGCAAAACTCAACAAGTGGAACTACATCAAACTAAAAAGCTTCTGGCCAACAAAATAAACAACCAACAAAATGAAAAGGTAATCTACAGAATGGAAGAAAATATTTATAAACCATATACTAGATAAGGGGTTAATATCTAAAATAAGGAATCCATACAACTCAGTTAACAAAAAAAACACAGACACACTATTAAAAATGGTCAAAGAAACTGAATAGACACTTTTCCAAAGAAGATATCCGGATGGCCAACAGACACATGAAAAGATGCTCAACATCACTAATCTTCAGGGACAGGCAAATCAAAGCCACAATGAGATACTGTGGATATCACACCTGTTTGAATAGCTATCATCAAGAAGACAAGAAATCACAAGTGTTGGTGAGGATGTGGAGAGAAGGAAACCCTTATGCACTGTTGGTGGGAATATAAATTGGTTCAGCCACTACGGAAAATAGTATAAAGGTTCCTCAAAAAATTAAAAATACGGGGTGTCTGGGTAGCTCCGTTGGTGAAGTGGCTACTTTCCGCTCAGATCATGATCCCAGGGTCCTGGGATTGAGCCCCGCATCAGGTTCCCTGTTCAGCGGGGAGCCTGCTTCTCCCTCTCCCTCTGCTGCTCCCCCTGCTTGTGCGTGCCCTGTCAAATAAGTAAATAAAATGTTTTTTAAAAATTAAAAATACAACTACAATATGATCTAGCAATTCTACTTCTGGGTATATACCCTAAGGAAATGAAAACAGGATACTGAAAAGACATCTGCATGCCCATGCTTAATGTAGCATTATTCACAATAGCCAAGATACAAAAACAACCTAAGTGTCCATCAATGGATAAATGGCTAAAAAGATGAAGTATATATACATGCAACAGAATATTACTGAGTCACAAAAAAGAATGATACCCTGTCATTTGTGACAACACAGATGGATCCTGAGGGCACTATGCTTAGTGCTATAAGCCAGACAGAGAAAGACATGTATTATATATTACTTATAAGTAATATAAGAATCTAAAACTGCCAAATTTGTAGCAACAGAGACCAGAATGGTGGTTACCAGTTGCTGGGAGATGGACAAACTGGGGAAGTGTTGTTAAAGGGTACAAAATTGCAACTAGAAGATGAATAAATTCTGGAGATCCAGTGTACAGCACCAATTATACTGAAAAATACTGTATTATATACTTCAATACTGCTAATAGACTAGATCTTAAATGTTCTCACCACAAAAAAAGAAATGACAATTTATATGATATGATAGTGGTATTAGCTAAAAGCTAAAGTGGTAATCATATTGCAATATATAAATGTATCAACATGTTGTACACCTTAAACTCACATGATGTTTATGCAAATTGTATCTCAATAAATAAAAAAACAAGAACAAAGGGGGATTTACTAGCCAACAAACAGAGTAAAGGGGTAGTCAGTAGATGAAAAATTACTGAGGAAAAAGTCAAGGGTAAGGTTCTATCCTTTTATTTATCTTAGGCCTAACCTACCCTAAAATAATCTTCCTAAAGGCAAGCCAAGGACGTATTCATCAAAGGTAGAGGATGAGGAACCTGATCAGCTATCAAGGGTGATCAGATATCAAGGGTAGGGGATTAACTTAAGACTGGCTCAGGTAGACCTGGGACACAGCCCAAGAATCAGGCCTAGTCAAATAGAGGGCTCAGAGGAGATGGTCCAACACTTGGTCAAGCAGTCTTTGGCATGTAAGATCTGTATGCCAAAAGCTACAAAACATCATTGAAAAAAATCAAAGAAGACCTAAATAAATGAAAAAACATCTCATTCATGAATCAGAAGTTTAATATTATTGAACTTGGCAATATTTCCCAAACTGGTTGCACAACTCTGAATATATTAAAAATCACTGGATAGTATACTTCAAATAGGTGAATTGTATGGTCTATGACTTTATCTCAATAAAGTTATTTAAAAAATCAACCTGTTAAAAATCAAAGAGAGATGATTAGAAATGCTTTTGCTACATTTTAATTTGATTATCTCAGTAATTGTAAAAATAAATCATTTAAAAGAAGTTGACTTAGAAGTTTCATTTTCTGGGAGCTTCATGCATTTGCAATAAAAATACAGTAGTTGGCTGATTCACTTTTGGGTGAAATAAATAAATTTGGTAACAAAAACAGAAAAGAAATATTAGTTTATTCAGCTGATTCTCTAGTCTGCATCTAGACATACAATTAAAACTAAAACCAATGAGAGGAAATTACTTCAAATAGCTAAGAGACAAACATATCAAGAACTGCATGTTTCTCCCTTTTATGCTCAACATCACTGATTATTAGGGAAATACAAATCAAAACTACAAAGATATACCACCTCACACCAGTTATAATGGCTAAAATTAACAACACAGGAAACAATATGTGTTGGAGAGGATGTGGAGAAAGGGGAACCCTCTTACACTGTTGGTGGGAATGCAAGTTGGTGCAGCCACTCTGGAAAACAGTATGGAGGTTCCTCAAAAAGTTAAACATAGAACTACCTTATGATCCAGTAATTGTACTACTAGGTATTTACCTGAAGAATACAAAAATACGGATTTGACAGGAGACATGCTATAAACACCAATGTTTATAGCAGCATTAACTACTATAGCCAAACTATGGAAAGAGCCCAAATGTCCATCAACTGATGAATGGATGTAGAAGAGGGGGTATATGTATACACACACACACACACACACACACACACACACACACACACACACGTACACACACAATGGAATATTACTCAGCCATCAAAAAGAATGAAATGTTGCCATTTACAATGATGTGGTTACAGCTAGAGATTACAATGCTAAGCAAAATAAGTCAGAGAAGGGAAACTGCCATATGATTTCACTTGTATGGGAAATTTAAGAAACAAAACAAATGAACAAATGGAAAAAAAAACAGAGAGGTAAATGAAGAAACAGACTCTTAACTATAGAGAACTCAGTGATGGTTACCAGAGGGGAGGTTTGGTGGGAGACTGTTACATAGGTGGTGGGGATGAAGGAGGACACTTGTGGTGAGCACTAGGTGCAGTATGGAACTGCTGAATCACTCTACTGTACACCTGAAACTAGTATTACACTATATGTTAACTAACTGGAATGAAAATAAAAATTTTTTAAAAATGTTTCTCCCTTTTGATTATTAATCTCATTCCTGGGACTTAATCTCAAGAAAATAAGAAAAATAGGCACAAAATCATTTATAGCAGTACTGCTATTATAACACAAACCTCTAAATCAGTGCTACCTAACGAGTGTTTGCTAATGCTTCAACCAAGTCCCTAAGCACACAGTTCAGTCCAACTGACATATTCATAACAAGATGTTCTCAGTGAAGGAAGCACAGCACTGACTTACATGCCGGCGCAAGCTCTTTGGTTATAAAACAATATGCAGAGTAACATTGCTCTTAAGAACCGAAGTGTCCAAAATAAGGACGATTCTAACCTATAATATAACCCAATGAAATACTGTATGAGCAAAAAGATTAATGAGTGCTAACAATAATTCAGCTCTTAGTATGTGCTAGGCACTGTACAAGATGCTTTACATACATTATCTCCTTTATCCTGGTGACCTTGGGTTCTACCATCTCCTTTTTGCAGATTAGGAAACAAAGCTCAAAGAAGTTAGAGGATTGACCAAGGACTACCAGCAGGCTGGAAGTGAAATCAGGATTCAAACTCAGGCAAATATGACTCCAAATCTTGGTCACTGTATTATATTGCCTCAACAAAACTGAATATAAGCTATTATTTTATATATGTGTGTGTATATGTGTGCGTGCGTGTGTGTGTGTGTGTGTGTGTGTGTATCTTAAAAGAAAAAATGGAAATGAATCTTTAGGATGCTGGGATCAAGAGTATTTTTTTCTTAAATATCTTTACAGCTTGTACCTATGCTAATAATAAATGTACCAGTGATTCAAATAGTAAATCCAAGATTATAAGTAAAATGACATTTATGAAATTTGACAATGTCTCAGTTAAATATCTTACAAAACAACAATATAATAATTTTCATTCAATTTTATACGAGTTATTGTCTGAGATATTCCCCTTAGAAAGAGTGGTTCTCAAACTTCAATATGCATTCGAATCCTCTGGAGGGCTTGTGAAAACACAGATTGCTGGGTCCCACTCACAGAGTTTCTGTTTCAATAGCTCTGGGGTGGGTCCCAAAAACTTGCATTTCTAATAAGTTCCCAAGGGATGCTGATGCTGCTGGCCCAGGGACTACATTTTTGAGAACCAGTGTTTTTAAAAAACTAGCATCATCCTAAATCTAAATACAATTGCATAGTCAATTAAAAAATAAATGATACATTTCTCTGGATTATTTTAATGTGCTAAAGAGCTTGACAAAACATAGGCTGACACAATTTATATCATAGTTCATTATTTGAAGAGTACAAGAGTTTTTTTGGACCAATTCTTTCTCTCAATCAAGTGCTACAAACTTTCTGAGGAAGTCAAAAAGTTATACTTTAAGTACCTACTGATAACATCAGCTATTTAAGTACCTCCAGCCAAAACTACTTTATTCTCAATTGCTGAACTGTTGCAAGAGTCTCGGAAATTATTCTTGGTAAGCCAACTAACAAATTAGAATGAAAAACAGTCATAAGTACTAAGAAAAAAAAATTCATACAGGAGTCAGTATCATGGATAGGTAATATCCGTATCTTAGCTGACAGTTTTCAAAAGTAAGATTCAGGAAGTACTATTTCAGCCTTTCTTGAATAATGTGACCCCAATCAAGTAATCTATTATCATTTTTGCATGTGGACTATGCCATGAAACATACCTATGTTTCTGACCATGATTCCTTTCAGTTCATCCACTTGGGCTTGAGTCTCCACCACTTTGTCTATGCCCTTATTCTCAGAGTGATGCTTCTATAAGAAAACAAGATTTAACTTACCCAGACATTATTTACAATAGAAAAACAAAAAGAAGAGGAATGACAGTAAGGAATGCTATTAAATTATGCCTATACTGATACAAAAGATACATTCCATTTCACTTAAAAATTGTTATCAGGCCTAGGGAAAAATATAGGCAGCATAAAAAAATGTTACCATGTAAGTGTTATAGTATAAAAGTATCACCTTATTTTAAATAAAATAAGTATAATATATCAATACATATATATACTTGAGACTCTTGGGGCAGAAGTACAGGTTCATATAATCTGTGCTCAGACAAGAAAGGAGTAAAGACCATAGTTGGGGCAGGGAGAACAAGACAGGGAAGAGCACACTAAATTGTTCCCCACTTCTTGGGTATGATGAGGAGACGCTGCCCCACCTTCTGAGCATCTATTCTTCTAACTGTCGGGATCAGAGCAGGCATCCTATTTTCATTGGGTTCTAATAGGACCTAGAAATCTAAGACATTGCTAACAGTACATATTTTGAAACTATTATCCATAGGTATCCATCAAGTCCCTAATATATAATATTCTAGTCACCTCACCGTGCTAAATGCTTCAAAGAGAGAACATTATTTAATCGACCCAAAAACTCCATGATGAAGATGCTCTTATTATTATCTCCATCTGTGGATGACAATCCTGGCACAGATTTATTCAGAGGGTCACACATACATATGGAGCCAACGATAATCTGGTTAAGATGAGAGTTTTGCTGCCAGCTCACCCTTTACCTTTGACTATATATTGGTATATTTTTGGTTGGTGATGTTTTGTTTTGGTTTTTCTTTTAAAGATTTCATTTATTTATTTGAGAGAGAGAGAGAGTACACACATGAGTAAAAGGGAGGAGAAGAGGAAGAGGGAGAAGCAGACTCCCCACAGAGCAGGAAGCCTGATGCGGGGTTCAATCCCAGGACTCTAGGATCATGACCTGAGCTAAATGCAGACACTTAACCAACTCAGCCACCCAGGCGCCCTTTGGTTGGTGATGTTTTACAGTTTCACATATATGAATGTTTTCTAGTGAGAAGTATAAAACAAATGAACTGACTGAATAAAGACATAACTATTTAAAGGAACTTCATCCCCAGAAGAATGCATATTTAGAAGTATAACACTCAGGGCACCTGGGTGGCTCAGTCGTTTAAGCATCTGCCTTCGGCTCAAGTCATGATCCTGGTGTCCTGGGATTGAGTCCCACATGGGGCTCCCTGCTCAGCGGGGAGTCTCCTTCTCCCTCTGACCCTCCACTTCTCGTGCTCTCTCTCTCTCAAATAAATAAATAAAATCTTTTAAAAAAAGAAGTGTAACACTCAAAAAGTATTAAAAAGAACACATGAAGAAGTGAAAAGTAAAGCATTCAATTACAATAATTCTTTTTTTCTCATTCACAATACAATCATAGATAGAACATATGTCTCTTTGCACTCAAATAGTTTCATGGCTAAAAGGGAAGCATTTTTAAAGTTCTCAACATCATTAGTCATCAGGGAAATGCAAATTAAAACCACAATGAGATATCACTACACACCCACTAGGATGACTAAAATTAAAAAGATAGACCATAGCAAGCGTTGGCAAGAATGCAGAAACACTAGAACTGCTGGTGGGAATATAAATGGCACAACCGATTTGGAAAAAAGTCTGATAATTTATTACAAATTGTGGTACATGCATACAAAACTACTTAGCAAAAAAGGGAACTACTGATTTACATAACATGAATGAGTGTCAAAAGTCTTACACAGAGCATGCAGGACGCAAAAGAGTATGTAATGCATACTCCAACTTATAGGAAATTCTAGAAAAGACAAAACTAATTCATAGTGACAGAAAAGAGACAGAGCAGTGGTTGCCTGGGGCAGAGTGTTGGGGAGGCGAATGACTGCAAAGGGACATCAGGAACTTTCAGGGTCATGGAGATGTATTTTGAAAAGGGTGGTATTTCACTGGTGTATACATATGCAGAACTTCACTGAGCTGACGGTTTGGTATTCATACAGATGAGCAGACTTTCAAATGACTAAGTTAAGCTGTTGAAAAATTACAGTTGCCTTGGGGTGCCAGGGTGGTTCAGTCGTTAGGCATCTGACTCTTGATTTCCAGCTCAGGTCTTGAACTCACGGTTGTGAGACTGAGCCCTGCATTGAGCTCCATGCTCAGTGTGGAGCCTACTTGAGAGTCTCTCTCTGTCCCTCCCCCCATTCCCCCTTTCCTTCCCCTGCCACATGCATACTCTCTCTCACTCAAAAAAAAAACAAAAAACAAAAAACAAAAACAAAAACAAAAAACAAAAAACAAAAATAAAAACTACAGGTGCCTCATGGGAGGACAGAAGGTTAATGTACCAGTTAAGAGGCCATTTGGCATACTGAATGGATTTATGCATTAGATGGGTAGCTAAAGTAGATGATCTTTAATGTCTTCCCCCATTCCTAGATACTTTAAACACTACATAGATAGTATCACTGATTATTTAAATTTTTTCTATCTGGGAAGTTTTATTATGTTGCCATTTAACAGCACAATCAGAAAAATATATTTGCAGGTCAGGGTCCCCTCTATTCAAAGTGCCTGGAGGTCATAAAGAAGGTATGAATCAAAATACTATATTCTGAAAAAGACCTTACCAACTGTGCAGCCAAGACACTTGAGAACTCGCTATTCATGGCATATGGGAGTGCTGTCTGTGCTCTTGAACCATATGTAGTCTGGAACCTCTTCTTTATCTCATTCAGAAAATTAAATGCTCGAGAACGTTCAAAATCCTGAAAAGAGACCAACACAGAGTTCAATCAGAAAGTAAACCAAGATGATATGATTAACAACAACCATAAGAATAGCTAACACTTACTGAGCAATGATTCCATGAGGAAGAACTAGCACTGACCTCATTTTACAATAAGAGAACAAAGGCTCTTAAAAGGTAACTTGCCAAAGGTCAAACAACTAATAAAAGAAAGAACTGAGAGTCCAATCCAAATATATTTATTTGACTACTGCCAACTAAAGATAACAGTATCTAGGTTAGTTGGGTTGAAGAGTAAGAGTTGGGTTTTACTTCCTCCATATCTTTCACAGGACCTGTGAGAAGGCCCAATATAAGAAGATGCTTAATAAATCCATAATAATGGTACGGTCTTTCACACACAAAGATAACACTACTGATACATACTTTGAATTGAGTTTTTTGAATATTGATGGTATGCTTGAAAAGATTAAGTGAAGTACTCTTGTCTGGTCCCAGTCAAGAAATAGAAAACTCAACTCTAATGAACCCAAATTTAGTTATATTTCTTATCTATTCCAAGCCTTTTCACATCAGTTATTTCAGATATAGCTGGATTTTTAAAATAATTTTAGAAAACACTGTGAAACTAGGGATAAAAATCATTGTGATGATCTCTATGGTTGATACTCATCTCCACTTCACCCAAGATGATTAGTCTAACCTAAGGGTTCTTACACTGGGGTCAGTGGTCCAAATTCAAGGGGTCCATGTACTTGAGTAGAAGAAAAATCACATTAAGTTTTAACTGAAGTTTTAAATCGAGTGTAGGTAACAAACCAGAATAGTACCAAACAGTACTTATGACTGTCACCAATAGAAATCTTTTTTTCACATACCATCAGTTACAGGTATCTCAAAATATCATTTATACTCTTCACTTCAAAATTATTAGTTCTCAGACCTATGACTAGATCTTGTCACTTAATGTAATTCATAAAAAAGCATATATATCACTGTACCAATTTTTAAAATACTCTGAATACTATACTTCAATATAACTGGTTTTGTTTATAATCATGTATTTCATACATTTCAAAACATCCTGGGAGAGGTCCATGAGTGTCGAAGGGGTCTGTGACTCAATATAGGTTAAAAACCTGACCTACAGTAATCATGTCAATTCCATGCCTCTTGCCATTGCTCAATTTAGAAATAAGTATGTAACCTAGTCCTAGCCAATAAGACATGAAAAGTTCACTTTGAAGGAGGGGGAGAGGACCACGTGCTTCTGAGAACTTTCCTCATTCTTACAATAAGAGATTTGAAAAGACACAGTTCCTCTTCTCCGGACACAAATAAGAAAGCATGTGGTTCCATGCGACCATAGGGGAATGTACTAGGAGGAAGCTGACACTAAGGACAGCAGACAAAATGACCTTAATGGCACTGTTAAGTTACAGAGCATTTTGGTCTAGAACCTAGAATCCACAAATACTCAAAAAACAACTTACCAATGTGAACTACAGGTTTAGAAATTTGATCATGACGTATCATGATTTTCTTTTCCAAAGACTTATATACATTAAATTCACTATTAACATGAGCACTGGGTATTATATAAAACTAACAAATCATTGAACATTCTATCAAAAACTAATGATGTACTACATGTTGGCTAATTGAATTTAAATTTTAAAATTCAGTACTGAATAAAATAACCTATTTAATATTTCAGATAAATAAATTTTGAGAGGATTTGATACCAAAGGGTCATGATTATGACCAATTCTCACTACACAATAGGAGAAATGCAGAAATTGCAAGAGGTTAAGCTAAAACTCTCTACCGAAACTGAGCTGATCTGCATATACCCAGACATCAACTCTTCTTGTCATTTGCTGCTCCATATGATAAATGCAAAGTACAGAAAAAATTTCTAGCTATGGACAGTTATAATCACATCAACTTTACCTACTAAAGATAATTAAGAACTGACTTTATTAACAGTACACATAAATAGCAACATGTCTTCAAGTTACTTACATCATCAGTGATACAAAGATATACAATCCTGTCTTGGCAGATGTAATGAAACAAATAACTGTAGGATAAAAGATATAAAACTTACTGTGGTTATTAAGCAATATCTCTTTCATTTCCATCTTCTATCTATGTATAAGCAAATTTAGTACTACCAATGTGACCATATCATTTACAGATACTATCTATTCTCCCTCTCCTCCTCCCCTATACACCTGTTTCTCTCAAGTCAAACTGGTAAGAATATATAAGACATTAAAAGAAAGTCTCTACCCTAAGTAGCACAACAGTATGCACATTACCCATTAAAATGGTAGCTGCAAAAGCATAACTGGACTCTTAGGGCCTCTACAAGAGATGACATCTTAGGAGGGACATGTAATTAAGATTAACTTCCAATGAGCCATATGTCTTCCTTGCCTTCTTTTAAGATCTCAGAGGAATCACTTTTTCTACCAAACACTCGAGACTAGCATTTGTATGGCATCTACTTTGAGCCAGTTACTGGGTTGGGTGCTGAGGATACAAGTAAGCAAAACCATCAGTCCCTGCCTTCACAAAGATCACAGTGCAGGGAATTACCAAGCAGCATGGTAAAAGAGGAGGAGGAGTAAAAGGCCATATGGTGCTCTGGCAACATAAAGGAGACACCTAACAGAGTTTAGCAAAGGGTAATGGGAAAGACATCCTGGAGCAAGTGATGCCTGAGTCAAGACCTGAAGAATAAGTGAGAGATGGCAAGGTAAAGAGCAGATAAAGAATCTTCCAGAGGGTAAAACCAACAAGCACAAAGGCCTGGAGATTAAAAAAAAGCACATAATGGGTTTAGTACAGTCAAATGAGCTCACATGATTAGAGTGTGAAATAGAAGAAGAAACAGAACAGGACCTGATTAACTGGCTACTAGAAATGAAGCAGAGGGATAATTCAATTTTGCCTCCCAGATTTCTACCTTGGGCAACTGGAGAGATAGGAGTACTGCTGAATTATACTTTTAATGTTCATATAAAGGCTTGATATGAATTATAAGGAGGTATGGGAACTCGGGCAAAATGTCTTCCTCCACTACTCTAGAACTGTTCATGTCAATTCCATCAATAACTTCTGTATCACCATATCCAGTGGTTCTCTCTGAAACATGATACTGTTGACCACTTCCTTCTGAAAAGTGTTTTCTCTCCACTGGCTTTCCCAACACCAGGCTTGCCTGGTTTATGTGGCAGTCTCTTTCCCTCTGTATTGATGTTTTCCAACATCCCCAGCTACCTGCTCTTCTCACAAACAGTCCCTGGATGGTGGCATCCGTTGTCATGTCCTGTTGTTTTTATCAGCTACCACAATTATGATGATGATTCCCAAATCTAGATCTGACCTACTTCCTGAGCTCCAGGCCTACATACACTACTGTCTATTAGACACATTGAACTGGACATACAATAGACAACTTAAATACAGTGTCCAAAATGGAAGTCATCATTTTCTCCAGAAAATTTGTACCCTAGGGAGTAACTTGGTACAAAGACCACAAAAAGTCACAAGGCATGGTCCCGCCACCAAAGAGTCTACAGTCGGGTGACAGAGACAAAAGGTAAGGTTTGCAGTTATAATACGGTGTGGTAAGTGCTACAGTATGAATAAACAAAGGATGCTATGGAGATGAGCAAAAAGAGGGCACCTGGCCTGGCCTTGGAGTTCAGGCTTTCTAGAAAATGAAATATCTAACCTCAGAAAGGCAAAGTCAGATTTTTAAAAAGATAAACATATTCAAGTAAAAGGTAATGGCTACTGCAAAGAATAGGAAAAGAGAAAGAACCCAGCATTGAAATGCAAATAGCTAAGCAAGGCTGGAGACCAAAACTGAAAGCTAAAGTAGTGAGATAGGGGGCCAGAGAAGGAAGCAGGGGCAGATATTGAAAAGTCTCTGGAGTCATTAAGAAACTTTACCGTGTGAGTTGAGGGAAATTGGAGGGGGAGACAAACCATGAGAGACTGTGGACTCTGAAATACAAACTGAGGGTTTTAGAGGGGAGGGGGTGGAGGGTTGGGGGAACCTGGTGGTGGGTATTAAGGAGGGCCCGGACTGCATGGAGCACTGGATGTGGTGCATAAACAATGAATCTTGGAACATTGAAATAAAAAATTAAATTAAATTAAAAAAAAAAAACTTTACCCAGACTGCACAGAGTAACTGCTAAAGAAAAGGGATGTGATCAGAATTACCCTTTTAGAAGGATTAAATAATAATGAAGACAGTATCTCATTTGGGACCTGTAAAATGAGCAAAAGCTTACCAGGGGGCTGGGAGGGGAGAGACAGTCCAAAAGCATGAAAAAAATACATAACAAAGCTTGAAATAATAGAGCTAGGTCAGAGAATGGCAAGGACTCCTATACAGGTAAGTGTAGAAAGGTCAGGAAGGGACAAAATTATGAAGGTAGAGTTTGGGCTTTACTCTAAAAGCAATGGGTTTTAAGCAAGAAAGTTTAATCATAGAAATGTAAAATACAGATTTAAGGAGGGAGCAACTAGAAGCTGAAAAGCAAGTTAGGAGGAGGCTATTAAAAATGAAAACCAATGAAGGCCTAAACTGAACACTATGACAAGTGGGGACAGAGGAAAGGGAATGGATTGAAAAATTTCTTGCAGGACAATGGCAAAGATTTGGAGAGGAAGTCAAATATGATTCTTCAGTGTTAGGGTTAGCCAACTGAATGGCTGGTGATGTTGTTAAAGAAGAAAGAAGCATCAAGAGGAAGACTGGATTTCAAGAGGGAAATGGTTGACTTACAGTAAAATGGACATTTTCTTTCAGTGTACAATAATAAGAGATATTTTTAATCAAGATGATGAAATATGGTTATAGGAAAGAAACCAAGGCAGAAGGTTAAAAGGAAAAACTGGGTGATGGCGCCTCACTCCAGAGGATACTGGGCAGGACTGGATCAGGGTTAGGGTTAGGGTTGCCTTCTTGTACTAGAACCGCACCTTTACTGGATTACATACTCTCGCTTCCCTCGTAGCTAGATAGGACTATGTGACTAATTTCTGGCTGATAAAATGTGAGTGGAAGGTATATTCTCACTTCCCAGTCTTGCCTCTAAAAGGACTGAATGTGCTTTCCCTGGGCATTGTCCTGGGAACTGACTAGGAACACAGTGACCATAAGCCTAATAAGTTTTTGAAAATGCCTTAAGCCATACTCACAAGAAGCTGGAATTATTTGCCCCTAAGATGTCTGGACCTCTAAACTATACCAGCAGGCAGCAGACTACTGAACCTGCATAGTTCCAAAAGATGACACCCTAACACCCATTTTGGATGTGGCCAGAGGATAATGGACAAAGAAGAGCCTCCTGGAGAACAAAGCCAGGAATCAGGGAGAAAAAACAAGGGAGTTCCTCCAATGAACCAGAACCACTAACCACTCCAGGATCAGAATAGGGAGTCTTTGAAATTGCTGTGAAGTAGTTACTGGAACACTGCTAGGAAGCAGTGACTTCTATGTGTTTCTCATTCTTCCCTTTTCTAAATATGAGTTTGTAACTTTGATGCTGGTGATGTTTTTCTACTTCTACCACTGTCTATTGGGTTGGGCAGGGGGAGCAGGAAGAACATATGACTTCTCTTCATGGTAAGTCACAGGAGCCACTCCTGGGCCTTATGGAGAAGACTGTGTGTCACCCAGACTCTCTGAACTGGACAGTGACCAGATAAGGTTTTGGAGCCATCTCCTACAGAGAGGATATGTGCTCTTTGTTTGAGAAGAAGAGTACACCCAGATATTTGAGAGGCCCAAAAGAGTAGAATGGAAGATTGCAAGTTGTCTCCTAATATCCTGTAACTTCTTATAGAGTAACAGAATTTTAGTTAAACATACAGCTACACACCTATGACAAATTCTAGCCTCCCTTCCAGCTAGGTTAGCTACATAACTATGCAGAGAAAAATAAAATGTAAGCCAAAACTTCTGAACAATAAAATGTCACCCTACTTCTGGCTTTGCCTTTAAAAATACCGGGCATGTAGGGGCACCTGGGTGGCTCAGTGGGTTAAAACCTCTGCTTTCGGTTCAGGTCATGAGGATCAGGTCCTGGGATCGAGCCCCACATCGGGCTCTCTGCTCAGCGGGGAGCCTGCTTCCTCCTCCTCTCTCTCTCTCTCTCTCTCTCTCTGCCTGCTTGTGATCTCTGTCTGTCAAATAAATAAATAAATAAAATCTTAAAAAAAAAAAATACCGGGCATGCGATGTTAACAAGAACTAAAGGAGCTGCCTTGGCCAGAGCTAAGTGAAGACACTAACTGAAAATGACAGAGCCACCCCAGCAGCCTGGAAGTACTCCTCTCTGGGCTGTCTCATTTAAGTAACACTGTATTTTGGGTGTCTCTCTTACGGTAGTTTAGACTAGACTAGATCCTAAATTATACAAGGAGCTAGCTTTGGAAAGTAATAAGAACCTCCTTCTGAGATAGGAACTAAGGAAATTAGGATAGATTAAATAACAAAAGTTTTTTAAGTATTGATGAGGAATGTTGAGGCACTTTTTATCTGATTACTAAGATTTCCCACCTATGCCCTCCCCAATCCATTCTCCGACCAGCCACCAGAGTGATCTTTCTAAAGCAAAATCTGACCATGTCACACCCCAGCTGAAAACCTTCAGTGCCTGCCCACAAAGTAAAGTCAATCTCTTAACATGGCTTATGAGACCCTATATGATTGCTCTTTTACCTGTCTCTCCAGCTTTATTTTCACCATGTTACCAGTCACAGAATGTCACCTGCAGTTCCCTAACTCCATACTTCTCCACTGGCTGCTCCTTCTAGCACTACCTTCCACCATCTACTGCAATTATCTATGCACTTGACTGTCTCCTCCATTAAACTATAACCTCTATGAGGGCAAATACTGTGTAATTTCTTGTTGTATCCCCAGCACCAAGCACAGTACCCAGCAACAGTCAAGTGCTCAATGAATATTTACTGAAAGAATGAACATAGGAATATTACATCTTTTATCTGTATCATGTTGCACATATCCTAAAGCTCTATAGCAAAGTTATTTTTTTACAAGTAACACTACCATACCTCTTTAAAATATTAATATCACTTTGATGATAAAAAATAATTTAAATTCAAATTTATAATGAGTAGAACAGACCATTGTCTAAACTGGTAAAGGTTACTGTTCTATCAGTTTATTCAAATTATCTACCAAGAACCTTGTTTTCTAGTTTTCTATCATTCTGATTATGACACAGTTTACTTCTTTCACCCTCTACCCATGCAGAGCAGAACTCACTTGCCATGTGAGTACGTTAGTTTGTTATTTTCAGAAGGTATCTTAGCCAGAATCTGCTCTGTCACCTCCAGGAAGTTTCCTCCACACCAAGCATGTTTGGCAAGGATAGTCGTTCCCCTGGCAACGACTGCAAAAAGAATGGCCATGGCTTCAATCTATCAAAAGGAAAAAAGGCACACAAAACTTAGAATATTTCTTTGACAAGATCTTTCAAAAGAAAATTATCATTTACCAACATCTACCTGAAAACAGTATTTTTTCAATATTCACTTATTTTTTAATTGAAGTATATTTCACACACAATGTTACATTAGTTTCAGGTATACAACACAGTGATCTGACAAGTCTACAATTTATGCTATGCTTACCACAGGTGCAACTACCATCTGTCACAATGCAGAACTATTACAACACATTGACTATATTCCCTATGGTGTACCTTTTATTCCCATGACTTACTCATTCCATAAATGGATGCCTATCTCTCTCACTCCCCTTCACCCCTTTTTGCCCACCCCCCTTCCCTCTGTCAACCATCAGTTTGTTCTCTGTATTTATAGGTCTGATTCTGCTCTTCAGGTATTTTAAGCATTTGTTTAGATTCCACATGTAAGTGAAATCATACAGTATTTGCCTCTTATTTCACTTATCACAATACCTTCTAAGTCCATCCATGTTGTTGCAAATGGCAAGAGCTCATTTTTTCTTATGACTAATAATATTCCATTGTGTGTGTATATCTCCATATATGTATGGATAAAGAAGATGGATATGTATATATGGATAAAGATGTAGTGCATGTATATATGGTGTATACCTTCTTTATCTATTCATCTACTAATGGACACTTGGGTTGCCTCTGTATCTTAGTTACTGTAAATAATGCTGCAATAAGCATAGAGGTACATATATCCTTTCAAATAAGTTTTTCATTTCTTTTGGTAAATACCCAGTAGTAGAATTACTGAATCATAAGGTATTTCTATCTTTAATATTTTAAAGAAGCTCCATACTGTTTTCCACAGTGGTTGCACCAATTTACATTCCCACCACCAGTGCACAAGTGTTCCCTTTTTTCCACATCCTTGCCAATACCTCTTCCTTGTCTTTTTGATACTAGCCATCCTGACAAGTGTGAAGCAGTATCTCACTGTAGTTTTCATTCGCATTTCCCTGATGGTTAATCATGGTGAGCCTCTTTTCATGTGTCTGTTGGCCATCTGTATGCTCTCTTTGGAAAACTGTCTATTCGGGTCCTGTGTCCACTTTTTAATTGGATAATTATCTGCAGGGTTTTGGTGTTGAGTTGTATAAGTTCTTTATATATTTTAGATACTAATCACTTATGAACATATCGTTTGCAAATTATCTTTTCACATTCAGTAAGTTGCCTTTTAGTTTTATTGGTGGTTTCCTTTGCTGTGCAAGAGCTTTTAATTTTGATGTATTCACAATAGTTTATTTTTGCTTTTGTTTCCCTTGCCTCAGGAGACATATCCAGAAAAATGGTGTTAAGGCCCATGTCAAGGAAATTACTGACTATTTCTCTTCCAGTTTTATGGTTTTGTTAATTCACATTTAGGTATTTAATCCATTTTGAGTTTGTGTGTGGTGTAAGACAGTGGTCCAGTTTTCCCAGCATCATTTGTTGAAGAGACTATCTACTCCCTGTTGTATATGCTTGCCTTTTTTGTTGAAGATTGATGGACCATATAATTATGGGTTTATTTCTGGGCTCTCTATTCTGTTCCATTGATCTATGTGTCTGTTTTTATGCCAGCACCATACTGTTTTGATTACTGAAGCTTTCTAATATATCTTGAAATCTGGGATTGTGATACCTTCAGCTTTGTTCTTATTTCTCATGACTGCTTTGGCTATTTAGGTTCTTTTATGGTTCCATATAAAATTTTAGGATTAATTGTTCTAGTTCTGTGAAAAATACTATTGGTATTTTGATAGGTATTATACTGAATCTGAAAATTGCTTTGGGTAGTGAGGACATTTCAAAAATATTAATTCTTCCAATCCATGAGCACGGAATATCTTTCCATTTGTTCGGGTACCTGGAGACACTACTGCCCAAGGTGCTATAATATTAATGTAAGACACTTAATAATAAGCTTAATAAAAAGGTCATAGTCTTGTACAAGTTTACAACCCTAAACCATACTGATATATAGAGAGACACATGAAATATGTACGTGTGTATATATAAAATGTAACATATATGTTATACACACGTTGATAGATAAGGTGCATTAACAAATTATACAGCACAATTGGATATCACCATTTGAAAAGCAATTACCATAAACAGTAAAGGAACATAAAGAGGGGATTCTTCTTTTTTTTATTTAAGTATAATTAACATGCAATGTGATATTAGTTTCAGGTGTACAATACAATGATTCAACAATTCCATACATTATTCAGTGCTCATCACCATAAGTGTACTCATAATCCCCTTTATCTATTGCACCCATCCCCCCACCTCCCCTCTGGCAACCACCAGTTTGTTCCCTGTATTTAAGAGTCTGATTTTTGTCTCTTTTTCTTTGTTTTGTTTCTTAATTCCACATATGCAATAATCCCACCCTGAAAATTTATCCTAATAGTTCAACAGAAGTTTGACTCCAGAGTCAGAAAGATACATATTAACAATATTAATAGCCCATATTTATTAAGTGCCTGTGTATCAGGCACCATTTTAAGCACAACTATTAACTCGCTCAATGCTTACATCAATTAAATTACACACTACTATGATACTTCTACTAAAATGTGCAAACTGCAGTACAGATAACTTACACAGTTTGCCCAAAATTACAGAACTAGTAAATAATAAAAATTGGGACTCAAACCCAGGTGGTATGGTTCTAGAACCCATAATCTTATCCATATAGTATATACTGCCTCTATTATAAAGCCATTATCCATAATAGAAACAAACTGAAAAGAACTCAAACCTTCTACAAGAGGAATGGTTCTTTAAATTGTTAAGATCCTTCATAAACAAAACATTTCTAAAAGAACACAGCAAGAGTTTAAGGTTATTTTTCTCATGTTAATGAATCTGTACTATTTTCCACCCAACAGCCCCATTTCTTTTATCTAATGGTATAAATTTATAAAAAGAGATGTCCAAGTACCTTCCTATTCTTCTACTAACTCTTCAACTCAATGTTATTTCTTAACATGTTCAGTTCCATCCAACAGGCCAGTGGTTCTTAAACTATAGGTGAACGAGTTCTCTTGGGTGGGAGAGTGACAGTCACTGTTAAAAATTCAAATTCTTGGCATCATCACCTAAAATTCTGAATCAGTAGACTTGAGGTAAGATCCTGGAATAACATATTTAAGACAAGCCTATCTAGATGCAGGTGATTCACTTAACCATATTTTGTGAAACACAGCAACAGACCACAAAGTGCCTGAAGTCAGGGAATCCAGAGATTCCTTCTTGGAATCCCAGCAATGAAACACCGCACATAAAGCAGAAGTACTCATTTGTGTCTTGAGCTGAACACCTCTCAGGGTTTCTTCTTCACTCTCTAAAGGAGGGTGTTCCTCAGAATTGTGTCCTTAGCCATCTTTTTTCTGGATTTCTCTTTACATATATGTAGTAAGTTACAATTTCCAAATCATTTTCTCATACATTAACTCCCTCGATCTTTTTTTAAAAGCCTCAGTAACATGCTCTAGGTACTGCTCCATTTCTTAAAATCATAGTCTATACACTATCTCTGCTTCTCTACTTCTTTTTAACTCTTTAACTTACTGGGTTTTGCCCTCAACGGTCCACAAATCCATGATTGCTAAGACCATCAACAGCCTCTATGCTGCAAAATTCAGTGGACACTTCTCTATTCTCACTTACCTGACCTCTTAGGAATAGTCAACACCGTTGACTAACCCTCCTTCTTGAAACACTCCCACATGTCTGGCTGCTCCTTGTTTTCTTGCTGAGCCCTCTTCCTCTAGCTGACTTCCAAATGATGACTTTCCATGGGTCTTGGTTCTATGCTCTCTCATCCCAAGAAGAGCTCATCTATACCTGTCATTTTAAACATGATCTATTTGCTAAAGACATTTTGCATATAGAAAAAAAACAGGGCACAATCCAAGTTAAGGGAAAACTAAAGACAAAACTGAAGGCACAACAAATAACTGAGGGAAAGGCAGATGAACAGAACAGGGACCCACAAAGAAGACTGAAAAGGACCAACTGAGAAAGTGAGAGGAAAGCCAGAAGAATGTGGTGGCCTGGAAGCCAAAAGGAAAGCAAGTGTCAAGAAGGAACACATGTCAGCTCCTATCTGTGTTTACTGATGCACAGTAGGAAGACTATAAAGAGCCACTGAAATTTTATGAAGAAGGAAGTCATTGGTTAGTCCAACAGATATGCAGTAGAGTGGCACAATAACACAAAGAGAAACAGAGATGAGAAATTATATGGCCCCTGATACAGATAAAAGAGTAGCAGCTTCAGTACCTTAATAGCTTCAAGAAGAAAACTGAATTTGGCAACAATACAAAAAAAAAAAATCTAGTGTCTTAGTGGACTGTAAGTTCATTATGAACTAACATCAGGTAATTGCTTAAAATACTTACATAATCCTAAATTACATTTTAAAATAGGGTGCCTTGATCTTTTTAAGTACTATTACCATTATACCCTGTGCTGGTTAGAACATATGTGGAATATTGAGTTCAACTCTCAGTACAGCATTTCAAGACTGGATGGAAGGGCCACTTTATGGGTAAGGGACCTGGACATTCTATCATTTGAAGAATAGATAGATAAACTAGAAATATTTAATATTAAAAAAAGAAGACTTAGAGGGAATATGACAATAGCCTTCAAGTTTACATGAAGTACAGTCACCCAGAACAGGGAGTGCACTGTTTGGAATATAATTAGGAACAATGGATGTATTTACAAGGAAGCAGTGTTTTGTTCAAGAAAATCAATGCCCAATTAAAAAATATCTGTTAAATATCAGGTACATAGCAACAGAAACTTTCTTTTCAGACGCCAATAATAGGAATTTCTTACTCTCTTCTAGACTGTTAAAAACCTCACCTATTATCAAGCCTCATCTGCCCCCACTGTAACTCTCATGCAATAGAATCTGTAATGTCCTTTAAGTTTTTAAATTCCAGTTAACAGTGTAAAATTAGTTTCAGATGTATAATTCAGTAATTCAGCACATCCACAATAGCTGGTGCTCACAAGGGTACTCCTTAATCCCCATCACCTGAATCTGTAATGTATTTTTGTTTTAATTAACATATACCATATTTGTTTCAGGGGTGCAGGTCTGTGATTCATCAGTCTTACACAGTTCACAGCACTCACCATAGCACATGCCCTCCCCAGTGTCCATAACCCAGCCACCCTATCCCTCCCCTGCCCCAACAACCTCAGTTTGTTTCATGAAATTAAGAGTTTCTTATGGTTTGTTTCCCTCTCTGGTTTCATCCCATTTCATTTTTTCCTCTCTTCCCCCACGATCTTCTGCCTTGTTTCTCAAATTCCACATATCAGCGAGATCATATGATAATTGTTTTTCTCATTTCGCTTGAAAATTGGGATAATAGAACTGTGAAAGAATACTGCATTTAAAGTGAAAACCTGCCTCTGCTAACTACTAGCAGTATGTGAAAGTGTAATAAACCATAAAATGCTATATAAATATAATATGCAAGAAAAAAAGAGTGAAAAAGATAAGCCAGAGAAGAAAGAGAAGGAAAAAAAAAATGATATATAAAGGAAAGTCGTGTCTCAACACTGTTCCTCCATTCTCTTACTGATGCCTTGCTTGGTCCCAGAGCCGTTATCCCAGCTTTACTTCCTTCCTGCTAAGAATCCTGTATGAGTTTCCTGTAGCTGCCTTGACAAAGTATCAAAAGCCACAAAGGTTTAAAACAACAGAAATTTATTGTCTCCTACTTCTGGAGGCCAGAAGCCCCAAATCAAGATGTCAGCAGGGCCAGGCTCCCTCAGAAATCTATAGTGAACAATCCTTTCTTATCTCTCTTTAGCTTTTGGTAGTCTGCTGACAATCCTTGGCATTCCCTGGCTTTCAGCTGCAGCACTTCACAATCTCTGCCTCCAGAGTCATATGGTATTCTTCATGCGTGTCCATGTTTTCATATAGAAATCTCTGGGTCTTTTCTCTTATTAGGACACCCACTCCACTGTGACCGTCATTTTAACTTACATCTTAATTACACCTGCAAAGACCCTTATTTCCAAATAAAGTCACATTCACAGGTACCATCTGTCAAGATTCAACGTATCTTTTTTGAGGACACAAAACATCTGAGAACCTCACTGTTCCTCCCAAATCATTCTTACTCTTCCCTCTCCATATATTCACACCACTCTTTCCTTACCCTCATTAGAGACCTGTCCGTAGAGAGAAGAAGGGCCACCTCCAACAACTTGGAGTTAGAAAGGCCTGTTTCTACTTCTACAAGAAGATTCTAAGGAAAGGACACTTTTGTTTCAGTTGCCAGGATTAAAAAAAAAAAAAAGATATGTCATGGGGGAATCCAACTGAGAATTCTAGATGTAGTTTTTTACAGAAGAATTATTAAACTGTGAAGATCTTCAAGTCCATCAAATTGAAGATTAAGATGTTACCAATTGGCATAATAACTGAAATGCCCTGAACAGCATTATTTATAAAGAAAAAGGCATGAAGCTTCAAAAAATTTTTAAAAAGGAATTTTTGAAATATATCCGTTTGTAAGTAAGGGATTACCTGTGTTAAAAACAAATTGCTTGGGGCACCTGGGTGGTACAGTTGGTTAAGCAACCAACTCTTGGTTTTGGCTCAGGTCATGGTGTGTCAGGCTCCACACTCAGCACAGAGTCTGCTTAAGACTCTCTCTTCCTCTGTCCTTCACACACACACACACACACTCTCTCTCTCTCTTTCTCAAATAAATAAATCTTTAAAAAATTGCTCCCCATTCCCCATGTCCCTCTCTAGAAAAAAATACATAAAAATGAAAATAAATAACAAGTTACATATAGCACAGCCACAATGAAAACACTGCTCCTCAGTGGAGGCATCTTCAAGTAGAGGATGAAGATAGTTTTAGGGAACTGAGTAAAGAAAAAGGCCAAGTCAGTTTTTCTCACATTCAAGTCTATGTGTTCTTAGGATTTTTTTAATTCTATATTCTTATTTTGATAACATTAAAAATGTCTGTTAATATTCCAGATATACACGTATACCTTATAAATGATGACACACAATTCCATGCTGCATTTGCATTATAAAGGCCAAAGAGCTAAGAAATTCTCTAATATGACAGTGCCTAATTTTTAATGTCTTAGAAGCATGTCTGGCTGCTCTTAGGCTGGCACATCCTAAAATCATAATCACAATCATGACTCAAGCACTCTTGTATTCCTGTTGTGTTTTTTAATCAGTTATAAAGACAAAATTTATCTTTTACCGTAACAATTTACAATTGAAAGATATCTGCATAAAACTTTTATTTGAAGAATTAAGATTTGACATTCTGAAAGTGACAGAGGGACAAAATAACAATTATCTCAGGCTAAGGAGAAAATAATATTTAAAGATGTGTCTGTACTAAGTGGAAACCAAATGACACTAAAACATGTTGTATGAATAAAGGTTGTGCAACTGTCCAAACAGAAAAAAAGGGGAAGAATTAACTTCTCACATAGCACATGGTAACAGTCAATACAAAATCAAAAGAATGCATTCTGTATCATTATTTATATTATTGCAAAGGAATGTATTGTGTTAATTCTTGCAACAGTTCATTAGCAGAATGTTTCATAGGAAACATTAGATTGTTTCCACCCTCTCACATACTGTGAAATTGGCCCATTAAGTTAAATGGGAAGGGGGCATGGAAAGTGCTCCGGAAAGAGATGGGAACACATTTTATGGAAGAGGTATGGAACAAGAGATATGGAAGAGGTATGGAACAAGAGAAGGCACAGAAGTGAGAACAAACCAGGGAAGGTAAACTGGCCTGATGAGATGGAATGGTCCACATTTGGTGAATGAGAAGTTTTAGGAATAAGTACAATGACCTTTTACAAAAAAAAAAGGCCTGTATAAATGAAACAATTAATGTATTGGATCAAATCGTTTTTCAAATTCAGTTCAACACATATTTTTCGAGGATTTACTATATGACAGCCAAAGGAGTAGACACCGGAGATATGAAGCCCAGTAAGAGAGGACCTCTATACTCAAGGAAGCCATAGTACAATGGGAAAGACAGACATAAATAACTGCAATAAAGAGTAACTAGTGAATAATCTCAAAATGTTCAAATTTATTCAGACTTCTTAGAGGTTTGTGATTATTTCACTGGGTGAAGAAAAAATGCAGGTGTCAGCCTATGTATTAGGAATTTCCTCCACATACTGTTACAATTACTCCTCTGGAAGAGACGGCAAAGTTCATTTTATCCTCACCAGCTCACAGTGCCCAGCACAATACCTGGCATATAATTTTCCCTCAAATATTTGTTAAATAAATGAATGAATCTGAGCATGTTTTGGTTTAAACAACAGTAACTTTATATTCAGTAGGACCTGGTAAGAAGGATATTTTGATTACTAAATTATGTCCTTAATTAAGATAAAGCAGTTCAACTGCTTTAATCTATTCTAATCCCCAACTTTCTGTCAGGGTTTTAGGAGGAAATAATCCAATGACAGATAAACCACCAATTCTGATGTAATAACCTTGGAGGAGACAGAAGAATGAAGAACAAATATTGATATGGCAGAAGAAAAGAAGAGGTGTTTATGAAAAGCCTGAAGTCTGGTTACAGACTTGCTGTATTCTTGCTGGTGTTACAAATATTCTTTTATGGTGCTGTTCTGAGACCAAATTCAATCCCTCTGACTTTCTGGGGATAGGAGCCTACCCTGTCAAGTCAACCACCTGTTCTATTTTGCATTAACCATCACTACCACATCACATCATCTGGATTATTCCTGTTTGCCCACACACACACACACAAACATGTAAACTACTTAAGAGTAGAGATCTCCTACGACTTGTTTCTAGCTATATCCCTTGACCTTAGAAGAGTCTCTAGGACATACTAGCTGTTCAATAAATACTTATTAAACATGTGAGTGAGTCTGCTCTCAGCCACAGCTATTCAAAGGCGTAACATGTCTCTGGGATCAAGGGTGGGACAATGGAGGTACAGGTAGTTGAGCGCAATTAATAAGAGAAAGAAAAGGACTTGACAACTGATCATTTGTGGGGGGATATGAGAGAGGGAGATGTAAGACATTTACGAAAGAGTCTAGTACATGGTCTGAGTTTGTTAAATACTGGCCAATTATTACAATAACACACAGGTCTGAAGCTGTGGAAATAGGTCTGGGTAGAGATACTGAGTCCCTATCCAAACCGAGGAAGAAGAGGAATGAAACAATGGGTGATGAAGAAAGGGCACGCGGAGGTGTACAAACACACGGAGCTCAGAAGTAGGTGAACCAAAAAGTGACGTCATCAAAACAAGGGCGTAGAGATTAGTTTTTAGAAGACTGAGATCTCAAGACTGAATCTCAAGATTTAAACGCTAAAGAAAGGTCTTGCAGAATGCGAACTGAGGGAAAGTTAACATTTCTCCCTCCTGCAACAACTTAAGTGACGCATTCTGACACTCCTTAATTCGAGACTTTTTCAGCGGCACAAAACGCAGCTCGCCAAAACTGAACCTGCCCGACAATTCGAACCGTCGACACCAGAGAAGCCCAAGTCACCCTTGCACTGCCTCCTCACTCCACCCCAACACCTTCTCGTCCACACCTCTGCCCTCCCTCCGCGGTCGTCTCCCCGCCTTCTGCCGAGCGCGCCCTGTACCATTTACCTGTCCGGGCACCCCCTAAGAGCGCGTAGGCTCAGAATCGAGCGGCGTAAGCCAGAGGTGGACCACCGACTGCCCGCTCCCGGAGGAGGTTGGGACCGGACGCCACCGGCTTCCGCGTAAAGAGCCCCGCCCGCGCGCGGCCTCCTGGGAATGTGAGCGTTCCTCCAATGAAAATGGACTGTAGGGCGGGACTTGCTGCATTCCCAGCCCCGGCACTTCCCAGTAGCCGCACTGCATTCTGGGAGTGGTAGTTCCAACTGGCGTATCATCCTGTCACACAGTCAATAACTTGTGATAAACATCATCAGGCGGTTCCTCCGGCAAAAGGAAGGATGCAGGGCCACAAAGAGTTCACCAGCGTTGAGTCGGAGGGATAGATGAAGAGCGAAGCTTGCCCCGACATCTCTGTGCTTATTCTCAGCAGGTAACGTCTCCTGTTACTGCACAAAGTAGAATTCGTGTCGCAGGAGCTCCCTCCTTTCGCCACGAAATTTCCTAACCTCCTTAGACCCCTCAATAATCCTTTCTCCCATTCTTTTGCAATAATAATAATAACAATAATAATAATAACCGTTCCTCCTTCGCCTTCTCTCGTTTGATCTAAGCTCCCTCGCCCCTTCCCCTTTACATTCCTGTTCTCTCTTGCCAACTGAGTCTAGCTGCACTGATGAACCCTTCCTTCTCATGACTCCTCAAATGGCTCCCTGCTTACTTGCTCTTTATTATCAGCATTTAAAGATTGGCAGAATTTCTCTCATCTAAAACATTCCAAAGTCACCCTTCTCAACTCCACACCCCCCCAAAACCTGCACCGCACAAACTTAACCTGTGGTCTTTTTCCCACCTCTCTTTTCCAGTCAAAATTCTCAACTGTGTTGCTAAAACAATAGACCCTTCTCAACAATTACCATACTTCATACTTGCAGGATTTTACATTGATTATTTTCCTCTTTAAATCCTCTTAGTATGGGCTGCTTTAACAAAATATCACAAACTGGATGGCTTAAACAACAGAAATTTATTTCTTACAGTTCTGGAGGCCGGGAAGTTTCAGACAAGAATGCTGGTATGGTTAAGTTTTGGCGGGAACCTGCTTGCTGACGTACAGACTGTTGTCTTTTTGCTGTATCTTCACATGAAGGCGAGACATCAGCACTCACACATCTCTTACAAGGGCAGCAATCTTATTCATGAGGGCTCCATCCTCCTAGCCTAATTAACTCAGAAAGACACCACCTCCAGCTACCATCACATTGAGGAGCTAGACTCCAACATATAAATTGGGCGGAGGCACAAACATTCACTTCATAGCACTTTCTATTCTTTTATCTCTAAGATGATTCACATTCCTCCCTCCCACTTTTATGGCAGCTCCTCATTTTCTTTTGAAATGTTCATGACCCATAGTGCTCTGCCCTATGCTCACACGTTTCTTGGGTAATCTCCCCATCCCCACTGATTTGGTTGTCATCTGTATGCTGAGGATTCCCACATATAGGAAGCCCAGAAAAGACTCCTGTAACCCAGACTGAAATATTTAATGACAGCTGGGCATCTCTTTCAAGCACTTAAAACTTAATCTAGTCCTCATATGACCTAGTACATTTCCACTCTACCCTCTCCTGTAACCTGTTTTTCCTTCTCCTCTAATCCCAGCTCAGTGAACAGCACAACCGTGCAATCAGTTGCTCACACTAGAAAGTTGGCTATCATTTTGAGTGATTTCACTCCCTCAAAGTTCACATCCAAACAATCAGCAAGACATATTAATTCTATCTCCTAAATGCCTCACTTGTAAAGCTTCAGTTTTCTCATCTTTAAAATGAGTATAATAACAGCACCTGTCTTCAAGGGTTGTTGCAATGATTAATGAACACTAGTGTCAGGTAGAGAGTAAGCACTTGATGTCAATAAGTATTTATCAAACAAGCATTGTGTTTGTCATTGGTTCTCCCTCATTTGGTCTTACAAAATGATAACTAACATTTTCTTTTATTTAGTTTGTATTCAGGGAGAAATAAAAGGAAAAATGATAAATGGTGAGATAGTTTGTGCAAATTACCTCTACTCCATTCCTCTGTATTTTTCCAAGCATGTCAAAAAAAAAGTACTAGTCATGAGTCACTATACACATGGTTCTAATCTAATATGTGCAGGATATACCATACCTTAGTTATTGTTATCAGCTCCAGGTGGGCTATAGACAAATTGAAGTACATTAAGAGAATCATAACTAAAATGATCAGGTCATTAGAAATCATAAGGATTGTCTCTGTACCTATAGTGTCTCCTTCACAATCTCCCCACCCGCCCCTTCTTCTCACTTAAGATTATTCTATCTAAAACAAAATCTGATCACTTTGAAATCCTACTTAAAACCTTCATTGGAGGGGTGCCTGGGTAGTTCAGTGGGTTAAGCCTCTGCCTTCAGCTCAGGTTATGATCTCAGGGTCCAGGGATCGAGCCCCGCATTGGGCTCTCTGTTCGACCGGGAGCCTGCTTCCTCCTCTCTCTCTCTCTCTGCCTGCCTCTCCACCTACTTGTGATCTCTATCTGTAAAATAAATAAATAAAATATTTTAAAAAAAACCTTCATTGGATCCCCATTATATAGAGGATAAGGTCTAAGATTCTTAACAGAGAATTCAAGGCCCTCCATGATCTGGCCTCTCTCTACCTCTCCTGCTTCATATTCTGTCTCTCTCACCAAAACATTCTGTGTTCAAGCCTGCTTCTCTATGGTGGCATTCACTCATTCATGTATCCTTCCATTCCTTCCACTATATGTACTAAGTGCCTACTGTGAGCCAGGCCTATGATATATCCTGGAGATATAACAGTGAGAAAGACAGACAATGTCCTTGCCTACATGGAGCTAACGCTTCAGTACCATGCTCTTTCATGTCTCAGTGCCTTTGCACATGCTGCCTCTCCTGTCTAAATCTTATTTATTTTTCAATACCAATCTCAAATATCACTTCTTCATTTTTCATTAAAGTATATACTTCTTTTTTCACCTTTATCCATCCCCTGTAAAGGTTTACTTTTCATATTAGTATTAATTTTATTTAGTACCTATTCTTTGTGAGAGGGAATAGTGTCCTAGAAAGAGAATGAGGTTTGGAACCAGACAGTCCTGAGTTAAGAACTATGTGAAAAAATGTTCATCATCACTAGCCATCAGGGAGATTCAAATTAAAACCACATTGAGATACCACCTTACACCAGTTAGAATGGCCAAAATTAGCAAGACAGGAAACAACATGTGTTGGAGGGGATGTGGAGAAAGGGGAACCCTCTTACACTGTTGGTGGGAATGCAAGTTGGTGCAGCCACTTTGGAGAACAGTGTGGAGATTCCTCAAGAAATTAAAAATTGAGCTTCCCTATGACCCTGCAGTTGGCATTCTGATAAACGTTCCCTCTGAACAAAAGAAAAAGCATGATTTGTTGCATATGGTGACTTCTGTTATGTAAATACAACCCCTTGGCTAATTTTCAAGCAATCCTTGGTGAAACAACCAGCCCTCAAAATTCCTGAATATTGGGGTGCCTGGGTGGCTGGGTTTAGCCTGGGTGGGTTTAGCCTCTGCCTTCAGCCCAGGTCATGATCTCGGGGTCCTGGGATCGAGCCCCGCATCAGGCTCTCTGCTTGGCAGGGAGCCTCCTTCTCCCTCTCTCTCTGCCTGCCTCTCTGCCTACTTGTGATCTCTCTCTGTCAAATAAATAGGTAAAATCTTAAAAAAAAAAAAATTCCTGAATATTTTACAAATGACTTTCACAGGCTTGTAAGAGCTGGCCCTGGCACACTGCTGGGTGCAGAGGCAGAATTCAAGAGCACCTGGGGAGAGAAATCAGTAGCTAATGTGTCCGGAAGTTGATAGAATTCTCATCTATTGGCTTCTAATCTTCGGTGAAATAAGAGTGAAGATTCAGCTTTAAGAGTGAAGGGAAAGGAAGTTTTAGGAGAATGGGAGGTTTTGAAAAAGTTACTGCAGAGGTTGGAACAGAAAACTGGCTGGCAGGCGAGGGCAGAAATTCTAGGCACCATCGACCATTAAGTAGGAAACTGCGTAGGAAACTCACTCCAGTGAGTCTGTGTGAGGTTTTTTTTTTTCAGCAAGACTCAGAAGGCAGGTGTATAAACTTAAGTACCTAACTAGTATATAAAATAAATTCCACAATAAAATACAACACTCCATTACTCTCCCACTAAATGTGTTTCTTCCTCCAGTCTCCTCAAGATAAGTAAATGGCACTATCATTCACCCAGCTGCTCAAGGCAGAAACTTGGAAACATTCTTGAAAGTCTCAGTCCCCATGTGAAACACATCTTCATATTTTTTTAGCTATTTCTTCCAAAATAAATTCTTCCTTTTCTCTCCACGTCCACCACCAACCTAAGTTAAGGCATTATTTCTTGCCTGGATCACTTCAGTTTGGGTGGGGTTCTCCTCTCTTGCCTTTCATTTGCTACATACCAGAGGGATTTTTTTTAAGTGACTTTCTTAAGGTATATTTACATACCATACAGTTTACCTTTTTAGTGTGCAAGTCAATGATTTTTAGTATAATCACACAGTTGTGCAACCATCATCATAATCCATTTTTAGAACATTTTTGTCACCTTAAAATGAATCTGCATGCCCAATCACAGTCACACCCCATTTCTCCCAGCCACCTTCCCTTTTCAGCCCTAGGCAATAACTAAATGGGATCTTTCTGTCTCTATAGGTTTTCCTTATTCTGGCACTCCATTTAAATGTAATCATATAATATGTGTTGTTTTGGGACTGGCTTCTTTCACTCAGCATAATATTTTCAAGGTTTAATGATGTTATAGCATGCATCAGAGCTTTATTTGGGTTGTTTCTACATTTTGGCTATTGCAAATAATACTCTTATGAACATTCGTAGGCAAAATTTCTTTTGGGAATATACCCAAGAGAGGAATTGTTGAGTCATATAACAAGTCTATGTTTAATTTTTTGAGGAACTTCCAAACTGTTTTCCAAAGTAACTGAACCATTTTGCATCGTCACCAGCAATGTATTAGAGTTCTAATTCTCCCACATCTTCATCAACACAGTTGCTGCTCATCTTCTTGATCCTCCACCCTAGTGTGAGTAAGTGGTATCTCGCTGTGGCTTTGATTTTCATTTCCCTGGTAACTAAATAATGTTGAGCGTTTCTCCTCATGTTTATTGCCCATTTAGATCTCTTCTTTGAAGAAATGCCTTTTCAGATCCTTTGCTCATTTTTTAAAAAGATTTTATTTATTTATTTGACAGACAGAGATCACAAGTAGGCAGAGAGTCAGGCAGAGAGAGTGGGGGGAAGCAGTCTCCCTGCTGAGCAGAGAGCCTGATGTGGGGACCATGGACCCTGGAATCACAACCTGAGCCAAAGGCAGAGGCTTTAACCCACTGAGCCACCCTGGTGCCCCCCTTTGCTCATTTTTAAGTTGGGCTATGTATTTTTCTATTACTGAGATGTAAGAGTTCTTTTTATACCCAACCAGTCTCTTATAAGATGCTTGATTTGAAAATATTTTCTACCATTCTGTAGGTTGTCTTTTCACTTTCTTGATGGTATCACTTTCAGTACAAAAATTTTTCATTTTAATGAAGTTCAATTTATCTGTTTTCTTTTCTTTAGTCACTTTAGTGTCTAAGAAACCATGTATCATATCTAAGAAATCATTGCCTAACCCCAATTCAAAAAGATTTACTCTCATTTTCTTTTTAGAAGTTTTAGAAGTTTAGTTAGTTTAGCTCCTACATGTAGATATATATATCTGGTTTGAGTTGGTTTTTATGTATGGTATAAGGAAAGAGTCAAACTCCATTCCTTTCTGCTGTCCCAGCACCATCTGTTGAAACACTGTCCTTTTCCTATTGAATTGTCTTGGCACCCTTCTCAAAAATCAGTTGAACTCAAACGTAAGGGTTTATTTCTAGGCTCTCAGTTTTAAAGATTTATTTATTAGAGAGAGGGAGAGCATGTGTACATGCATACACACACGCCAACGGAGGGGCAGAGGGAGAGAGAATCCTCAAGCAGACATCCTGCTGAGCATGGAACCCAATGTGGGGCTCAATGCCAGAACCCTGAGATCATGACCTGGGCCAAAATCAGGAGTGGATTGCATAACCAACTGAGCCACCCAGGTGCTCTCTAGGCTCTCAGTTTTATTCCATTTATCTATGTATCTATTCTTATGCCAGTATTATACTGTACTGATTACTACAGCTTTGCAATATGTTTTGAAATCAAGAAGTATAAGTCTTTCAACTTTGTTCTTCCTTTCCTAGACTGTTTTGGTTGAGTACCTTACATTCCCATATGAATTTTAGGATTGGTTTGTTAATTTCTGCAGGAAAGGCATCTGGGATTTTGGGGGGTATTGTATCAAATCTGTGGTAGAATAATGCCAGCTTAAACAATATTAAGTCTTCTGCTCTATGAACATGGTATGTCATTCAATTTATTCAGCTTTTCTTTAATTTTTTTTAATAGTGGTTTATCGTTTTCAGCGCACCAGTCTTGAACTTTTTTGTTAAATTTATTTTTGAGTATTTTGTTTTTTGGTGTTATTTTAAGTGGAATTGTTTTCTTAATTTTATTTTCAAATTTTCATAGTAGGGTATAGAAAGACAACTGATTTTTTCTGTACTGATTATCTTGTAAACTGGCTGAACTTGCTTATTAGTTCTGATAGTGTTTAAATGGACATGTTAGGATTTTCTATATACAAGATCATGTCATCTACAAATAGGAATAGTTATACTTTTTTCCTTTCCAAACTGGGTGACTCTTATTTCCTATTTTTTCTTAATTTACCCAGCTAGAGCCAGGGCATATAGTGGTAAGAATGAACATCCATGTTCTGTTCTTGATCTTAGGGAAAAACACCCAGTCTTTTACCATTACATATTGTGTTAGCTGTGGGGTTTTGTAAAGGTCTTTTATCAGGCTATGGAAGTCCCCTTCTATTTCTAGTTTGTTCAGTGTTTTCATCAAGAAAGGGTGTTGGACTGCTATATGGAATTTGAGAAACAAGGCAGAGGATCATAGGGGGAGAGAGGAAAAAATGAAACAAGATGAAACAGGAGAGGAACACAAACCATAAGAGACTCTTTTTTTTTTCACTTTTTAAAAAAAAAAAATTTATTTCTTTTCAGCGTAACAGTATTCATTGTTTTTGCACCAC